>NC_071422.1:3207774-3507774 GCF_017976375.1 Cuculus canorus
CTCCAGCCCGCTGCCACCAACACCAAGTCTTTAAAAGCCCAGCAGCAGAGATTCCCTCTGCTCTCTGGTGTCCTGCACCATCTTCCTGAGGAAGACTGTCAAGTGTATCCCACATTGTAATTTTTGGCCACAACCCCTCTTTGTATCCTTTGGTACAACCAAGAGGAGACTGAGACCTTCTTTTTGTAACAGATCTGCTTCAGGGAAAAGGGTGTGATCTGGCCTTTTAACAGACTGCTGTGTAAATGTTAGTGCAAAAGGAATAGGGGCTGAGCCCAGAGAAGGGTCTGGCCCTCCTCAGCCCTATTAGCTCTGCCACATTCCGGGAGGTGGGGTTTCCCATCCTCACCATCCCTCCTCTTATGTCCTTTCAGCCACGGCCGCTGTTGTGTAAGGGCCAAGTCTTCTTAGGCACTCCTGAGCTCTTCTTGCCCCAAAGCAGCAAAATGAAGAAAAGATAAGGTGTCCTGGTATGACCAGTCCCTTGGGAAGGGAAAGACTTCCAGGCTTTGTCTTACAGATCAGATGTTACCAGGCAGACAGACTAACAAGGTATATCCACTCCAGGTTGGTTACTGCACTGTGCTCTGCCCGGTGAATGGGCAGCAGCAGTTGAGCTGTGACTGGGCTGGCCTTGCTTGCAGGGTGTTGGTTGCTGAAGTCTGTGAAAATCACCACGAGGCCAGAAACTTCCCATTTCTACTTGTCCCATCGTGTGGAATTGTACGTGTGTGTTGCTACTGGAGAAGATGGACTCTGCAGGATCTCTAGGCTCTAGGGTATTTCTGACTTGGCCACTTGAAGGACATTGGCATGCTTTGAAGGCCCAGACCCATTCTGATAGCCCTGAAGCATCACTGTCGTCTTTGCAATCACCGTGCAGCTGTGCCGGGGTCCTCTTTCCTTGGGAGGTACAGAGCTGCCTGGTCCTCACCTCATTCCTGCTGCCCAGCCCCTTGCTGCTTGACGCCTTCAAGGGACCTTGCAAAAGCTTCTTCCCTGGGAGCCTTCCTGAGCCAGAAGCCCACAGACAGGACTTCGAGTGCGTGTGGATCCTCATCCCACAGCAGCCCATAGCATGGAGCTCCCCTGGACCATTGGAACCACAACTCTGCTCTGCAGATGGGGCCCAAACCCATCGCGGCCGTTCAAGGGACCCTCAGCCTCAGGCATGGCTGGAGGTAAGAGCCGCTCAGCCATCACTCAGGAGCTGATGACTATCCAGTATGTGGTGAGAGTGCTCCCAGTGCTCCCACTGAGGCGGTGTCTGGGCAGTGCCAGGCCAAGGCCAGGAGCCCAGCCTGGAGATGTCCTCACCCTGCAGCTCAGCTCATATCTTTCCACTCGCAGGAGAGATTACGCAGCCAGGGACTGACGTTCAGCACCTGCAATAAGGCAGTAGGGAAAGGAGAAGATGAGGTTCAATCCTGCAGTTTCTAAAGGGTTAAAAAAGCAGGACCAGCCCTGCCTGCAGGAAGCACTGCAGGAGTTTTGCTGCCTGCCCTGCCAGCTCTGCTGCCCGCAGAGCTCTGCTTCTCCCCAGGTCCCTCACACACCTCCGGTACTTCGCAGAGGATCCTCACCCAGCCTTCAGAGCTGGATGCCCTGGAGAATTGGAAACCAACAGGGCTGCACCCACAAATTCCACGTGTGCTGCACAAATCGGAGCTCCCCTGCTACCCAGAGCCACCCTCTTGCATCCCCCCTTCTCAGCCCTTGCTCAGCCTCTGGCTCAGCCCAGCTGCAGCCCAGCTCCCAGCCCATAAAACACTCCAGCCCCCAGCCCAGCACCCAAACCGGCACCCAAACCCATCCCAGCACGCAGCCCAGCACCCAAACCCAGCCCAGCCCAGCACCCAGCCCAGCACCCAAACCAGCACCCAAACCCATCCCAGCACCCAGCCCAGCACCCAAACCCATTCCAGCCCCAGCCCAGTACCCAAACCAGCACCCAAACCCACTCCAGCCTCCAGCCCAGCACCCAAACCAGCACCCAAACCCATCCCAGCACCCAGCCCAGCACCCAAACCAGCACCCAAACCCATCCCAGCACCCAGCCCAGCACCCAAACCAGCACCCAAACCCATCCCAGCACGCAGCCCAGCACCCAAACCCATTCCAGCCCCAGCCCAGCACCCAAACCAGCACCCAAACCCACTCCAGCCTCCAGCCCAGCACCCAAACCCATCCCAGCACCCAGCCCAGCACCAAAACCAGCACCCAAACCCATCCCAGTACACAGCCCAGCACCCAAACCAGCACCCAAACCCATCCCAGTACGCAGCCCAGCACCCAAACCAGCACCCAAACCCATCCCAGTACCCAGCCCAGCACCCAAACCAGCATCCAAACCCACTCCAGTCCCCAGCCCAGCACCCATCCCAGCACCCAAACCCATTCCAGCCCCATCCCAGCACCCAAACCGGCACCCAAACCCACTCCAGCCCCATCCCAGCACCCAAACCAGCACTCACTCCAGACCCCATCACCAGCCCCACTTGTAGCTGAGTCCCTAAGGGCTGCAGGGCTGGTGAGGTGGGCAGAGAGAAATGCAAAAGCCCAGGCCACATGGAGATCATCTCTGCCAGCATCAAATAGCAGCTGAAAAGACAAGCATCCTTCCTTCTTGCTCTCAGTCTCCCTCTCAGTTTCTTTTGAGCACAAAACCGGCACAACAGAAGAAAAAAAAAAAAAAGGGAGGAAAGAAAAGAAAGGGGCGACTTCCAGCCAGGCAGTAAAATGCCATCTGTCTCCTGATGGCTCATGTGACACTGACAGCCATCCGCTGCGAGCCAACACCAAAGGCACGACAGCCCATGATCCCCATCAAGGCGGGTGAGGGAGCGCCCTCCACTCTCTCCTAAACCCATCAAAAGTTTTTGAGTGGGGAATAAAAAATAAACCAGGCTGATCCTTGCTGCCCTTCCTGCAGGAAAACATGCTCAGGGCGGTAGTGGAGGTGACAGTGTCGAACTTTGGAGCAGGGCTGCCTGTCCCCCATGACTTTTCACTGTGCTGGGATCCCCTCGGATCCACCTGTTTCCCCCCCAGAAGCAGCTCCTGGAAAACAAAAGAGATGAACAGCAGGCAGCCCTGCGCAGCCCAACTGCTTAATTGCCTCCAGGGAAAGAGCCTGTTGACCCTGGGACCTTCGCAGGCTGGAAGAGCAGAGCCGAAAAGAGAGTTCTTGTGTGAGACAGCCGTGCTGCCATGGCTAACCCTGCGGACACTGCCCCAAAGAGGGAAGCTGCAACTCAGGTTTCCTGGGAGCACAGATGTCTCTAGATGACATATCCGCTTCTCAGAAAGAGACATGCCCTGATTCAGACCCAGAGGAGATAGCAGGGAAGTTCCCATGCAGTGTATGAAAGAGGAAAAGCCCCAAATATTCCTGGTTTCGCTGGGCTCTCAGCCCACCGAAGGACTTAGCTGGATAGTGGAAGGTGCAACCTTCTGCCCTGCATCTGGAGCAGACCCTCGCAAGCTCAGCATCCTGTGGTGAGGCTGCTCTGCATGGGTGAAGGAGCTTATGGCACGTCCTGGCC
The DNA here is from genome assembly GCF_017976375.1 of Cuculus canorus. Classification (NCBI taxonomy): domain Eukaryota; kingdom Metazoa; phylum Chordata; class Aves; order Cuculiformes; family Cuculidae; genus Cuculus; species Cuculus canorus. The sequence goes on from NC_071422.1 coordinate 3,211,320, forward strand.
AGGCTGGGCACAATGTCACAAACCCACACGGAGACATGACCACCTTTACGCCAGCTGGGGCCAAAGGACCCGTACAGCAGTGAGGTGTCCATGCACCCCTTCTCTGGAGCATCAAGCCCACCATGAGGAGCCAGCAGCACAGGCCAGCATGCACTTCCTTCCCCATAAACCTTTTCTCATTCCCACCCTCAACATCCATGCCATTGCTCACCGTGATCTCACCAACATGGACCTGAGTTGCTGTCTCCTGAGAACAGACTTGCAGGAGGAGTCACCAGTCACACACAGAGCTGGGGAGATGACACGAGGGGGGACTGGAGGCTGGTTCCTCTGCCTGCTGAGGGATCAGCAGGATGATGCTGTAAGGGTCCACCACACCCTTGGACACGCACGTCAGCTCTCAGGCATGACTGGGCACCCTGTCAGGTTCTGGGCACCTTCGCTGGGTGGAACTGGAAGTCCAGGGCAGCAGGAGGTGGGAAGCTCCCACCAGCCCAGCTGCAAACTCACAACTCCCCTTTGGTGCTGGTGAACAACCCGAAAGTCACTCATGGCTCAGCACGATCCCAGGGGGAGATGCTGCCAAAACCGAGCACCCCTAACTCCTTCTCCTTTGAGTCTGACAACACATAGTGTCTTCCTAAGCCTCTGAGCCCAGACAGGTGAGGGCCTTGAACTGCAAGTAGTCATCTTAGATGCTTTACTAAGAGACCTGGAGTTACAGTGTTTGCAGACACAATGTCTGAAGGGCATCCTCAGAGGAAGGGAGGCAGAGAAAAAGCCCAGCATTCATCAGGTCTGATCTCTGAATCGCTGATCGCTGGACACCCTGCATGGGTTGGGATCCTCCCTCAATTCAAGTGTTGCACGAAGCCAGCCTTGCCCCTGTCCCAACTCCACCAGCAAGACTGAAGCAGCCTGTCAGTGGCTGCTGATACCCTGGTCCTGCCAGATGAAGCCACCAGAGAAAAGGCACTACATTTCACACTGTGTGCTGTCTCAGGGACAGCCCTGGTGTTTGGCATTGCCAGAGGGAGGAGAGAAGGGCTGGACGCACAGCTGTCTCATAAGGGTGGGCAAAGAAACAGTAAGATTGGCCCAGGGCAACTAGGACAACACCCGGCCACGGGACACAGTGCAAGGGCAACACCTCTCTCCCTCACCATCTGCAGGAGGTCGGTGCTGCCATCTGGAAAAGCTGCCATGCAGAGCTGCTGCAGTGAGAGCACACCACAAACGTAGGCTGTGAAGCCTGGAGGACCCTGGCGTATCACACAAAATTTGCCAGGCAGACTCCCAGCATCATCTCCCCCAGCATCACCTCCCCCAGCTCCTGGTCACAGTTTTGCTGCCCACCATCTTTACAACTATTCCTAAACTATTTGACCCCAGAGGGTCTCCATCTGACCTCTGCAGCAATCCCTGCCCCCACGGGTATCTCAGGTGACACCTCGAGTGACCCCTAGACACATCCTGCTCCCCTCGATGCCTGCCCTGGCTGTATCTCTAGGGCTTTTACAGGAGGATGGTGCATGTGTCAATCAACGAGGACCAGGATTTGGAGCTGTCTGGGAGACAGGAAGAACATCAGTATCAGAAACAGCATGGCCAGTGATTCTGTCTTGGACTTGGCACTGGTGAGGCCACACCTTGAATACTGGGTTCAGTTTTGGGACCCTCACTACAAGAAAGACATTGAGGGGCTGGAGTGCTTCCAGAGAGGGGAACAGAGCTGGGGAAGGGGTCTGGAGCCCAGGGGTTCTGGGAGCAGCTGAGAGACCTGGGGTTGTTTATCCTGGAGAAGAGGAGTCTGAGGGGAGACCTCATCGCTCTCTGCAGCTCCCAGAAAGGAGATTGTGGTGAGGTGGGTGCAGGTCTCTTCTCCCAAGTAATAGGTGATAGGACAAAAGGGAATGGCCTCAGTTCCGTCAGGGCAGGTTCAGATTGAACATTAGGAAAAACTTCACTGAAAGGTTTCTCGGGCACTGTCAGAGACTGTGCAGGGAGGTGATGAGTGCCTGTCCCTGGAAGGGTTTAAAAGCCGGGTAGATGAGGTGCTCAGGGTCCTGATTTAGTAGTGGACAGGTACGGTTGGACCTGATGATCTCAAAGGTCTTTTCCAACCTTGGGATTCCATGATTCTGTAAGTACATGAAGAGCTTTGAGCCTAGGAAAAAAAATGTCTGCAGGGTGCAAAGAGCCCTAGAGAGATGCTGAAGAGTTTACTATTGTAGCAGAGGAAAAATCTCTGATTACATCGTGAAACAATGGTGTGAGGTTGCTTGGCCTCAGCCGCTGGTCCACAGGAGGGATGGAGACTGGCATTACTGCAGGAGGGGCTGGGAGGTGTGAGGATGCCTCCACCTCACCCCTGCGGGAGCCACAGGCCAGTCCTGGGTAGGGAGGAAAGCTCTGAAACAGCCTGGCCCTGCAGTGTTTAACCTGGATAATGATTAGCTAGGGAGGACGTGGCCATTCAAGGGCACGGGGTGGAAACAGCCCTTGTGCCTTTGCTTACACAGCACACACAGCTGGGCCATTCCCACAGCCAACACCCCAGAGAGAGCGACAGCAACGGGGAAATGCCGGCTCCGGAGCAGCATCCAAGGGCTTGAGATAGGAGAGCAGCCCAGAGGCTGCTGCCCAACCCAGCTCAGAACTTCCCCCGAACAAGAACTGACCCCGATGTACAGAGGTGCATCTCTCTGCAGAGATATTTTTGCATCCAAAGGCAAATCCGGTGAACTGGGATCTCATTCTTGGCCCCTGTTGCATCCATCAGAAGACATGTCTGGAGTTAATTTGAAGGTCTGGAGTCATGAAAAAGGCCTCTTTGTGTGTCTTTGACTCAGAGATCCCACAAGTTTAGCTACAACACTCTCTTACCTGCCCATGGAGTGGGTGCTTTCTCCTCCAGGGCCAGCTGCAGCAGTTTTACAGCAAACTCCCTCCTTTCACTACCCAGTTCATCCCCCGACACCCTTAGGATCCTGCCCAAAGCCTGGGATGAGAAACAACTGGTCTTCAGTCAATGTGTGATCCCAGCTCTGCAATGGGAGAGCGTCGAAACCCTGAGAAATCAGAGAGTGTGGCCACGGCTGACGGGATTCCTGCCTAGCTGAGAAGCATCCCTCCCAAAACCTCATCCAGAGCCACCCTCTGACCAAAAGCTGAAAGTATCAGTTTCTGTGCTTCCCCAAAACCTGAAAGCAAAATGTCAGGGCCAAGAGGCTGAAGGAATGGAGAGGCTACTTTGCCTGAATTGTTGAATCATAGAATTATGGAATCATTAAGCTTGGAAAAGACCTGTAAGAGCATCGAGCCCAACCATCAGCCCAACTACACTGTGCCCACTGAACCATGTTCCCAAGTGCCACATCTACACGTTTTTAGAACAGCTCCACGGATGGGGACTTCCCCACTGCCCTGGGCAGCCTCTGCCAGTGCTTCACCACTCTTTCAGGAAAGAAATCTTTCCTAATATCAAATCTAAACCTCCTCTGGTACAACTTGAGGCCATTTCCTCTGAACCTATCTCTTGTTACTTGGGAGAAGAGACCTGCATCCACCTCACCACAACCTCCTTTCTGGGAGCTGCAGAGAGTGATGAAGTCTTGTCCGGGCTAAATAGCCTCCTCTTCTCCAGGCTAAACAGCCCCAGGTCCCTCAGCCACTCTCAGAACCCCTGGGCTCCAGCCCCTTCCCCAGCTCCATTCCCCTTCTCTGGATGTGCTCCAGACCCTCAATGTCTTTCTTGTAGAAGACATAAACTGAACCCAGTATTCAAGAGCCGAGAGCAGGGGAAAGATCCCTTCCCTGCTCCTCCTGGCACATGTGCTACACATTGTGGGATCAAAGCACTAGACAATGCTGCTGTGAACCCTGCAGAAGAGACCACCAGCCCTGAGATCCTACCTGCTCACTCCTAATGCTTCCTGGGCCCTGGCACCAGGCTCAGCTACTTCACAAGGTTGGCTCTTGGCTCTGCCCACCGTGGGGTCCAGCACTGTGAACCTGCTGGCTCGGCACCGTGCCTGCCCAGAGCTCTGCTCCCCACAGAGGTGCCTGTGGGACCCACCTTTGACCAGCTGGATGGAGCACTGCATGGCTTCTCTGTGGCACTGAAGAAGGAGAGAATATGTCCAAGTTTTGGAGAGCAAATATAGGACATGTCCTCCAACAGGTACTCTTCTCTCTTAGTGTGAATAATTTGACACTGGGACTGGCACCCAGAGATGGGTTGGAACCTCTGCCTTTGGAGCATTTCAATACTTGAATTAACTGGCTTTGAGAAACCTGTCGCAGGTTTTAAGCCAGATCTGCATAGAGCAGAAGGTTGGACCAGAGACCTCCAGAGGTCCCTCCCAAATTAATTCTGTGATTCTTTCAGCACCCTTAATTTTCACTCTTTGCTGGCCAGGGAAAAGAAATGTGTCCATCCATAAATTCCCACCTAAGGCAAGTTTGGGGGGAAGCCAAGGTCTGGGTTTGACTGGCTGTGAGTACAGTTGGGTTTTGGTTTCATGGATCTGGGAAAGCCAAGGCTTGACGTGTCTCTCGTATATCCCTCCCACTCAAGGTAGTATTATTCTTCTTGTAAAGAGGGAACCACTTAAAATGACTCTCACAGTATGTCTCATCAGCTTGAGTGAACAGAAAAGTGAACATGAGCAGATCAGAGTTAAATTAAGTCCACTTCAGTTGTCAGTTAGGGGTTCAAAGCCACTTAATTAATACACTTCAGCTTTGTTAAACCAAAGAGACCCTTCTACCCACTTTCACTGCTCAGCAACTGAACAACACTACTCAACCCAAGTGACGTTTGAGGATCTTGCTGAACTTACCTAAGCCCAGATCCAAAATCTTCTTCTGATTCAGCAGACCTAGAACAATTTCCAGCATTGTATTAACCCTTTACTCCCCACTCAACCAGCGATATCTGCTGAAATAACTTAGAACCAGCAGGAGACTCCAGCTCAAGAGATCTCCTATATTTTCATATGTTCTTGAGTTTCCAAAACTCTCTGCTTTCTCTTAGGGTCACAAAGATGATCCGAGGGCTGGAGAACTTCCCATACAGGGACAGGCTGAGAGAGTTGGAGTTGTTCAGCCTGGAGAAGAGAAGGCTCTGGTTAGAGCTTAGAGCAGCTTCCAGTACTGAAAGGGGCTCCAGGAAAGCTGGGGACAGAGTTTTTAGCGAGGACAAGGAGTAACAGTTTTAAACTAAGGAAGAGGAGATTTATACTGGCTTTCAGGAAGAAATGTTTTACACTGCATGTGGTGAAACACTGCCACAGGTAGCCCAGAGAAGTAGTGGAGGCCTCATTTCTGGAAACGTTCGGGGTCAAGTTGGCTGGGACTCTGAGCAAACTGGTCTGGTTGGAGATGTCTCTGCTCCTCCAGGGGGGTTGGACAGGATGACCTGTAAAAGTCTCTTCCAACTCAAAGCATTCTATGATCCTATGATTCTCTTCTCTTAGGGCACCGAGAGCTGAACCTGCTGGAGATGCACAAGTCTCTGCACAACACTGACAGTTGGGGCTTCTCATTATATTTTTGTGCTGTTTTGGCAATAACTTCCCATTCCACACTTGAGTCCCCAAAGGATGATTTCAATTCCATTTCAAGCAAAAGATCAGACTCAAGACTTCCAAGGTCCCCTCGCGCCCATATTTGTAGGCCAACAAGTCCTGCCTCACAGCAGTCCCTGCCTTCACAGACGTGAGAAGTTCTTCTCTGTTCTGGTTCTCCTGCCAGTTCTGGATGGTCATTCCCAGAAATTATCATACAGCCCCATTTCTCTCCTTTGCAAGCAGTGTTAGTGGAGCACGAGCAAGCTGTGCTTCCTTTGGGTGCTGATACGCCCAGGACTGACTTGGATGTGCAAGAGTCTGGCGGCATCTCAGATCCAGACAGGTTCCTGCTTCCCACTCTACAATGCTGTCTCTATGTGAACAAACAGCTTTCTCTTTGTCCCTTTGTTTCTTTCTCTCTTTCTTCTTTTCTTCCTTACTTCCTACAAATTCTTCCTTCTAGTTCTTTCTTTATTTTCCTTCCTTCATCTCCCTTTCCTTCTTTATTTTTTATTTTTCCTTTCTTTGTCTTCTTTCTTTTTCTTTCTTTCTTTCTTTCTTCCTTCCTTCCTTCCTTCCTTCCTTCCTTCCTTCCTTCCTTCATTCCTTTCTTTCTTTCTTTCTGTCTTTCTCTTCTTTCTCTTCTTTCTTTCTTTCTTCCTTTGTCTTCTCCTTCCTTCCTTCCTTCCTTCCTTCCTTCCTTCCTTCCTTCCTTCCTTCCTTCCTTCCTTCCTTCCTTCCTTCCTTCCTTTCTCTTTCTTTCTTTCTTTCTTTCTTTCTTTCTTTCTTTCTTTCTTTCTTTCTTTCTTTCTTCGCCTCTTTCTTTCTTCTTTGCCTCTTTCTTTCTTCCTTCTTTTCCTCAGCATCCATTTGAATGACAAAGGTTTCTGATTACAGTCCTCCTGGGGAATCAAACAGCGAGGCTGCTGCTCACTTACTGACTGGCAGATTAAAACAGATAAAGGGAGAGATTTGTATATTGACTCTGTGTTTATGCAACTCATGTGCAAGGCCTGGCCAGGAGCAAAGGGGGATCTGACCCACATAAATAATAACGAGCAGCATTTTTAAACTAAATCATCTGGAAAATTCACAGATGATTCCGTCGGTTCCTTCTATTGTGTCACCACAGGGTCATAAATAATTCAGCCTTGCTCAAATATTTATGGAAATCAATTTAGCTCTCAGTCCAACGTCACCTCCCTGAGAAAACAGTTTCCTTTCGTATCTCAAGTGCAAACCGACTGCCCTCCATCTCACCAGCCTCCCCAGGGCCGAGGGCACCTGTAGCCTCCCAGCAAGACGCCCGGGTGCCAGCCCAGCCATGCAGGTCCCCAGACAGCTCTGGGGCCACGGGGACCACCAGGAACGTGAAGCTGTGTGTGGTTCTCCAGGAGAGAGGCAGGTCCAGCACCTGCTCTCTTCTGCTGTGACCATCCTGAGCTTCACGAGGAGGCATCTGTTCTGGCACAGGGCAATTGTCCACTCCAGAGAAGAGGGATAGCACTCAGCAAAGCTGCTGGCACATGGAGAGCAGCTCCTGTCCAGGTGACAAGCGGTCCCTGGAGCAATGATCTCTGCACAGGAGAGAGAGGATCCCCGATGCATTCGAAGGTCACAAAACAAACTCCCAGAGGAGCGAGCAGCTTCAGGGAGATCCCCATGCCCACTCCCAGGGCAAGGTCCATGCACGGCTTTGCCATACCCACTGCGGAGCAGCTGCTGCATCACCTGCACCACAACCCAGCTTGCTTCCTCACCTCCCCTCTGGCTGACACACGGCACAGATTCCCCATGATTATATAGCAAGACAAAAGGCACAACTCCATGATGAGCAAGAAGCCCAGGATCCCATTGCTGTGCACTCTGAACAAGGTGCTCTGGCTGGTCCTGGTAGGACACCTCCCTCCAGAAGCCCAGTGGCTGTGGCAAAGGCAGAAGACTGGGTGTAGGACCCAGTGGCAGTCCAGGCACCAGAAACTCAAAGTCTCTTCTGTAACTCGAACCAACTATCCCTTCCCGCTGACAGTCAACCAGCACAGGGGAAATAGGACAAGACATCAGTCTCAAGCACTCATGCATTGTGTGACATGACCCAGCTATGTCAGACTCCAGCTCTGCTCTTTCCAAGCTTTGGAGGTCTCTGTAATTCTCCAGATCAGTAGGATCTGAGCAGCCAAAAGCGCTGACCCACAAACCCAAACTAGAGACCAAACAGCAGAAGCAGCGTGGGCTCTTGGCTTGTGCTGAGCAGAAAGCTGCTGGAGGAGGAGACACTCCAGCTGCAGAGCCACAGGTCCTCCAAGCACTGGATCTGCTTGGCAGAAGACAGCAAAATTCAACTTCCAGTGATGGTCCATGATGGATACTCCACAGAACTGGTGGGTGTTTGGCGTGCTCCATGCAGCAAAATGAGAACTCTGTACGTCACCAACCCAGAAGACAGAGCCAAGCAGGGTGACTTGGAAGTCCATGGGAAGATTTGCACCTGCGTGGCCTTCACCCAAGTAAACACAGAGGAGACGGGAGACCTCGCAAAGCTGGTGCCACTTAATTATCATCAGATATGACGGGGCCCAGACTTATAGCTCAAATTGCCAGGCAGAAGAAAGCAAAGGTTAGAGAAATGACCACCAAAATGGAATAAAATGGTATCGGTCCTCTACCATGTCTTCTCTACATAAAAGTAAACCCCAGAACAGAAGAAAAATCAAACAAAACAGTGCCACAGACCAGGCACACAGAGCTTCACATCTGCTTTCCAAGGGCTTCTGCTAGAGTCAGCTCTCTCAGCACCAGACTGCTTCTCAGCCTCTCCTGCTTCACTCGTACATGACAGCGATGCCGAGGCACTCTCAAGGACCACGCACACCTCATGCCTGCACCTCTGTAGATGACACTAGAAGAGAGCACCGCTGCTGTTCCCACATGGAAGAGGACCAGTGATCCGCAGCGGGGACACTTGCAAGTGGTTCTGCAGGTGGTTCTGCAAGTGGTTGGAGCACCTTACATACGATGCCAGGCTGAGAGAGCAGGGGTTGTTCAGCCCAGAGAAGAGAAGGCTCCGAGGAGACCTTAGAGCAGTTTACAGTACCTGAAGAGGCTACAAGAAAGCTGGGGAGGGACTTCTTACAGAGGCATGGGGTGATCGGCCTGAGTGGGGGTGGTTTTACATTGGAGAGGGGAAGATTTAGACTAGACATAAGGAGGAGACTCTTTGCAATGAGGGTGGGGAGGCCCTGGCCCAGGTTGCCCAGGGAAGTTGTGGATGTCCCATCCCTGAAGGTGTTCAAGACCAGGTTGGATGGGGCTTTGAGCCCCCTGATCCAGTGGGAGGTATCCCTGTCCATGGCAGGGAGATTGGAATTAGATGTTCTTTAAGGTCCTTTCCAGCCCGAACCATTCTCTGATTCTATGAACCCCTTTAGTTCAGGTGACCCTCCCAAAGGAGACACCCCTCTTCTCCCTGCTGGCTGCTTTCACTGCTAGGGTTTCCAAGGAGCTGGCAGCTTCAGTGTGGAAGGGAAGAAGGAGCAAACCAGAGCCATCAGCCCTGCCCAGGAAAGCTGCAGCGGTCATCACGCTCTGCCTGCACAGCGAGGGGCAGTGCGATGCAGCCTGCCTGCAGCTCCCACCGCAGGGACACGTTTTCCCCAGCATTCTGGGACATGGGAGAAAAAGGGATCAGGATGTGCAGATGCTGCAAACAGAACTGTTCCTTGTTAGGGGAAAATCCTAGGGAAAATTTTGAGAAAAAGGTAGGTAGAATCCTTTTTCTGTTTTTTTCTTCCTGTCTGGAAAAGTCCCTCTCCTGTCCAGCACTGATGATTTGGGGCCTTTGAAAGAGCATTTGGATTTGTCAGAATGGCGATTCCCTGCAGACGGAAGAAATGGATGTTCCTGGGCTGCAGGGTCCTGAACTGCCCCACAGTTGGGATCCACCTCACGACTGTCCATAACTCAGAACACCATCGTAACAGTATCTACCTCTGCGCTCAGCACAAGGACATCGCCTGCGCGCTCTGCAGAGCTCTTCCATATGCATTAGCCGTGTTTTACTGAAAAAGGGGTTAATTTGTGCCCTCTTTTCCCCTACCACTGTAACACAATCAGTCTCAACAGAGCTACTTGGCTTTCTCTTCCCTTCTCCAGCCGTCACTTCTTGGCTCTTAATAAATTATTCAGCTTTCCTAAATATGCATAGGGGTCTCATTAACAACTAATTTTGCTTATTTAAAACAACTGCATAATCAAACCTCTATAGTGTTTTGCCTTTCTTATAGCCATGAATTATTCATGGGCTGGGAATCTGCATACAAATTTATTGATTCTTAAAAAGGAGCATTTTTCACAGCCTGGAAAAAAACAAACCCTGTTTATTCTGGTTTTGAGCATTTTGGCCCAAATTCCCATTTAACAAATCATATGGCGTTTTCCTGGGAACAGACAGCAGGCAAACTCATAGCATCACCAAATGCACCTGGAATTCCTGATTGTAACAAAAGGGAGTGTTTTCAACATTGCAGTTGATCATTTGGACAATCTTGACTTGCAGCCCCTTCTCAGAGCGCTAATGGTTTATTGTTGCAGCATCCACCATACACTGAGTTCTTGGTGCATTTAGGTCCTCCCATATGAGCTACAAAAGAACACCTGGCAAGAAAGGGACGTCTTGCTAAGGCGTGCAAAGCCACCAGTATCACTGGATCCAATCACAGAATCACAGAACCATAGACTGTCCTGAGTTGGAAGGGACCCACAAGGGTCATCAAGTCCAGCTCCTGTCCCTGCACAGGACACCCCAACATTCACACCACGGGGGATGAAGGCGTTGGCCAAATACTGCTGGCATATTGTCAGGCTTGGTGCCATAACTGCTCCTTGGGAGCTGTTGCAGGGCTCCACCACCCTCTGGGGGAAGAACCTTCTCCTAATGTCCAACCCAACCCTCCCCTGGGATCTTCCAGCCATTCTCTTGGGTCCAGAGAGAAGAATTCAGAGCCTTCTTCTCCTTCTCTCCTTGTGAGAAAGCTGCAGAGTGCAATGAGGTCTTCCCTCAGTCTCCTCTTCTCCAGGCTGAACAGACCAAATGACTTCAGCCACCCTTCACACGGCTTCCCCTCTAAGTGCTTCCTCAACTCCATGTTCTCCTCTGGAGGTTCTCCAGCAGCTTTAGATCCTTTTTATCCTGTGGTGCCCAAAATTGCCCCCAGTGCCCCAGGTGGGGTCGCACCAGTGCGGAGCAGAGCGGGACAACCCCCTCCCTTGCCCGGCTGGTGACGCCATGCTAAATGCACCCCAGGACATAGTTGACCCTCTTGTCTGCCAGCCTGTGTTTGTCCCACAAAGAAAGCATTGAAGAGAAAACCAGGTACAGGTTTGAGAGCTAAGATGACCCATGGCATGCTGTCAGCCTTCTGGTTTGCTCAGCCACCACCAAGAAGGGAAGCAGGGCGTCTAACACCCATACACATGACCTCGCACGTGCACACCCCTTGATTCACTTCCCTGGACTTCAGGAGAGGAGACTTTGGCCTCTTCTGGAGTCTACTCAGTAGGGTACCGTGGGATAAAGCCCTGGAGGGGATTGAGGGCCAAGAAAGCTGGTTAATATTCAAAGACCACCTCCTCCAAGCTCAGGAGCAATGCATCCCAACAAAGAAGAAATCAGGCCAAAACATCAAGAGACCTGCATGGATGAACAAGGAACTCCTGGTTAAACTTAATTGCAAAAAAAGGAAGCCTGCATGGGGTGGAAGCAAGGACAGCTGGCCCTGGAGTAATACAGATAAATCGTCTGAACAGTGAGGTTCGGGTTAGGAAAGCTAAAACCTAGATAGAATTAAATCTGGCCAAGGAAATCTATAGGTGTTTCTATGGGTATGTCAGTGACAAAAGGAAAGCTAGAGGGAATGTGGGCCCTCTCCAGAAAGAAATGGGAGACCTACTTGCCCAGGATATGGAGAAGGGTGAGGTACTTAATAATTTTTTGCCTCAGTCTCCACTGGTCAGGGCTCAAGCCACATCACACAAGTCACAGAAGGTAAAGGCAGGGACTGGGAGACTGAAGGTTCATAGACCATCTAACGAATGTGAAGGTGCTCAAGTCCATAGGATCTGATGAGATGCACCTGTGGGTCCTGAGGGAACTTACCACTGGCTCAGGGGCTCCAAGCCCCATCCAACCTGGCCTGGAACCCCTCCAGGGATGGGGCAGCCACCACTGCTCTGGGCAACCTGGGCCAGGGCCTCCCCACCCTCACAGCAAAACATTTCTCCCTAAGCTCTCATCTCAATCTCCCCTCTTTCAGCTGGGCACTGTGGACGTTCCAGCACATTGTGTCACAACAAGGTCACTTCAGAGCTGGCAGAACTACATGGATTATAACACACTGCTGTGAGTCACCCGTGGCTCTGCCAGAGCTCCTCACAGAGCACTTGGGGAAGACAATCACACTCACGGTGACCTCCGGAGATCAAGGCACCAAGGAAATGGCAGGTACTTTCAGGCTGTTCTGTCTTCTCAGTGACCCATGTCCCTGTTCATCCAAAAGCCATCGCTTCTTCTCCCGGCTTGTGACACCTCTGCGATCACAGCCTCGGCTGCTCCTGCCCACACAGCTCAGCTCTGAGGTCCCTCAACCAGCTGAGCTGTGCTGAAGAACTGAATGCCGCTGCCCCGTCTGGAGCTTGGGCAGAGAATGGTCTGGGTGAATGGTGAGGAAGGAGAGGAAAAACAGAAAGCTGAGACAGAAAAGCAGTAGGAGGAAAGGATGGGATAAAACTGGTGAGCTGTTCTGCTTAACCAAGGAGACAAAGCAGCCAAACTGATTGTTTGTAAACCGGAGTCTTGTGAAACTTTGGAAAAGCATTCAGTTTCTTAAGTAAGAGAAAACCCTTTACTCAGCTCTTGTGAGACCCCACCTGGAGCCCTGCGTTCAGTTCTGGAACCCTCAGCACAAGAAGGACATGGAGCTGTTGGAGTGAGTCCAGAGGAGGCCACAGAGATGATCCAAGGGCTGGAGCACCTCCAGTGTGAGGACAGGCTGGGACAGTTGGGGTTGTTCAGCCTGCAGAAGAGAAGACTCTGGGGAGACCTTAGAGCAGCTTCCAGTATGGAAAGGGGCTCCAGGAAAGTTGGGGAGGGGATCAGAGAGTGTAGGGGTAAGATGAGGGGAACGGTTTTCAGCTGAAAGAGGGGAGATTGAAATGAGATCTCAGGAAGAAAAGCTTTGCAGTGAGGGTGGGGAGGCCCTGGCCCAGGTTGCCCAGAGCAGTGGTGGCTGCCCCATCCCTGGAGGGGTTCCAGGCCAGGTTGGATGGGGCTTGGAGCCCCTGATCCAGTGGGAGGTGTCCCTGCCCATGGCAGGGGGTGGGACTGGATGGGCTTTAAGGTTCTTTCTGATCCAACCCATTCCATGATTCTATGATTCTTAAGGCAGAATATTTAACCCCTGCTCTGATCAAACAGATGAATGATCCCATGACAAACTTCATTTAATCAGAACAGCAGGAACTTGACAAAAATCCCAGTCGTACACCAAGGCACACAATAACCAGGATCCTCCTGGAGCAGCCTTGCGCACAGGCCTGACTTTACAACCCAGGAGAAGCTGTGCTGACAGCATCGCAGCTGCTTTAAGAGCAGCTATACACGGGTTCTCAAGAGCTAATTTTGTACAAACAGCAGCCCTGAAACAGCGGCTTCTGGGAAACAGATCCAAAAACACAGACACCAGGCAAGGAGAAGAGCCTGTTTCAAGCCTGGATGCTGAAGAAGTTCTTAGCAGTATGGCCAGGAAATTTTGGTCACTGTTGAAGAACCAAGTTTGTGATCTTGTTTTGCAAGCGCGTACAATGTGAGTGCAAATGAAAACCCTCCGAAAGGCATCCGCATGACTCTGGTTGGGAGAGTGCTCAGGTAGGGACCGCAGTCCGACAGGATGAGTCACAGCAGAGTGCAATCCATGTGTCACTGGAGGCAGATGGTATCTTGCTCCAGGAGTCACAGCCCTGTGTGCAAAAGCCTTTAGGTTAAAAAAGTCCCATTCACTGCCTTGAGATTGAAATCTGTGTTCCACAGCCACTTTTGACCATAGCAGGAGAGGAGAAAGGTGCAAGCATGCTGGTTTCACACAGAGCACACTGCTGGTGGGCACTGACAATGAGAACAAGAACATAAGAGCTTCATGCAGAGATTAACACGTGTCCAAAAAACAACCTGTATAAATTGTGCGAGGTAGCTCTGTGAGGGTGGGGAGAACCTGGTCCAGGTTGCCCGGAGAAGTGGTGGCTGCCCCATCCCTGGAGATGCTCAAGGTCAGGTTGGATGGGGCTCTGAGCAACCCGATCCAGTGAGAGGTCTCCCTGCCCATGGCAGGGGGTAGAACTGAATGGGTTTTAAGGTCCCTTCCAGCCCAAACCATTCTCTGATTCTATGATTCTATGAGTTGACTTCAGGTACCTCATAGAAAAAATTAGAGCTTTCTTTCTTCTGTAAGATCAGGCTCCTGTCCCAGTTTCTGTGGCTCCATTCTGTCTCTGTTCCTCTCTCACAGCCCCTGCACTTTATGAGATCTAAGTGCATCCCATGATTGCAGTAAAGAACTGGTAACCAGGATGCTTGGGTCCTGCAGAGGGTGGAGAAGGTGCAGCCCTCAACTTGTTGGGTGAGAATGAGACAGTCACCTTCCTCTCACAGACCTCTTTTTCCCAGATGGAGAGGGTTCTATTTACCCATATGCATAGATACTGTTTTACAGCCTGGGTTAACGTTGATTTCCAAGTGACTGCGCTAAAATCTCATCCAGTCCTTAGCACCCATTCAGTGCTTCCCTCTTTCCCAGCACTTCACAGGTCAACTGCAAAGCCACACAGATGCATCAAGAAGATGATAGGTGGTATCAAAAGCATGGCTCCTTCCTGCTACTGCTCTTCAGAGTGCGTTCCCCAGGGAGAGACCCCTCGCACAGCACCCAAGAGGTGATCACTTGACTCCTCCAGATGCCTTTTACCCATCACAGCTGCACCTCCTGACACGTACTCCAGACCTGCTCTTCAGAGACAGGCAGCTGACCTGCTCTTGACACCTGCATCCAGGCAGAGCCCAGCACATGCGCATCCGTTCTCCACCTACCCACGGCTTAGTAGGAGCAGATGAAATCCAGAAATGGCATGAGAAGCAATATACAAATGGGTCATTTGTTGTTTATGTCTTCGCTGCACATGTCTGAGTACCTTTCTGCTCAATCCCAGTGGGTGAGCACACTGGTTCTGTCCCTTCACAGCCTCCCTGCCCGCCTGCCCACAGCCACCGCTGCCCTCTCTGCCCATCCCGTGGAAACAGGGAGCGGCAGGGAATGTCTGGATTCCATAAGAAGCTGAGATACTCATATAGGCAGCATTAATTACAACTCTTAACATTTAATTATAGGTTTCCTTGGTTTCCACTGTATATTTACAGCCAAAAAACTTTGCTAATTGCCTCTGTATTTCCATAGCTCGGACATGAACTCACACTAGCGATGGCAGAACCAATCTGTGCGGTCCAGACCAGCTCATGAACTTAACGATCCACCACCCGATTGCAGTCACCCAGAGAGAGCTGAGAGAAGTCACCAGGTGTTCCCCACCCACCTCACCCCCTGCTTCCAACAACAGCGTGTCCCAAAAATAGCCTCAAGCAGTTCAGGAGAAGAAGAATCTCCTTGAGATCAGCAGAGGAAGGGAACTGCAGAGTTGAGCCTTTAGGGCACATGGGGAAAGTGAGGCCTTCAGGAGCACAAGACACTGTGCCAGTGGAGCTCCTTCTAACTGGACGGCAAAAGAAGATCGGATCTTATGCAAAAATATGCAGATGAGGGCAGATTGTTGTCAGGGTCACAACCTGTGTTCTTCATCACATGCCCACAACTTCCCATGGATGCGTATGGGCACAGTGCAACGGAGGCAGCGCAGGGACTAACATTGTAAGGCTGAGTCATAACGTGGAATGTCCTGTCCACATCCCTTCAGTGCAGTTCCCTGCTCCCTTCCCATTCTCCCACTCCATTGGGAGCATGGTGTAAGTTCCACGATGGGTTTGTGCTCCTTTTGCAGCAGCAATTCCAGGCCTGGAGGGGAGTAGCAGCAGGACACAGCGAGAAGTGAACAACCTTGCTTCTGCACTAATTCCAGAACTATTTCAGAAAGGTGGACATGCAGAGCTGGGCTTCAATCAGGACGTTACACCTCTCTGAGCAATGGATGTCTCTTATCTCTGCTGTGGAGAGGCAGCTGCTTCCTCCAGTCAAATTAGGGGTTATGTGACCCAGGCACAAGAGCCCATGGCATGTTTTGTAACATCACTCATTTCCCCTGAAGATCCTCCCTCAGTTCTTGCCAAAGGGACAGGTCCAACTTGACAGGAGGCACCTGGTCATTCCCAGAACCAGGTGTGATCAATGCAGATGTTCTGCCCTCCCCAAACACGGGCAGGAAACCTGCCTCGCGCAGAGCCACTCCCTGCCTTCCCTGGAAGCTGAGCTGCCGTGGCGGGGACGTGCCCATGGGATGACTGTGCAGGAGCTCCACTACAACGATGAGGAGCAATGAGGTGAACCCAACCATGGGAGGTAGGGAGCAGCAGTTGCTCTACCCAGCTTCCCAGGACAGCCTCATTCTGAAGCATGTCCTGAGGACCACCTCCTAAGACAAGACGAGGGTGGCTGCCATCTGGATCGTGGCACAGTGGCCTAGGAGAACTTACGTGGAAACCTTGGACCTTCCTGTCTGTGTTGGTCATCTGGTGGCACCGAGCAGGGAGGATCATCTGATGTTACCACTGGTTTCATGAGCTCTTCAGAAAAAGGATCCTCACCATCTCACAGAAGAGAGATGATGCACAATCACTCTGCTTGAGAATCTGCCTCTCCTCTGGTACTTTCTTGCCGAAGGCAGTCCATGGCAGGCCGCAAGTCGGATGGTCACATCAGGCCATTGCTTAACCCATCCGCTGTTCCCTGAGGACAGATCCTTTGCATTTGGGCTTAATTTCACACCAGAGTCACGCAGGGAGTAATCCAGCCCTGGGCCACATTTTTCCAAGCGCATGGCTGGTGTCTGGTCCCCAGGGCAGCACAGAGCCGTGCACGGCAGTACAGGGAGCAGACACGCCTGAGCACAGCTCACAGGACGGATCTGCCCTCAGCAGGTGGCATCCATTGGTTCTTCTGCAGGTTGGAGAGAAATTCCCTGTAAGACTGCAAAAAGGCTTCTCGGTCCTGATGAGAAAAGACAAGGAAAGAAGAAAATATATTATTTCCATCCTGAAAATCAGGGTTTTCATTCCTGCTTGGCCTCCGTGCATACATCCTGCTACTGCTTTATTTGGGTTGTAAAGGTGCGTGGGCATCAGGCTCTGGTTCTGTGCTTCCACTGCCTTGCACAGACAGCCCTGGACGTTCAGGAGCAGAGAGAGTGGGGCCAGGATGTGCTCCCATGGGAAACTCTCCCAGCCTCCTCCCTCTGATGTTCCCTAACACCGACACAGACTCCAGTGCCCGTTTGCATCCGCTCTCCGCTGACCCACCCGCCAAACGCCGCCCCGCTGGGATTCAGCCCAAAGCCGTCTCACGGAGCAGCTCTGCTGGGGCCGGCTCGGTGGCCAAGGGCCGGAGCACTGGTGAGAGTCCCGCACCATTGCCCCTGCCCAGTGACTCTGCTGGGGATGGTACGTCTACCTGCACCCGGGACCAGCTCCCAAGGGCTTCCTCTTCCTTCTGCCCAGACACCCCGATGCTGTTCCCTGCAGCTTGGAGCTGACAGGACCAGTCAGGTCTCCCTGCACCACAGCACCTCCTCCCAGCCATGATCCCTCGCGCACAAGCTTGTAACTACTTGCTTGTGGCTCAGCCTCTTCATATTCACCACGGCCACAGACTTCACGCAGCTTAGGGAGCACCACGTGGGCTGTAGCTTTGTATTCAAAAAAATTGCAGAGTGCAACCAGCTCCCATCAGAGCCGAGACGAGGACCCCTCTGGCTGAGTCCTCACCTGGTTCACTGTCTATATCCAAGCTCATTCTTTAGATCAGCCAGTCCCAAGGGTTTTCACTCCCATGTAGGGGAATTATCACACTTGTTTGTTACAAGCACCAGGATGAAACTTCAAATTCTGTCCTAATGGGATCCTGCCCCTAAGGGACTAAACATTTCTTTACGGCAGCCTCTGGCTGAGCCATGCATGAATGCATGGAGCTCTTCCCTGTGCTCACCTGGAGCTGTAAGAAGCTGCCACTCAGTAGAACTGCATGAAGCTGAAGCCCTTATTAGAGATTTCAGCAGAGCAGAGGGGGGAGATGACCCCCTCTGTGCCCCCTACGTGCCCCACACCCACCCAACCTGCCCAGCCTGTAGCACAGGAAGGAGGTAAACCTTTGCTCCGTGCCCTTCTCCCCACTGGGCAGACAAGAAACCAGACAGGCCCTGCAGAGAAGAAAGAGGTTGGACCTTTGGCCCTATAGATCTTGGACCTCTGCATTGCTTTGGCTTGAGCCAAACTCTGAAGCATCGCATTAAATGGTTCAAACTACTGCAAGTGACTTTCCAGGGTCATAAAAGGGAAAACTACGGCCATTGGCATAATCCCACTTGATCTGAATGTTGGGAAATGAAACAGCACATGGATTTCATCACTGAGAGCCACAGGACAGGGTAACAGTTGATCGAACTCTCAGGATCACTGAGGCACGGCCCCAAGCATCGTATGGCTGGAATAGTGGAGACCTCTGCTTCACAGGCAGCACCGGACAAAAATGCCATCCCACAGTTTGAGAGAGCCGTCACAACAGCTCGGCGACTCCTGCTTGTTCAGGGTTTTCCCTGGAAACCAGGAAGCGATCATCTGCCAAAGAGCAGAAGCAGAGGGCTGGAGGGCTTCAGACACTTCCCATCCAGAACAGGTCAGACGGCTCATGGTTCGCACTTGCAGCTGAGCAAGGAAGGTGCCAGCCTTGCCCTGAGCAAAGCTGCGCATCCTTGAAAATTCAAGGACTGTGAAAAACCCTGTTTCCCTGCACCCCACTGGTGTCCCAGCCTGCTCAAAATGCTCCTGCCTTTTTGTGACTGATGGGCAGCTGCTCCTTTCTGTTCTTCTCGGCAGCATTAAATGAAAGGGCTTCAGATTCCTAATGAAGGAACTAAGACCAGGATATTTAAGGGAGCCAGAGGGAACTGGGAATCTGCAATCCGCTGAAATTCAAACCTGTTGCTTTCTGGAAGAACAGTGCTTTCTGCAGCAGCAGTGCAGGGTCTGACTTTGCTCCCCGGAGACACGAACAAGCCCTTTGCTTTCCAAGTGGTGATGGGTGCCACTGGCAGCTATACCCTGGCTGTGCAAATGAGGTTCAACACGTGCTGGGACTTCTCCCAAGTGCATTCAAAAGCCACCAGATAAAAACTTTAGATGTCAGGCTATGCTGAATGATGTCACATGAGGTCGTGTGGTCACCTATGTTATATCAGACCACAAGGCAGCTGCGTCCTGGGCATTCAGTTGCTGGAGCTAAGATAGTTGCCCCTCCCAAGGCGTTTGAGTCTGGGTGACTTATGAAGAACACAGAACATCCTGTAATTCTCTGAGTAACTGTTTTCTACGTGCAAAAAAATGAAATTTCTGAGAATTGACAAGAAAACTGTTCATTAGTACTTGAACTGACACTGATACAGAGAAGGTCTTTATGAAAGCGGCTGTCCCATGTCAGGCAGCATTTCCCCCTGTTGATCACATTGATGAAACAGCACATGCTCCCAGCCTCTGGTACAGATTAAACCCTCTAAAATATCGTAGAGACACCACATTTCAAGCATCTTTTCTCAGGAATAATGGACCTTGCTGCCTATTGTTGTCCTTGAGAAGAGCCATTCCTCCACCTGTGTGTCAGAGCTGGGTCACCCCTTCCATTCCCAATTACACCGCAGCACTGTCATTAGGAAAGCTCAACTCTGAGGAGGGCCACTGCAATTTAAATGAAACTTTAGTCCCAAGTTTCACATTTGCTATAGTTCTTTGTATATTAGTATCCTCTGAAAAGGTTTTATGATCAATTTTCTAATTTGATGACCCCATCTAACCAGGCTTTGCAGCCAAAGGTCTTTACACACTTCATGTTTGTGGCTGGGCTGTGCTGCTCCTTGCAAGTGGGATTGGTCTGTCAGCAGATGAGGTTTTCCTTCCCTAGAGCCATGCTGAGCACAGCCGAGGAGCTCTGGCATTGTTGATGAGCCGGAAAAAAGTCACGATGCTGATTATAGTCTGTCAGCTTCTCTAACCACTTCCAGCAATTAGATTTAAGGACTTTCTTACTAAATTTACAGAAATTGCTTCCTTCCCTCCTGTTCCTTGGAGCAGAATCAGCAGAGCCTGATCACAGATCTGCCCACTTGCATTGTCAGGACAAACAGTTCCTGATGCATCCCAGCCAAACAGCATCCCTGGAGCTGGTGCGGCCAATCTGGGTAGTCACCGGCACCCTGACCTTTACCAATAACCCGACAAGAGAAAACAAAGAGCTTTACCTTCAAGCCAGGCATGGATCATTTGGGCAGGTGAAGCGCTGTCAGCTCGCAAGCAGTGGAATCTGGGCTTGGTACAGGAACCAGGCAGATCATTGTAACATATCCCAGGGGATTTGTGGACTAATTGCTTCCCCTTTCCTCTCAGCCCCGTGCAAGCAGCCCTCTGGCAATCTGAACTCTCTAATTTCCACAAGGCAGGACCCACCCTTCCCCAGCCTCTGCGACACAGCCCCTTTCCCTTGCACCAGGGGCCTGACTCCAGCCACGCAAGGAGCTGTTGCCTGGGCTGAATTGGCCAAACACCCAGCAGTTTTTGCAGGGTTATTTTTCAGCCTGATCAGCTCCCCAGATTAGCTCAGCTAACACCGACACGGAAGCAAGCAGGATCATGCCAGCAAGGGCAGGAGCTGTGTGGGCTCTCAGGAATCCCACTCAGATCAGGTCCTGCCGTGCAAAATGGATGCATGAAAGAGAAGATGTCTGTGAAGGACAGTTCACCCCCTCTCTGTCTGCACCCTGCGTTTCGTCTTTTCACTATGTCCTTGGTCGTCTTTTCACTATGTCCTTGGCATAACACAAGCTGTACTTTTCTGTGGCTGAACACGTATTTTTTTGCCTTGCAAAGTGTCAGGCAGCCCCGGGACATTAGGCAGGAGGCAGAACTTGTACCATAGCCCTTATCTCCCAGAGAGTCCATCCCCAAGAGACAGATCAGCAGATATCCTGCAGAGCAGTAGGATCCACAGCATGTCCTTTGAATATCAGACTCAGAGGGTGAGGAAACAGAGCTTCTGGAAACAGTTCCAGATGAAAAGATTGGCATGAATCCACACAGAGCCTGACTGGATGGACACGGACCTGCCCAGGCAAGGGCTTCCTGTACCACTTGGGCTGGAGAGTGTGGCGGAAGGAACCTAAAAGTCAGCCCTCCTGCTCAGGTGCTGGATTGTTAAAGCCAGTCCTTTTTGTTTGCCCTGGCACAAGTACCCAATAATGGATGTTTTGGTGCTGTGCAGTACTGAAGTTTGAAGCAAAACCCATGAGGCGAAAAGCTGGGACTGGACACAACAAAGTCAGGGTGTTAAGGTCCTGCAGGAATGGTTGGGCTCTCCATGCTCTTCCCACACCAGGAGCAGTGAGATGGGATGCCGAGCAGTGAGCAAGGGGCAAGGAGCCCAGAGCACTGGCAGGATTGAGGTGCAGGAACACTTTTGCTGGGCAAGTGCACATCTCAACAGACGGAGACTGAATTTTCAGGCGTGGATACGAAAGGTAGAGAACCCCAAATCCTGGCTGGAGCAGAGATGGTGCTGAACATGCTCTTTCCCACCGCACTATTTACAAGACAAACAAGGCTGTCTGTCCAGCAAGAGACTGGGATGTTTCTTCTCTCCATCACCTCCATCTCGTGCTTTAAACACTCTCCAAGACTCCCTTCCTCCTGGCCCTGCGAAAATACAAAGCCTGCACTCCCAGATTCCAGCAAAATCCTGAGCTCGTTTTCTTCCCAGGCTGTTTTGCCACATTTCTGTCTTTATTTCTCCCTCTCTTGTACCTCGCCTTTCTGGGATATGGATATAAACACCCTGCTTCCCTTCTGCCCTACAGGAGTAGGAGGAGCAGTTGGCAAAAGCAGGGGCTAGAGCCCTTAGACCACTGGTGCCAAGGCAGGAGGCACTGGTCTCCTGCTCCTGGGGACCATAAAGGTGATTCAGGGGCTGTAGAGAGTGTTGCACAGCGGCGGAGTGCACTATGATCTCTTTAGTTTCGGTGGGGAACCAAGCAGACGTTTGGGGGAGAGCAATAATGTGATGTGAAACAGCAGCTGAGCACGAGCTTACGGCTACAACAGGAGAGCTGTGATATCTGAGCAACCACAGCCAATGCTTTTAAACGGATCCTGGGATTATTGTGAGCCCTAAGCTTGGGAGGGCTGCCATCAGCTCAGCACCATCTGAGCCGTTACTTCTGGAAGTAGGTGGGGGTTCATTTTGCTTTCTAGTGATGTGAAAATATTTGCGTTCATCCATGGAGCAGAATGAACTCTGACTCCAGGGGGATTCTCGTCCTCGCAGGTGTGAGCCAGCCACATGCCCTGGCTGATTCCCACTCAATGAGCTCCATCAGGGTGAAAAATAGACCAGATGCAGGCACTGAGCTTTCCTGCCAGGTCCAGCTATCTGGCTCTCTGAAAGCACCTGCTTTGCTGGCTGTGAGACACTCCCTGTAGAGTGCAGAGGAGGCTCTCTGTGTCCAAACTGACAGGAGTTCAGGGAACAAACACTTAAGGATCTACATGAGCATTCCAGCTGTCCAGCCCTTGGGTCACTGTGAATCTAGTTCATGGCATTTCCCTAAGCAATCGTACACGGAGATGCCAACAGGGCTGCAAAACAGAGCAGATAAATGAGGAACAATTAGTCTCCATTTCCCAGCCCTTGTCCGCAGCCCATCTTTCTCCCTTCCCCTCCAGCATGCTGTGACCTCCACCAGAACAACTCAGCCAGGCTCCTGCCAAGGCCCTGCCTCCTCGTCCTTACCCATGGGAAGGTGTCTGCTCACCCAGGATTCACACAGCCCTTTTGCTGTCCCCAGGCAGCTCACATGAGCTTTTGCCCAGCCCCAGACTGCTTAATTTCCCTGGGCTCATTAGCAGGACTCTCACATTGTTAATGGTTTATTATTTCTTGATTACTGGGAGAATCTTGTTCTTCCAAGCAGCCAGAAACTGTAGCTTCTGCAAACATCTCATCATTTTAGCATTCCCCACAAAGCGTGCATCCGCATTCCTTCTTTGGATTTGTCTTGTACTGGGAAACCCCTCTCATCAGACCCAGCCTGCAGCTCACACCTTGTGGCACTGTGCACTTGACGTCTCTGAGCGTTCCTGCCCTTCCCTGGCAGAAGCGCGGGGGAGAGGATCTTGATGGGGGAGTGCAGGGATAAGACCAGGGGAACAGTTTTCAGCTGAAAGAGGGGAGATTGAGATGAGATCTTTGGAAGAAATGTTTTGCTGTGAGGGTGGGGAGGCCCTGGCCCAGGTTGCCCAGAGCAGTGGTGGCTGCCTCATCCCTGGAGGGGTTCCAGGCCAGGTTGGATGGGGCTCGGAGCCCCTGATCCAGTGGGAGGTGTCCCTGCCCATGGCAGGGGGTTGGAACTAGATCCCTTCCAACCTAAGCCATTCCATGATTCTATCACATGAAGCATCCTACAGTAGACACAGCAAACAAGGCCATAAGGGGCTGAGATCAGCCAGTCTAACCTTCTCCTGTAGGATGTCATGAGCCCCATGACATGGGTCTGCCCAAAACATTGGTCTTTGCAAATATCAGTTAGCGTAGATATGGAAAAGTTACCTCACTCTTGGATGGCCACAGCAGTGACTCTCATGGTTTGGTGACTCACACCACTTCAAATGGGCATTTGCCTTCCCAACCACCGGATCATGACCTGCCTTTTCCTACAAAACTGAGGAACCACTCAGTGCCAGGGACGTTCTCCCAAAGAAGACCTTAAGGCTGAACAACAAAGCTATCTCAGCTCATCCCATTTCTTGCAAGGTGAGTGGGAATCCAGGAGTGACCTCCCGTGCACTGGTTTTCCATGAGGTGCTTTACAAAGACAAGGCTACGGTTGACCGAGAAGCTTGGCTGCGAGGTGATGTGCAGAGCAGAGCAAACACTGCTGCCATGTCCCAGGAGGGAAGTCCAGTAGTTGTTCTCACTCTCTGCTTTTTACTTGCCTTACTTAGTACAAGTGTTTCGCTGGCATGAAAGCTCTAATCACAAAGTGACTTCCCTCAATGATGGACTAAGAAAACCTTCCATCTTCTGTTCTCAAGATAAAATGAGCAGAATCTCAAATTGCCCTCCTGTTTCATCAGCTCTCCCTGAAGGGGAACCTGGTCAGTGGAAGACTTCTGGAAAGTCTCCTCACACCTCCCCTGCTCCTGTCCCTTTTCTCCATGTTGGGCGAGGTGGACGCTTCATGGGGAAACGCGATCAGATTAGGGCACAGCCATGCCCGAAGCCCCAGCACTGGGACATTCTTCTCATGAGGACCACGCCATGGAACAGCTTTTCCTCTTTCTATGCTAATTCCTCAAGTTCACTTTTCTTAGGAAATGCAGTATTTATAATTTAGAAACATTCTGTCACATCAATTTTGCCGGATTTTCCATCTAAAAACCCTGCTGATTCCTTTCCTCTGCCCTCTCAATCTCCAGTCCCACCTCAGCCTGTTTTTTATCCATACACACGGTGCCGCCACTTCCAGACAAAAGAAACTCTGACGTCCTCCATATCATCAAATTGGCTTAAAGATCATTTCAAGCATAATTATTAAAAATCAGGGGAAAACTAGGCTGGTGTGCTTTGCCATCTGTGCTTAAGTCTGAAAAGGTCACGTTTGTCCAAGGGTCTCCAAACAAGACCCTTTTTCGTAAGTGATAGCTGAGATTCAGCTTGACATCTCCTGTGGATAGAGCTTCCTTGGGGACCAGAAATTGCGTGAGTACCATTTTTGTTTTCAGTTTGAGTTGTGGGGCTTCCCAAATGCAAAACCTCAGGCAAGCTACTCAGAATAGTATGCAATGTCGGCTTGGTGCTTCCTTCTGGTGTGGGCTCTGCCTGGTGCAGCAGCAATCAGCAGTGAGCTCTGCAAATGTGGCAAGCCGTGATCTGGAGCACAGGAGGTGCCTGGCAGGCTGGTGGAGGTTATTACCTGCCCTACTTGGAGCTACGCCTGTAATACGGGGACCAGTGTTGAACTCCAGGTCAGGAAGGAGATGGGGAACTGGAGAGAGCAAGATCCAGAGACTCAGAGCACAGGGAGAAGATGAGTGAGTGGGGCTAAAGGCAACCTAGAAGAGAGGTTTCTGAGATGAGGCTAAAGGCAACCTAACAGCAGCCTGTGTGGAAACAGAGATCGCCGTTCCATCTTTCCCTTGGAATTTTTCAAGACTGAGCTAAACAAAGACAGAGCCACCTTGATCTGGTGCAGGGGGCAGTCCTGCTCCAAGTGTGAGGCTGGACTGGAGACCCCCAGACTTCTGTCCATCAGCCCTCCAGTGATGCCGTAAGCCTCCTCGCCCCTGCCATGTACCACCCATTACTCAGTGCCACTCAGAGCTTCCAGGATTGCCAAAAATATGGGAGGAACCCAAATAGCCATGTCCTTCACAGGCATTGTCAGGATTCGATATTTTATCAGTCTCTCAGGCTGCAATGTTGCCCATCAGGAGGAAAATATTGTGGAGAAGTATTGGAAAGGCATAAGAAGTGCAAAAACTTGGTTTCTTGTGGTGGTCACAAATGGATCTTTGTATGCTGTGAGAGATGGAGAGGAGGGGAAGAGCAGGCAGAAAAGTGAGGGAAGGAGAAGGGGAGTCGCAGAAGGGGCAGCAGCAGTGCTGTTTGGGGCTGCTGGCAAAGCCTGAGGGGGCTTGAGGAACACTTTCCACTCCTGCCAACAGTTGTGACTGATGGTTTGCCTCCGTGGCAAGGACAGACACAACCCTGCATTATACCTACTCTTGTCCCAAAGGGAAAGATCCTGTTGGACGCATCCCCAGGCGTGGGTGGCACAGTGGGGCCCAGGACTCATGAATCAGCTTTGTAGCATGCCCACCTTTCCCAGCCTGCCCAGCAGCAGCAGGACTCCTCAGCTTGACAGTAACAGCTCCAGCTACCCCTGAGTCCCTACATCTGCAGCTCTCCCAGCCCAGACATCTCTGCACAGATCGCTGTGAAAAGCCGAGGAGATGGCAGCGCTGGAGGCACCCAAAGCAGACAGAGAATGTCCAGAGCTCAGCTGGAATTGTCATACGATTCGCGTTACCCCAGACACCCTCCAGCAGCCGTGGAGCCTGGTGGGGAGACCACTGGGTGGTTTGTGGGGGTCTCACTCACAGGTACCTACTTTCCATCGCCTCCTTGTGGGTTGGGTATATCACCCTTGACACATCTTCTCTCCCTTGCTGGGAGCTCTGCTGCCCCAAGGGCTGTCGGCAGGGGCTGAGGAGCAGAGCCGGGAAATTGGCGATGGAGTGAGAGGTGGCCTCTTCTCCTCGCGTTTGTGGAGATCTCAGCAGGGGTAAACCCACTGGAGACACTCCAAACCCCCTCTCCAGGAGTGTCAGCTCTTGCATCACTCAAGGATGAGAGGAAATGGCCTCAAGTTGTGCTGGGGGAGGATTAGATTGAATATTAGGAAAAATTTCTTTACTGGAAGAGAGGTGAAGCCCTGGCAGAGGCTGCCCAGGGCAGTGGGGGAGTCCCCATTCCTGGAGGGGTTCAAAAAGCGTGTGGAGGTGGCACTTCAGGACATAGTTTAGTGGGCACGGTGGGGTTAGGTTGATGGCAGGACTTGATGACCTTAGAGGTCTTTTCCAACCTTAACAATTCTATGATTGTATGATCCAAAGCAGCATCTTCTCACCTAACAGACCTCAGTCAGAAAGGGGCAGGGACAGTGCCCAGCAGAACCTCACTGTCAGTTCCTAGCACAAGTCTCTGAGTGCACCTCACCCTCCTCCTCCTCCCCTGGCCCCCAGAAATCCCTCCAAGGCTTCCCCGTGTGTTGCTTTCTAGAAACACCGACCAGTCTGACCAGAGCAAAGGGCTTGGCTCTGCACGATGCTGGTGATGCTGCCCGGGCTGGATAAGAACAGCCAACCCCTACTCTGGGGAGAGGGATGCTCTTGCACAACACAGCCCCCCCTCTCCCTGCCACTCACCGCAAGCAGCTGTCTGCACCCCGAGGACGCTCGCTGCCTCTTCCCCTGATGGGGAAGCAGCTTCCTCCTCGCAGAGCAGCACAGGAAGTGCTGCGGTATTTATAGCTCACTCTGAGAGCATCTTGCACAAACTCAGGGGGGAAAAAACTACCCTCGGTCAAAAACAACCTCCAGGCAGCCAGGGCTGCACCTGGAGCTGACACCACGGGAGCTCAGCACACTCCTGGCCCCACAGGTCCTGGGTGTAGGAGCATCTCCACCAGACAGAGAGGATAAGGAGTCTTTCCCAGGACTGCTTCTGCTCTTCTCTGCTGTAGCCTCCTTCCTTCTCTGTTTCCCACCATCTGACCCTTCTTCTGCCCTCCTCCATCTTCTCCCTCCCTTCTCCTCACGCTTTGTGTGATCAAATCGAGCTGCTCCCCAGTCAGCCAAAGGCACTGAGCAGGAGAAGAGGTCACTGAGATGCAGAGGTCACTGCTGAACAGGAGGAAAGGACAAAACCTGCTGCTCTGCACGGTGAAAGGAAGAGCAGAAGAGTCGGAGCAAGTCATTGACACATGGTGACTTGCACTCATCTCTCTGGGCTATGAGGAAGCTGTGCAGAGTGCAAAGATCCCTCCCACCAGGGATTTCAAGATATCAGAAATTCTACTTTGGTCTCAACTGGGATAAAAGACGTTGAAACAAAATATCGTATTTGTTATATTAGGTAATTCTAGGTTTCCATTCCTATGTTGGATTTTAAGGGATTTTCTTCTACCACAGAAAGCAGGAAAACACTGAGGTTTCAAAACATCTACATCTAATGGAAACATGGAAATGTTTCACTCCAAAGAGCTCTGAAACAGGTTCAATTGAACTCTGAACCCTTTTTTCTTTAGTAAATTTTGCTTCACCTGGCCCCGTTCCACCATATCTTCTTAGATTTGCCTATGCTAAGGCAACACAAGTTCCAAGAAAACTTTCCCAGCCAGTTCTGGCCACAACACGAATCCATTCCCAAGCTCTGCAATGTTCATGCCCAGTTCAATTCCACTTGACCTGGAAGGTCCTCAGCCTTAGCTGTGTCCTGCAACCAACTCTCCGAGCAGCCTTCAAGACTCAACAGATGATGATCCCCCTTGGCAAATCCACAAATAAGCCCATCAGGACATTTTTCCCTTTGTCTCTCAGCCCTGCTGCTGGCCACGCTTGCCTAGCAAAGCTCTCCTGGAGATGGGAGAGGCAGACAGTGAAGATTTGCCACTGTTATTCCAGAGGGATGCAGTGGCCACATGGAGCCCAGCCTGGATGTGCTCAGAGCAGCTCAGCCCTTGGATGAGCTAAACTGCTGTACTCTTCCCAAAGCTGGTCCTCATCAAGAAAGGGCTGCAAGCCTGACCTGAGGTGACCCAGTTGTGGCTTGCTGTGCTGAATCAGTGTCAAGAAGGTCTGCTGCTACCTAAAATCATTGTCAGGTTGGCAGTGCGTCCTCAAGCATCAGCAAACACTCCACTTGCTATATCACCCAGCAGAGGAGACAAACCACTTATTTCTTGTCCCTCCATCATGAGTGTGGAATTGGCTTTTCCAGCCAAGCTGGAAAAGGTCAGCATGGGCTGGGTCTCCAGTAGGTATGGGACTTCCTGTCTCGTTAAGCCGTTCCACCTAAATCAAACCCTTTCCTGGGTAGCAGGTAGGCTCCGGTGTCCAGCAAACACACTGTGCCTGAAAACTCAGTTCGTAAGGAAAATGCTCTTTGCTCATTCCTCCTGTGTCCCAGCTCCCACAGCTTAAGGAGAGCATGCACAAAGCTCCATCAGCATCCTCCACAGGAGGAGAGACAACGCCAGCATCACCATGCAGCTGTGGAGAGACCAAGGCTTGAGTTCACTTCCCAGGGATGATGTCTAAAGCCTGTGGTGAAAGAGCAATGGGGGAAATATTTACTTCAAGGTCACTCTCTGCTGTGCAGGGCTTTCCAACAGCACTTGCTGTGGAATGGGAAGGTTAAAGAAAGAAAACTCTTATCTTCCTCTCCTAGGACAGGAACAATTTGTGATAAAATCCCCATTTTCAGTACATGATGGGGGATGATGTGATTGAGAGCAGCCCTGCAGAGAAGGACTCGGGGGTGCTGGTCAATGAGAAGCTCAACATGAGCCGGCGATGTGCACTCGCAGCCCAGAAGGCCAACTGTCCCCTGGGCTGCATCAAAAGAAGTGTGGGCAGCAGGGCAAGGGAGGTGATTCTGCCCCTCTGTTCCTCTCTTTTGAGACCTCATCTGGAATACTGTGTCCAGTTCTGGAATCCTCAATGTAAGAGATGGAGCTGTTGGAAAGGGTCCAGAGGAGGGCTACAAAGATGATCAGAGGGCTGGAGCACCTTCCCTGTGAGGACAGGCTGAGAGAGTTGGGGTTGTTCAGCCTGGAGAAGAGAAGGCTCTGAGGAGATCTTATAGTGACCTTCCAGTACCTGAGGGGGCTACAGGAAAGCTGGAGAGGGACTATTCATAAAGCCTTGTGAGGATAGGACCAGGTGGAATGGGTATGAACTGGAGAGGGGCAGATTTAGACTGGACATTAGGAAGAATGTCTTCCCCATGAGGGTGGTGAGACACTGGCCCAGGTTGCCCAGGGAGGCTGTAGCTGCTCCATCCCTGGAGGTGTTCCAGGCCAGGTTGGATGGGCTTTGGGCAGCCTGAGCCAGTGGGAGGTGTCCCTGCCCGTGGCAGTGGGGTTGGAACGAGATGATCCTTAAGGTCCCTTCCAACTCTAACCATACTATGATCCTACTATGATAAAAAGCAGGATTGCTTGAGACCTGGCATTTAGGAATAGTCTCTATGTGCGACTGTCAGGATCACATTGGTTTAAGACCTTTTGCTCACTCATCCCAGCTCCCAGGGCTCCGCTGACACCACTTGCTGCCTCCCTCTCCTATACCAAGGTGGCTCATGTGGTCCCTGCAGAGACCAACCAAGCTTTGCTTTGAGGGATTAACATTCATCCCCTGTTTCTCCATCAGCATCCCCAGCCGCTGGTGGCTGGGCAGTGCAGCTGGGACCTGGCACTGCGGGCAGGCAGTGAGCAGAGCCTGCCTGCATAGGAGAGGCACTCACTACCTCCCCTCTAGACATTCTGGAGGGGCCACAATGCCGGTTTGAGGTGTCAGAGCATTACAGCACTACTTTGGAGGATGTCAGTCCTACAGAGGTGATATTGGTTCAGGAGTGAACACCAACAGCCTCCCATGCTCACGTGGAATCAGCCTACGCTCAAAGCCCACCAGGACAGGTCCAAGGAGTTTCATTTCTGGAGGGCTACAGGCTTTGACCCTGTTTACATGCAGTTTTCGATTGTGCTGGAGCCCAGAGCTGGTTAGAGGCCACGTGGCTGGAAGGGAAACGCATTCAGAGGATCAACAGAGGTGGGAGAGGGACAAAACTCATTTGTTTTCTTAAGCGAGAAAGAATCAGGAACAAAAAGCCAAAGCAATCTGAGTCCCAGCCAAGTGAAGGCGACTTTAACGGCTCGACTCTTTCACAACACGCTTCCCGCCAAGGGCAGCAGGGAAGGGTGACACAATAACAGTGTTCAGCCCTGCACCACAAAGGCAGCACAGGCAGCACTGTGCATGGAGACCTGCACCCTCCTCTGCATCAGCACTGCTGGACCTTCACACAACCACCAACACTTCGGTTGCTGCTGTAACTCTGCCAGGCAAGACAGGGTTTCTACTCCCATATTGCAAAATGCTGGATCTTTAGGAGGTAAATGCTCAGCACTGGGGTGTCTCGTCTTGTGTAACGCCTGACATGGGTGCTTTAGTCCACAGGGCCACTCGATTGAGATGAGGGGTCGTGTGCTCCATCAGTGCACACCTTCAGCAGCCAAAGGTATGGGAGAACTGGACGAGCTGCTGCAAGGACCAAGCATGCCTGACTGTGAGCCACCCTCGGTTATCTGCTCTGGCTGAGGACTTCCTTCTCAGTCACTGTGAAGGGTCATTCACAAAGTGCAGCCATTCATCTCCAGGGGAGCAGCCAGGGCTACACAGATGCCTCTGAAAGCACGACTGCAGAAGTTCAGTATCTCGTCCCGCTTCCAAGAAAGGAGGTAGCACATGACTAAAATTCATCTGCACCTTCTCCACTCATCCCAACCCACTCCATCCCATTGTAACTGTAGTGCCAGGGACATCAACAAGGTAATCAAGAAGGACTACTGCAAATGGCATTTTACTTTATAGATACAATATATGAAATACATAAGAAACCTGCGCTAGAGCTCCAAATTTAAGTCCTTTTGTAGATAAGCCCAATGAGCTGATGGTTCCAATATCCCAGCAGGGAACAGGGGAAAGCTTTTGATGTGACAGAATTCAAACTGGCACAGATTTTGCCATTTTGCTGGTGTCATTCCTCAAAGCTGAGCCCACAGAGGCTGCCAACAAATACACCACCCACCCTCCTTTAGCCTGCTGTCCCTCTCTGCCTTCATATGTGCAGCATATGTGTTGTTGGAAATTCCTGCTAGGAATTGGGAGCTGCACAAGATGAAGCTCGCGGAGCAGGTTTCCCTGGCCCCAGCTCCTGCTGGCAGAGTGCTGAGATGATCCTCCTTTGCCTGTAAACTATTATCTCTCCATCCTCTCTGGGAAAGACCCAAGCTGAGGCTGCATCTTGAAGATAACTGTGAACATGGGAATATTTACTCAGGTCTCTCTCCTGGAGTAAGGCCAAGCTGCCTGTGGTTTGTGGTCTACAATAACAAACGTTACAGCAGGAGGGAGAATTTGTTTAACTGCTCACTCTGTCAATACTGTAGCTTGCAAAAGCCCAAAGATTGCACAGCCAGAGCTGGTGATATTTCGGAAATCATTTGTTGCACCAAGAGTTGAGGCTGTTTGGTTGGGAGATGGGACTCTGCCAGGCCTCACTTCTCTCTGGATACTGGGGAATGGGAAGGTGGGATGAGGGAGCACCTGCTTTCCAGAAGAAATGGCTCTGCTCCCCTGTTACACTGAGCTTGGAAGTCTCCAGCGTAAAACTGTGTCCTGGCCTGCCTGGATCTGCCCGTGCTTTCTGCAAAACCCCCTGCACTCAAGGCTTTGTCCTGTGGAAATCCAAACTCTGGCTCTGGGAAGGTCCACAAAGCAGACAACTCTTGCCAAGGTGCAGCATTGTGAAGCCCTGACAGCAAGAACCACCAAGATATGTGGCCTTCTCAAAATGTAAATATTTACAAGTCTCAGCCCACACAGCTATCTGCATCATCATTTTTTCTGCCCTGGAGGAAGCTCCTTCAGGATGCCCAGTGCTCCACGCGGCAGCAGGCAGCTTCGTGTTTCATCTTCTCTTGGCCTGAACGGTAAAACTTCAACACAACGAGTAGCAAAGGGCAGATGTTCCACTCTGGCAACTCAGCAGACCCTGACCCAACAGACTCTACATTCTTCTTGAACCACAGAAGCTCATAGACCAGACTTGGCATCACCTTGCAACTTTGGGTGAAGACAGCTCTGACCTCCAACCTCAGGTAGCTCAGCAGTCCTTGCATTGTCCTGTTTTAAAGTTCTTAGACGATGAAGAACTGTCTTCAGGCAAGAAGATCTTCCTTAGGTCTAAGGTGAATCCTCTTTCCCACAGCTGAAGCCATTGAGTCAGCTGCTGGGCACCATGAACTTGGCAGAAAGATCTGTCCTTTACCTTCATGCCAGTCCTCTGCTTATTTGCAGACTGCTCTCCTGCCTGCCTCTGATGTCCCTTCTCCAGGACAAACTGTCCAGCTACAAGGGCTCTGCTGGTGATCGCTCATCTCAAAACACTCAACAGCCACTCCACACCTCTCCTGAAGCGCTGTGGCTTCAGAAAATCCCTCCTCCAGCATTTCTCAATTCACAACCACCCTGTTATATCTTCTCCACTGTGCCAGGACCATATTTAGCCAAACTTCACTGTGCACATTTGTGGGGTTTCAGTGCTGGCCCAGCTAGCCCTCTCAGACACAGGTTCACACTCCACCTTAGGGAAGCACCACGAAGTCCCAGTGCAGAATTGACCCTGTGGCCAGAGGTATGGTGAACTCCAAGAAATCATCTAGCAGATGTGCCTGCATCCATTTCAGATCCTTGCTGATCTTTGCCTTGGCATCTGGCCACAACACGGTGACAAACTGAGTATTGTCCATTGATGTTAGTAGAGAGCCTATAGCCTTGGAATGTCACAGGCTGCAAAAGCAGAGAGAATAAGTGAAGTGTTTGCTGGAGCAGCAGGTCTAGTAGGTAGCTGCATCTGTGTGCTTCTCCCCAGACACAGGTAGGTTCTCTGGTGAAGCCTGGAAGGAAGAGGACAACAGATAATGTATTTAAGCTGAAAGAAGGGAGATTGAGATGAGATCTTGGGGAGAAATGTTTTGCTGTGAGGGTGGGGAGGCCCTGGCCCAGGTTGCCCAGAGCAGTGGTGGCTGCCCCATCCCTGGAGGGGTTCCAGGCCAGGCTGGATGGGGCTCGGAGCCCCTGAGCCAGTGGGAGGTGTCCCTGCCCATGGCAGGGGGTGGGACTGGATGGGCTTTGTGGACCCTTCCAACCCAAACCATTCCGTGATTCTAAGAGGTGAGCAAAGCACAGAGCCAGCAGAAGCAGGGAAGGCAGCTGCCATCCAGGACCCTCTCTCCCTGCAAGGGTCTCCCACTGCCTCCTTTACAGCCCATTCTCATTTTCCTTTCCTCTTTGTGAAGGGTTTCAGGTTTCTCTCTGGGGTGGCTTGAGTTTGTTGTGAACCAGAACTGAAGTGTTGAGCTGGGAAAGCTGCCGGTTTCGTTGCTTCTCAGAATAGCAGTTCTTTTTTCTGAGCTTTATTTATAAACTGCTGCTGTTTGCTGTTTTATGACAAAGATAGTGAGTTCAGGAAATCGGCAGTGGTTTCTGTTATCTGGAGCACAACCACACAAGAGAGGGAAGAGGGTGTCACACTCCAGGAGCTGGTTCATGGAAACAAGTATCTCACTGCTTTGCCCCTTGAGAGGCAGATATTTATAAACCCTCACATCTCCTCTTCCTGCTCCTCGCTGTCACCAACTTCAGGACTTGCTCATACTTTTAACCCCATAAAAGTAGCCCATGGAGGAGGGCCACCTCTCTTCCCCCATTCCCACGGGTAATTTGTTGCTCACACATTGCACAGACCAAATACGACAGAAGTTCAGGTTTTCTCCAGTGGACCTTCCCACCCTCCTGGCTTTGGGGGTACCCCATTGTCCCCGGCACACCTCACATTCCCCTTCCCAGGCACAGCCCAGGTCCACACCAAAGGCTGGCGTGGCCCACACCTCCCAGGCAGCGCAGACCCCAGCCAGAGCAGATGGATGCGGCGAGGAGGGGTGATGGATGGGTGGCAAACGGGGCCCCTGTCTGCGAGCAGACCCTTGGCATCACAGTAGTTGGTACATAAGGGCTTGGACATCCATGGTGTGTTCATCCACCTAATGCAGATTGCAAACAGAACAGTGAGATAACAGTAGCAGAACACACCGAGGCATCCCCCACAAGAAGAGAAAGCGCTAAGAAGCTGAGGGAGATCGCAAGATCTCGGAGACACAGTGCACAGAAACTGCTGCGTGAGCTGCAGTACAAGTTCTGGACTTGTTGGAGCAACTCCAGTGCAGGGCCTCAAAAATGAAGGGACTGGAGCATTCAGTTCTGGGCCCCTCACCACAAGAAGGATGTTGAGGCTCTGGAGTGTGTCCAGAGAAGAGCAACGAAGCTGGTGAGGGGCTGGAGAAGAAGTCTTATGAGGAGCGGCTGAGAGAGCTGGGGTTGTTTAGCCTGGAGAAGAGGAGGCTGAGGGGAGACCTTATTACTCTCTACAACTACCTGAAAGGAGGTTGTGGAGAGGAGGGAGCTGGGCTCTTCTCCCAAGTGACAGGGGACAGGACTTGAGGGAATGGCCTGAAGCTCCGTCAGGGGAGGTTCAGGTTGGATATCAGAAAAAAATTCTTCACAGTAAGAGTCATGGGGCACTGGAACAGCTGCCCAGGGAGGTGGTCGAGTCGCCTTCCCTGGAGGTATTTAAGGAACGGGTGGATGAAGTGCTGAGGGACATGGTTTAGGGAGTGTTAGGAATGGTTGGACTCGATGATCCAATGGGTCCTTTCCAACCTTGTGATTCTGTGATTCTGTGATTCTGTGATCTTCTATATGAAGGGAGGCTGGGGGAGTTGAGGTCCTTCATGTCCCAAAGGTGTTCGTGCTCTGCAGCACAGAGACAATGAGGACAGAGGATGTTCTGGCCCAGGGAGAGGAGCCCACAGAGGGGAAGGAGAAGGCAGAGATGCCTCAGTGAGGTTTGTCAAGCTGAGTGACTTAAGGGCTTGCAAGAGGCTGCCACTGCCGACGCCAGCTGTGGTCTCTTATGCTTCCAGTCCTGCTGTGACAGCAAGTGTGGGCAGCTCTTCTGAGCAGGTAGACCTTTGCAGTGGGTCACACCTTGATCCAGAGGTCTTGGAGCAACTAGACATCTCCCAAGACCTCCACCTCTGTCCAGGTGAGAGTCTGTAGCTCCACACAGAGCTGTTACCCAGCTTTGCACAGATCTCTCCCAAGGGCTGTGGTTTTCTGAGATGAGTTTTCCCATTTCTGACCCTCAGTTTTCCCTAAGCCCTTTTCAGGCTCTCAGCTGCAGAACCCACCTCAGATCTTGCCAAGGCCAAAACTGGTAGCACTGAGCGTTGGTGTCGGGAAATGATGTCTTGGGGGAGTGCCAACACGTGACTGTTGCCAACTTCTGTCTCCACCAGGTAACATCAGAGAGACCCTGATGACAAAAGAACCTCAGAATCTGGGGACAGCCACTTCTCCATTGGGATCTACAGGAGCATCCCTTGAGACAACCCCACACAGACTACGCACAACCCTCTCCACAGCCATGAGGCGAGTGGAGAAGGGAGGAGGGAAGGAGGAACACCTTTGGTCCTCCAGGCCCAGCTGCAGCCTCATCCTCCACCAGATATTGCCTTGGGCATTGCTGCGGTTCCTGAGTGAAGAGGCACCCACCTCTTCCCAGCACGATGCCAGCCTGTGGCCAAATTGGTTTCCTGGGAAGGTTCAACGCACAGCCTGGCTCTCATTTTCCTCTTTTTACTCCATTCCTTGATACCAAGTTCTGCATCCCACACCAAGCTAGGGACTTCCTTGCCTGCCTTCACGCTGACCACCAGCAGCTCCCACCTCTCCTGTGGGACACCCACTAGCACCGACCATCCCAACACTCCCTTCCCTGGACCCCAGACGGGGAGGAACAGGGAACAAAAAGAACAAAAGGAACCAAAATCACCTTCTGAAAGCACACAGCGTGGCCCATGGCAAGCAGGAGGATGGTTTCTCTCCCTGCCTGGCACTCCACTGCTTTCACCAGCTTGTCCCTTACACAACAGATGCCTTCAGTAATGAGTGTTCCCAAAAAGGGCAATTGCATTTTAATCCTGACAACAGCAGCAGCAACATGAGCTGTTTTCCTAACTTCCCATGTGCCAACAGCTCCCATGGACCCCAGCAGACTCCGGCCAGGAATGCACATGGTCAGGTAGCAGGTGTTTTCAGGTTATTCCCAAGACATTGGGAACTCACTTAAGTATCCAGAGCATTTTCTTCATGTGAAAATAAAACACATCCACATGAAAACTGGGCTTCTCCTGGCTACAACCCTCCTGCTTTTGTCGACTGCTGGGCATCTGGCACGTCCACAGTCCCAGGCCAGCAGTGCTGCTCTACTGCTCTTGCCACCCTGGACACACAACAGGATTACTGAAATCCAGGCAAGTAGCGGTGAGACGGCTGCCTGGTGAGATTTGCTCTGTGTTTCTTTCATTACAAAGACCAACAGATGTTTTCTTCTTTACTTCTGAGATCATAGAATCATAGAATTGCTTGGTTGGGAAAGACCTTTGAGATCATCAAGTCCAACCATCCCTGTCCACTACTAAACCAGATCCCTGAGCGACTCGTCTATCCATCTGTTAAACACCTCTGGGGATGGGGACTCCACCACCACTGATAAACATTTCAGTGAAGAAATTTTTCCTGATTTCCAGTCTGAATCTGCCCCGGCGCAGCCCGGGGTGGTTTCCTCTCATCCTGTCACATGGGAGAAGAGCCCAGCAGCCGCCTCACTACAACCTCCCATCCATCAGTTGTAGACAGCAATAAGGTCTCCCCTCAGCCTCCTCTTCTTCAGGCTAAACAACCCCATGTCCCTCAGCCACCTCTCATAACACTTGTTCTCCAGCCCCTTCCGCAGCTTCTTTCCTCTTCTCTGGACGCACTCCAGGACCTCAATGTCCTTCTTGAAGTGACAGGCCTAAAACTGAACCCAAGATTTGAGGTATGGCCTCAGCAATGCTGAGTGCATGGGCACAATCACTTCCCTGGGGGCAGGAGGGATCGCTCCGTGTAAGCTTTTACCACAATAAAAAGGAGGATGGATGCTGCAAGAAAAAAGTCCTCATTTCCTCAAAATAAAACAAACATTTTCATTTAGAAGATTTGCCTTTAAGCAAAAAAATCATCTCGGGGAAAACCTTGGTTTAGCTATCGTGTTTTCTGAGTAGGAGTCCTGTCCAGCTGCAGGAAGAAGCTGTAGTAGACCAAGGAAACAGCGATGGCCATCGCAAGTACCTTCTCCCCAGAAGTGCCTACAGCCTCCAGGGGTGGTTCAGGCTGATAAGGGTCCACCTAGCAGTCTCTTGTCAACTCTTTCCCTTCTCATTTCTTCACAGTGAGGGTGACGAGACACTGAAACAGGTTGCCCAGAGAAGCGGTAGCTGCCCCATCCCTGGAAGTGTTCAAGGCCAGGCTGGATGAGGCTTTGAGCAACCTGATCCAGTGGGAGGTGTCGCTGCCTGTGTCGGGGAGCTGGAATTAGAAGATCTTTAAGGTCCCTTCCAACTCAAACCATTCTACGATTCTGTACAATCAGCAGTTCCTCACCCTCACACAGCTCTATTCCATCCTACCCCAAACCAGTGACGATGTGGAGACTCTCGTCAGCCCACAGCCCAGACCAGGGTCCATCAGAGCTCACCCCATGGGGCCTTCCTGCAAAACCCCTTCCTGCTGCAAGCTCAGCCTGCAGCCATCAGGCACAACCCTCCACGCACAGAGCTGCAGCCGCACAGCACAGAGCACAAAGTCTTCTCTGACAGCAAAGGCTGTGATGCTCTGCCCTGCTTTTGGAGGAGGTCGGTGGGAAGGCAGGTCTCCAGGGGCTGTTCCCATCATCATGGCCCAAGAGAAGCAGCTCCTGCTGGACTGGACTGCACAACTCCCCATGATCACGTCAGAGCTGAAATCCAGCCACAAACAGGCACTCCACGCAGGACACCCTCCACGCTCCAATGCCGTGTGCTGCTAATTAGCTGAGAGCACAGCGCGATTTGTTTTCAGGAATACTGAGCCAATGAATAACAAAAATAGGAACCTGACAAACAGGTCCTGGTGACCTGGATCCCAGGCAGCTCTGCCAGGACAACACTTTCAGTTGCCCTGAGTCACGCGCACCATTCCTGCCCTGGCCACGCAAACCGGAGCCGCCAGGCACCCGGCCCATCCACGAGCTCGCATCTTCCCAGGGCTTCGCTGTAGTCCATCCTTAATGCTTGGACCGGTCAGAAAGTGGAAAAGCACTTGGTCATCCTAACGCAGTCAGGGGCAGGAGAGAGGTTGAAGCACCTTCATAGCCGGGAGGGTCTGGAAACACCAGGAAGAGCAGCATTGCCACACCGATCCAGGGAAAACAACGACTGCCATTTGAAAAGGAGGTTGCATAACACGAAGGAAAGTCAGATAAACGGCAACAGCTATTTCTGATGATAATGCAAGAAACACCACACTCCAGCCTCGCCCCCCAAAGACTCACCGCCACCACTCCAGCTACCCCACACCTCCAAACGCAAGTCAGTTGCATGAAGCAACCCGAGAAACCGCCACCAGCTAATCTTCCTCAAGACAGCAGCAGCACAGGCACCAAGAGATAAGAAGAAATAACCTAAAACGTCCCTGACTCCGTGCCCCAGAGGATGCAGGGCCTTGCAGGAGCATGGGGGAAGCAGTCGTTCAGGAGGGAAAGCCTCCTTGGTGTCCATCTCCACTGCTCACGCTGCCAAGCACCACATCTTGGGAGGAACTGGCAGAGGGACGGGGCACCTCAGAGGGACTGGAGAAAGGTAGCCTTGACACACGACACCTGACTCAAGAGGCTCCTTGCCAGGAAAAACACAGCACTGTTTTGTCCATCTGTGCTTCCAATCCAGCCTGAGGGAAATCGCAGTGACCAAGACGTCCAAAGGGGCCGTGCAGGCAGAAAGATACACCCAGCAGCAACGCGAGCCAGGGCTCAGGCAAAGCAGCTTCTTGACCTGAAGCAGAGCTGTGGTTTGCTTGCGTGAGAGGGGATTGCTCCTTGGCTTGTTTTTAACAGGGAAAAGGACAACTTGGGGTCCCTGGGCAGGACCGTTGTGGGACTGAAGGGACCATGCATGAATAGAGCCCTGAGGTACAACACGTTCCAGTGCCTCACCACCCTCACAGTAAAAAGTTTCTTCCTAATAGCTAATCTAAATCTAAGGTGAAAGAGGATAGATGAGATCTTGGGGAGAAACATCTTGCTGTGAGGGTGGGGAGGCCCTGGCCCAGGGTGCCCAGAGCAGTGGTGGCTGCCCCATCCCTGGAGGGGTTCAAGGCCGGGTTGGATGGATCTTGGAGCCCCTGATCCAGTGGGAGGTGTCCCTGCCCATGGCAGGGAGTTGGAACTGGATGGGTTTTAAGGTCCCTTCCAACACAAACCATTCCATCATTCTACAACACTGCAGGTCAA
The DNA here is from genome assembly GCF_017976375.1 of Cuculus canorus. NCBI lineage: Eukaryota > Metazoa > Chordata > Aves > Cuculiformes > Cuculidae > Cuculus > Cuculus canorus. The sequence goes on from NC_071422.1 coordinate 3,251,035, forward strand.
CCATCTTTTTGACACAGTTATGAACCACAGACACCATAGGGAAACCTGGAAAACTCCAAAGTGAAAAGGAAGGATAGAAATGAAGCACACCAAAGGAGCACTAGCAAGGCCTGTGCCAGCTGGTGGCCCAGCCTGTGGCCAGCAGGACAGGGTCAGTGCCTCAGTTTCCTTGGCTGTGGGGAGCCACCGGGTTGTGCTGTGAGGGGTGACAGCACAGGGAGGAGGTGAGTGGCCACACGTGGAGCTGAGGCAGGAGCTGGTGACGTGCACAGCCCATAGCACGTCAGAGGCTGTGCCGGCAAACCGGTCCAGCAGGCTGCCTGCTCCTGCCACGCTCAGAGCAGCACCCGGAGCCCTTCAGGCCAGGTTCAAGCTGCCCGTCCATGGCTTAGTGCTCGGGCTGGCAGCTGTCTCCAAAGCAGAACTGGTCTTCTCTCATCAGACCCCACAAGGCAGGTCCCTGGGGGTGGATGGTGAGCAAGTCCCACTCAGTAGGTGATGAGCAGGATCTCTGGGCAGAGTAGGGACTGGCGTTTGAGTGGGCTGCTGTTGGGTACCACCCCAGCTGTACTGGTGTTGGCTCTGCCTCAGGACAGAAACCTCTTGGCCCTTCGATGCTGAAGTGCAGCCAACACCTGCTACGGTGCAGGTTTAACCCAAAACAGCCGCACTGGCACAGGTGCAGCAGAGCAAGGCAAAGCCAGAAGGCAAGGAGCCGGGATGCTGAGCAGGACCTTGCCGAGCCCCACAGGGGTAGCAGCAAGGAGAAGCCAGACCCCACTGCCCCTCCTGCCCCCAGCCCAGCCCCACAGGGACATCCAGCGGGGCACACGATGGGCTCGTCTCCCAGCCACCTTTCCCGGGACTGAGGATGAGGTGCTGGCGCAGAGCAGGGAGCAGAGCAGGAAGCAGCCGGGACAAGGGGTGCGCGGCAGGCAGAGGAACTCGAACTAGAGAAAGCGATTGAGGAAGCTCATGTCCCATTCATGTGTGCCTCAGCCAAAGTCCAAAGCAAGAGCCGTTTGCAAAGGACACTGGAAAAATTCCAGTGATGTTATCGGCCCCCACAGAACAAGATTAAGCCCAGAGGAAAAAAATATAAGAAGTTGTTTACAAGTTGGGGAAGCCAGCTCGGTGTTTGGAGCACTCTGGTGCTGGGGTCAGCTGCTGGCCTGGCTCCGTCTGCCACTTCGGAAGAACCATCCAACCCCTCTGTGCCCCGCTGCGGTCTCACTTTAGCACTGTTTAGAGAGCCTGGCAGGTGAGACAGTGCCACACGGTCCCACATCACTGTCAGTGCAGCAGGAAGCCGTGCGTCCCAGAGTAAGCGTGCAGGGAGCTTGCACTCAAGCCAGCTACACGCTTGGCAGGCTCCTGCAGAGCTGAGCAGACGCACAACCTTCCCTCCCTTGGCATCTTTGCTCCTAAATCCCAGGCGGGTTAATGGAGAGCCCAGATTTCCTGGCACTGGCCACCAGCTGCAGAGCATTCATCCTCGCTCTCAGCATCCTGGGGGGCTGTCAGGGACAACCTGCCCCCCACCCTCTCCCCTGGGCCATTTACACAGCTCCTTTGCTGAACACCTCCTGCCTTTTATGAAGTGCTTCCATCTAAATGCAGATGAGGAATCACAGGATAATGTAGCACCTGCAGGCAGCTCTCCTGGAGGACCCTTTTGCCATGCAGAAACCAGGGAGAGGGAATTTTGGGTTGCTTTTCAGTGCATCCTTCCATTGTCGCTGCGTGGCTGCCCTGCCATCAGACAGGGAGACAGCGGAGAGGAGCCACACCATGCCCCCCTTGGGCTGTTCACTTTTGCTCCATGTTCTTTGTCTGTTCGGGGTTTTTTGAATTAAGATTTCTTTCTGCTGGATACCTGTGTCTGCTCTTTGTGAAAGCCGCTCTCGCCTCAGCCCTGTCCTGCGCATCTATCTGGGACGCGTGTGCTCAAGGCAGCTCCGCGCTGGCCCGACCCTGTTCCTGCTCCACATGCACTAATGCATCTACGCTGCTGAGGGAAAGCACAACGTTGTGGCTGCTCCAGGAAAAGTCTTCTTCTCTAGACCATGTCTGGGGTGACGACTCCACAGACCCATCACCAAGCAGGTAGTGCCTGGGACACTTTGCCAGTGGAAAATTAATTTGCCAGTGCAAATTAATTCTGAAGCTGAGAGGGGCCGGAGTGAATTCCTGCAGGAGGCTGGAAAGAAGTCTCGCTTCTGTCTTCTTCCCAAACCAGGAGCTGGCACTGAAGTCTTTGGGAAGAGAGGGGCTGTTCCTCTTCTCATCTCTGGACACAAACAACGACCTGTACCTCAGCCCAGAGGAGTTCAAGCCGATAGCAGAGAAGCTGACAGGTGGGTACCGGGGTTTGCGTCCCACTGCAAACCCCGGTGAGAGCTCAGATCCACCGTGCCTGGGCTGAGCAGGGATTCGTGGCCCTGGTAGCACCAGATTCCCCATGTCCTGCCCAGGGCATGGTGTTCGCCCCCTCACTTGTCCACATCAGACCCACCTGGAGACAAGAAATAGGTTTGGTAAGAGGAGTCTGATGCAATTTTCTATTGGCCGGTATCCCTCCAGCCCTCTTTGTCAGGGACTGCTCTAAGACACAGATTTACACAAGAAGATTAATATTTAATTTAACTTCTAAATCTTGACTTGTCAACGTACTTGTTTAAACCCAGACTGGAGAAACTTCATCGGAATTTGCTCGTGGTTCAGTGTTTAAAGTGACACGGCCCCTGCTGGACTTTTCAGCTTCGAAGCTGAGATTTGCAAACCATTGTGATTGTCCTTAAGCAAACAAAAACTGACAGTGCATCGCATCCCCTCATCTCCTGATTGCCAATAAATGCATCTGCTTGGGAAGCTTGACACGTGCAGCACAGATTCACTGGGATTCTTCCAAGACACAGTACAGAGAACTTCAGCAGCTGATAGTGAATATTCGATGAACTGGATGTCCCAACATTGTCAAACGTGAGGTAGGAAAGCTTTCAAGTCCTTGGCAGCGCAGGGAGAGCCAGCGCACATGCACCCCTAGACCAGCCTTGAAGGAATCAGGACGTGGTAACCCTTTCACCAGAAAGGGAAATAAGGTGGCAAAATCTGACACAGTGGGGTGGGCAAGGAGAGCTCTGGGCACCTGGAGCCCAGCAGATTTGTTTAACCACCTTGTGCCTGGTTTGTGGCTCCTCTTTTTCTCCAGGAGTTGTGCCACCAGTGGTGAGCTGCTCCAGCAGCTGCAAGCTATCTCCCCCTCTGCTCCACTCTTGTGAGACCTCAGCTGGAGCCCTGCATTCAGTTCCTGAGTCCTCGGCACAGGAAGGACATGGAGCTGTTGGAGCAGGTCCAGAGGAGGCCGTGGAGATGATCCAAGGGCTGGAGCACCTGCCATACAAGGACAGGCTGAGAGAGTTGGGGTTGTCCAGCCTGGAGAACAGAAGTCTCTGAGACTTTAGAGCAGCTTCCAGTACTGAAAGGGGCTCCAGAGAAGCTGGGGAGGGGCTCTTGATCAGTGAGTGCAGGGAGAGGACGAGCGGGAACAGTTTTCAGCTGAAAGAGGGGAGATTCAGAAGAGATCTTAGGAAGAAATATAAGGGCAGTGAGGCCCTGGCCCAGGTTGCCCAGAGCAGTGGTGGCTGCCCCATCCCTGGAGGTGTTTAAGGCCAGGTTGGATGGGGCTTGGAGCCCCTGATCCAGTGGGAGGTGTCCCTGCCCATGGCAGGGAGTTGTAACTGGATGGGCTTTAAGGTCCCTTCCAACCCAAACCATTCCATGGCTCTATGACACACGCACCCTCTGCCCTTCCTTTTTTAAGTACCCAAAATGTAGGTGGCATCTTTGCATGATGAGCCATGGGTAAAGTGGAGACAGAAGGTTTATGGAGAAAAAGGCAGTAGGAGCTGGTTGCTGCCACACGTAATGACTACCTTGGTGTTTAGCAGCTGACCCTCCTGTACGCTGTGTGTCCTTGGCATTTTCCACCCTTCATGGAACAAAATGCCTGTTTTAGTGATTCAGATCTGGACGTGTCCAACCCAAGGTCTTCCCAAATGCCACTGTCGAGCAGCTGCTGTGCCGAAGGGAGCTACTGCAAGCCATCAGCATGCCAGAGGAGCTGCTCACCTGACGCCTGGCATCCTCCGGCAAAACAGTACTTGAGGAATCCTTTGCGATACAGCCAAGAGCTCCAAGGAGTTCAAGTAGATGTGGAGGTGGTTTACCCACACTGCTGCCCCACGTCTGCCCACGGCCATAGGAGCAGCAACATCAAACAGCCAGACCTGAGGGATCTAAGTTTAGGTCACAGCTCTGCAGATTTCCAACTTTCCATTTGACATTTCTACTCTGTATTGGTCCTTCAGCGAACGGGGGACTGCAAAGAGGCTTCTTCTGGACACTTGTCCCTCAAGGCAAGCTTCTCCCTTAACAGATATTTCAGATTGCTTCAGCTTCTCTCGGCACATCCTAATCGCTTTGAAATATGCAGGAGCTTTGTAGGACAAAGTATGGACTTAGTGGAGCATCCGGGAATCTTTGAACCATGGGGTTCCTCAGATCCTTCCATTTACACCCAAAGAAACAGCTCACACGTCTACTCAGATCGTTCTGCACTCTCCATGCAGAGGTAAATCCCACCCCACAGCAGTGGGTGAGTTGTGAACTGAAATGTGCAGTGAGAATCACTTGGTCAGAGGAAATTCCCCAAAAATCCTCCATCTCCACGTATCAATACAGATCACACTCGACAAGGCTCTTTATAAAATGTTCTGTTCCTGATTCCCAGTCTCCCCAAATACCTAAAGCACTCAGATTCTTTCAAAAAAGAGACCTTGGGTGGTAAATCAGCAGCTGGAATTAGCGAGAACCAGTTCTGACACATGCAAAACACTATGAGATAAAAGAGTTCACATCCCTGCTTACAAGAAGTTCTCACCTGCATCACCTCTCCCCCCTGGGGTCTTTGGGATATGCAGACATTCACACAGTGATTCCGCTGGAGAGGGGCAGTCGATGCATGATGATCAGGGGTCAAATCTTCTTACATAAACAAAATCACTGGTAACACAGACCATTTGCATGCACCAGGCTGCATGCACCCTCCTAAGAGGGCAAAGAAGAGGTCTGCAAGGTGCCCGTGCTCTGATCACTAAGCTGATGCCCACCCACATGGATGTTTTGACCTGGGACACAGGCACGCAGGCAGTGCTTCCTGATCCCCAGCCACCCAGAGCCAAACTGGTGCCACTGGAGCAACAACTTGCTTAATTCCCAGCCTGGGTAATCCACCCTCGATAACCCAGGGCTGATGACACCAGTACAGCCAGACTGGGGAAGTCCCACGTCAGGAAGCCGTGAATGACACACTCCTGGAGGTGGCTTCTGTGGTCACTTAAGTCAGGGCTGACCAGCTGAGAGCCCCAGGGCTGGATCTGATGCACGGGCAGTTTATTCGCCTTCCCAGAAAGGCCAGTCTGTCCACGGGCTGATGACACACGGAGCGCATGGAGAGATGGAGGAGAAACTGCAAACCTGGGGTTGAAGTGAGTCATCAGTGCCCCGTAAACATAGATGCAGTAGTTTGGGTCCTCGGCATGACAAGGAACCGCTGCTTCCTCTGGGCCAAAAAGAGGAACGTGCCGGGACTAGTCAGTCCTTTCCCAGCTGGGCAATGCGGGATGCAGCAGGCAAGTCTTCACTGGTCCCTGTAAAATAAAATATTACTGGTTCAAAAATGGGAAGTCCTTGAGACACAGAGCCCGGGAAGACAGCATACAACATGGTAAACACGGAGGCCGTGGATCTGTGGATGCCTCTCACCACCACATTGCCTCCCATTCCCCCAGACCCTTTCCTGCAGGCATTTGGTTCCTCTCAAAACACCTCAGGTTATGCTGGTGAAACACATAGGGAGCAGCGTAACAAGCTAGGTCAGAGCCGATACCAGCCAACAGAGCTCCATTTCTGCTCAAACTGTTTCCAAACTGGATGAGTTTCTGATCTGGCTCACCCTTCCCAAAGGAGAATGCGCATAAATCAGTGTGGAGATGGAGGGGACTTTCACACGTGTTCAGCAAGCATGCTCTCACATCTCCCAATTTGTTCCCAAAATGACGTGCCATTTACCACCCTTGGGGTCTTCTGCTGTGGAGAGCCCCTTCCCACCTGTTTCTCCTGTTCGAGAGACTCTGACCAGGATTTGCGCTGCCCACCACACCTCTCCTCCAACTGAGAGAGGCCGTTCTGGCTGGACTCATCTGCAAAGATGAGGGCAGACTCTCCTATTTGTTCCTCACCCGGCTGTGCATCTGCCGGTGAACTCTGGGGCAGGCCGGTGTGCGTATGTGAGCGTGTGTTTATTAGCACCAAAAAATGCATTTGTCAAAATCTCTAGAGTTAAAAAACAATCATTACAGAATTACGTTAAACAATTAACCGACTGATTCATCAGTTAGAGGCTCACCAACAACACCTGAAACCCATCCCAGCCACTTAACAAGGCAGAAGGTGGAACAAACAAAAGCAACTCCCAGGATGTCCTGGAGGGTAATGGCTCAGTGCTCTGTCCAGGTAGGAGAAGACACTTTCTATTCCTGGCTGCTCACATCTGGGAGATGATGGTTCCTGCACATTATCTGCTCTGAGCTGCCTGTTGTTGGTGTTTTGATACAGAGATATTCCAGATAAGTAACCCTTTGGGTCAGTGGTGGGTGGCCCAAGACGCCTGTGCTGCCAAACTTCAGTCCCTTTGCACCAGTAGATATTTAGACCTCATGTCTCGAATAACACAACAACAAACATCTTCTTCAGCAACCTTTGGAACACTGTGTTGGCACCTCCTTCTGCTCTACAGGGTCCTTCAGCATAATGAATATAGAGAACACATAAATTCCACCCAGCTCCATGAAACAGCCTGCTCCAAGGTCCCAGGAAAGATCCATCTGTCATTACCGGTGCTGTGATCTGTGACTCTGGTTAAAGGCTGCACGGGAGAGCGCACAAACAAAGAGAACTAAGTTGGAGAAGCAAGTTCAACTGTGCCATCAGCTGCCTCCCAAGCAGGTAAGCGTGCAACACTAATAGCTCTTAAAAAGAAGTCTATGGGTTGATTCAAACAAGAAAAAAATAAAGGGGAAAAACCACCACTGTTCTTCTAAAGCACCATATCCTCCAGACAGGACCAGCGCCGCTGGGTCTAGGCCCATGATAAAACAATTTAGGTAGCGTGGAGCAATGGGTGAGCCTGAGCTGTGCTGGGACCCCGTGAGCCAAAACTGCCCTCAGAGGTAAAAGGTGCCGCTAAGTTACACCAACAAATCTCAGCTTCCAACATTCGCCCGGCTACCGGCTGTGTTTAGACACTGCCAGCGCATCCCTGCTGGGAGGGCACTGCTGGCAGGTGGCCAGCTGGCTGGTTGATGCCACTAAGTGACTAACCAGAGTCACCTTGGCTGGTAAGGTGGTAGCATCCCACAGGTGACCCTGCAACCGGCACTGCCATCAAGCCAGGACCCTTCTCGTGATGGTCAGTACTCTGCTGCACTGGGGCCGGTGTGCAGCGGCCCTGGAAGCCCTTGGCAAAGGTCTGCGTGCGTCCTTCAGGATGAAGAGGAACTTCAGCTCCAGAGGGGTGCCTGTGCCTCTGCCAGCCGTGTGGTCAGGGAGAAAGGCTTGGTCAGTGATGCTGGGGGACAGGAAGGCACGCGGCAGTGATGCTCTCCAGAGAGCTGATCTTACGTAGTTTGCAGCGTAAGAGGCAAACGGAGCAAATACATTGCAAGCAAACGCAGTTAAAATTAGTGCTTCTCACAAAAGCGCCACCATTCCCAGCATCCATGGCCTGGGAGCAGAAATGACCTGGCTGAGGTTCCCCGGTGGCCTCAGCCCCAGCCCAAATGAGATGACCCAAACGGGAGTGAGCCAAGTATTCCCAGAGGAATTGTGCCCATACCACACTGAGAGATCCCCAGCCTCATGCACCGGGGACATCGTCCCTTCTTCCCCATCACCTGCGCACCCCTGGCCCTTGTTGTGGCAGACTTGGAAACCAGGACAATGCATGGGATGGCAACAGCTGGACCTTGGCATCCTGTCCAGGAACAGAGTGTGCATGGGGAGCTCCTGGCCCCCAAGAGGGCACTGCCAGCAAACTGGGAGTGCTGGGCAGAGGTTGGAAACCTCCTCAGCTTGCCCAGAGTGTCTGCACCAAGGGGAGAGCACCCAATCCCAAAGCCCCAGTGCTTCAACACTGGTACCCGGGGTGCTGGGGGCAGCGGGTCCCCTCCAAGCTGCACCTGCAGCGATCGGGGTTGGGAGCGTGTGGAGAGCGGGACAACCATGAGAGACCCATCCACCGCTGTGCCGAGCCGGGAGGGAGCGGGGAGAGAGCCGGAAAGGATGCAGGGGCGAGTCGGGAGGGAAGCAAAGAAGAGCAACCCGGGAGGGAGCGAGAAGCTGCAGAGAGAACGAGGAACGAGCCCGGAGGGAACGAGGAGCGATGCCGCGGGAGGGAAGCAGGAGAGAGCCGGGAGGGATGCAGGAACGATGCTGCGGGATGCAGGAGAGAGCCAGGAGGGATGCAGGAATGATGCTGCTGGAGGGAGCCGGGAACGAGGAGCGATGCTGAGGGAGGGAGCCAGGAGTGAGCCGGGTGGGATGCAGGAGTGAGCCGGGAGGAAAGCAGATATGCAGGAGTGAGCCAGAAGGGATGCCGGAGCGAGCTGGGAGAGATGCAGGAGCGAGCCAGGAGGGAGCCGGGAATGAAGAGCGATGCTGCCGGGGGGAGCCAGGAGCGAGCCGGGAGCGAGCCGGGAGGGATGCAGGAGCGAGCCGGGAGCGAGCCGGGAGGGATGCAGGAGCGAGCCGGGAGGGATGCAGGAGCGAGCCGGGAGGGATGCAGGAGCGAGCCGGGAGGGATGCGGGAGCGATGCTGCGGGAGGGAGCCGGGAGGGAGCCGGGAGGGCGGCGGGAGCGAGCCGGGGGCGCTGCCGCGGGCGGGAGGCGGTGTTGCCGCGGTGCCGCCCGCCCCGCCGGGGTTGGCGCTCCAATGGGCGGCGGGGGCCGTGCCGGGCTCCCGCTCCTCCCAGCGCCGCTATAAGAGCAGCAGCAGCGGAGCCGCATCCCGGGAGCGCAGCCGCGGCGGCAGCAGCAACAGCGACAGCAGCAGCGGAGCCGAACCCGGAGCGCCCCTCGGAGCGGGACGCGAGCCGGAGGCGCTCCCGGAGCCCCCCCCGGAGCCCCCCCCGGAGCCCCCGAGCCATGGCCGAGCACATGCTGATGCCCGTGGGCGGCGGGCTGCAGGGCTACCGGCTGGGGGTGGGCGCGCTGCAGGGCGCCCCGCAGCACGGGCAGCACGTGCTGAGGACGCTGCCCACCCCGGGGCAGATGATGCCCTACGGAGGGGCCTCCATGGACGGGGGGATGCGGCCGCGACCCAACCTGGGCGGACAGATGGGTCACCACCAGCTGCAGAGCGCGATGATGTTCGGCGCCCCGAGCCCGCAGCAGCAGTACCTGGCGCCCGTGGGCACCCAGCAGCTGATGGCCAGCATGCACCTACAGAAACTCAACACCCAGTACCAAGGTCACCCCCTGGGGATGAGCGGCGCGCCCGTGGGCGCCGGCGGGCAGCAGTACCGAGTGGGGCCGAACCAGCACCCCGGCATGCAGCACATGCCCTCGCCGGCGCTGACCTTGAACGTTATGGACACTGATCTCATAGATGAGGAGGTCTTGACGTCCCTTGTCCTGGAACTGGGGTTGGACCGGATTCAGGAGCTGCCAGAGCTATTCTTGGGACAGAACGAGTTTGACTTCATTTCAGACTTTGTTAGCAAACAGCAACCCAGTGCCATCAGCTGCTGAGGGGCTTTGAGCTCCTCCTTGTGTCTTGGTGGTATTGAGTTTGTTTCTAACTTCCTTCTCCACCTGCCACCCTCCTCCCTTCCCCTGCCTTGCCCTGTCCTGGATTCCTGACCTCCTCAAAGAGACAATCATCGGACACCGGCTTGCAATGGATTGCTTTTCTCTTCTGTGTGGTTTTTCACTTGGGAGTTCCTGGGAACGGGACGCGTACCCCAAACGCGGAGCAGATCGAGAGCTCTTGCCGTAGAGCTGCCTCTAAATGGCATTAACAGGATTTCTGGCTTAAGTAGAAATAATGGACTTAATGACTTTCCACAACCAGGCTTCGAGCGCAGGAAGTGATGGGCAGCTGGCAGCCCTGCCGGTAGCTGGATTTGCTCGAGGATTCCGTGGTGCCAGCGAAGTTAAAGGATCCCCTGAGAAAGGATTGTCTCCCGGGTGCATGGTTTGAACCAGTTTCCCCTTGCAAACATGGGTGGGGTTGGCTGTTTGGTGGGACCTCTTTGCTGTGACAGCCCCGTCTGCGCAGCTCGGAACGGGGGCACTACCCCTCCAGTAGGCTTTTTTTTTTGGAACTGGCTGAGCAAAATAAAGTGCGCCTTGGGGAAGGGTGTGCATATGTGCCTAAATGTTCATCTCTGGGGAACTTTGCCTCTCTGACCTGTGCAGCGATCGACTGTAAAATGTCCAGAGCGAGGCTGATTCAGGCAGAAGGCTTAAAGCTGCAGTCTAGCTCCACTTTTTTCCACCTCTGAAACCAAATAAAGACCATGTAACTGTATATTCCAGATCTAATCTTATTTATTTTCCTATGATTATTTATTTGTAAGGGCTTCTTTTGTTATTTGGCTTTGGGACTGCTGGGAAGGATGCGTGGAGAGTACTGCAGCTTTAAGATGCTGGCTTTAAAGAACGCCAAGCCTGGGATAGTTTTCAAGGTTCTCTGCAGATAAAGTCACTTCAGCCCTACATCTTTGTGCTGAGCGCATGGGAGTGTAAATCCAACACCTTTCTGGATGTGATAAAGATGACTCGATTTCTAATTCCCTCACTCAGAAAAGGTTAAATGTAAAAGCCGGTGGGGTTTTGTTTCCTCCGCTGTCTCTTGTTTCCAGGTACTGTGAAGGCTCCTGTAACTCCTGGTTGCTGCTGCCCCCTGCTGCTGCCAGTTCCCACTCACCAACCCAGTGGGAATGTACGGATGATTTATGAATAAAAGCTGAAACATCTCCCGTGTGCGTTTGTTCGGTGCTGGTCTCTGCTCGGGTGTCTCGTTGGGTCGAGCGTTGGGGAGAAGCGTTCGCTTTGCTCCTGTCTGGGAATCCGGGCAATGGTGTTCCCCGTCTGACACCCCTGAGTTGTAAGGATTGTGTTTCTGGTTGAATGCTTGAATTGAGTCAATCCTCAAAGAGCAGCTGGGAGAATGAGAGGCTCCTTCTCTGCACTGAGGGAATGTTCCTAAGGTGGAAGGTGCTGCCTTGCTGCTCTCGTTGGGTCTCTCTGCTGACCCAAGGTGCTCAGATAAGACGGTGGTGACTCCTTGTGCTTCCTTCAGACCGAGTCCAGCTCTGGCATCTGGGTTGCAGCTCTGCTAGGAGGGCTCTGCTGCAGTTTTCTAAGGCTCTAAAAATCAAGACAGCCTTTAATTCCCTACTCTTTAAGAGATCAGGGGTTTTCTGTTTGAAAGGATCCCCAGCCAGTCCGTTTTGCAGAGTTCAGGAATGTTCCCGTGCGTCCCTTTCCTGCCGTGCAGCAGCGGGGCTGTGGATGCTGGCGTTGGAGTGACTGGATCACTGGCCAGGCTTTGGGTGGCCTGTCAGCATCCCCTGGCTTTGTTCCTTGCTCATTTCAAGAGCAATTGCATGTCCTTTTGGTGATTATGCCCAACCTGGAGAGGTGATCAAAAAGGAAACAGCAGGGCTTGTGGTGCAGGAGAGGGAGCCTTGCTTCGGCTGTCAGCTTTGTGGTGAAGGGCTGTTTGGGATCTGGAAGAGCTTTGCTTTCTCTGTGCATCTGCAAAATAGCAGGTGGCTCGGTCAGCAGGCTGTAGGTGAGCAGCAAGTTGTCAACTGGATTTATTTCTTAGAGTAAAAGTACCTGAACCCCAAAATACCCAGGCATGTTCTAGGCAGTCAGTTGTGTTTTGAGGGGTTGCAGGTGGTGTGACACATTATGGTGGCCTGGCATGTCCCAGCTGCACGTGGGAGCTGTGTCAACTTAAGTGATAAAAGAAGAGGTTTCCCAGGAAGAAGAACACAATTCTCTGCAAGAAGCACTTGCATTTCACTCACACTGGGGAACATGTCTATGCATCCTTCAGAAGGGCTGTGCAGTGCACTAGGAAAGGAGCTGCTGACTTAAGCTGGAGCAGGGGAGCTGATGTTACCAGAGATGTGAAGCGATTGGGCTGCCCCAGTCAGGGTTTTCTTGGCAGTCTGTCCTAGCAGCCTCAGTTGAGATTATTTCAATGTGAGCTTTCATACAAATTCAAACTTTGGAGCAGGAATTAACTCCTCAGGGGTGTTACCCCTTCACCTCCCCATAAGATGCTATTAATTGCGGTCAGCCCCTATGATTTCCTACATAACCCAAGCCAAAGCCACTCAGGATTTCTGTTCCAGGTCTATTGCTTCTGGCTGAGTTTGAGTAGGTGAGCCCAGACATCACCTCCTCTTTAATGCTGCCTTGGTTTAGGTGCAGCTTGGGCCACCCCTCTTGGTGCTGCCTGCTTTGCGTGCCTTGCATCGGGCACGCAGCTCCTCCTGCAGCAGTGTGAGCTCTCCCTTTGCCCTCAGCTTTCAGAGCAGCCTCCCTGCTCAGGGTCCCCGGTGAGGGGGTGGCACCACGCGATAAGCAGAGGGCCCCCGGGGACAAAACAGGGACACGCAGCTACGTGGGTCTGCAGAGAAGGTTCTCGGTGGCATCCAAGATCACCAAAACCACAACAGGGCTGAGCTCTGCTTTTCGCATCTCACTGACACCGACCTCCTAACCCAGCAAGAGATGGGAGGGCAGCAGGCGTGGGGGGTCCAAAGCACCAGAGTCTGTAGGGGGTGACGAGCACTGCGGGGCACTGCGAATGGTTGCTGAATCATAGAACCATGGAATGGGTTGGGAGAGACTTTAAAGCCCATCCATTTTCACCCCCTGCTATGGGCAGGGACATCTCCCACTGGATCGAGTTGCTCAGAGCCCCATCCAACGTGGCCTTGAACACCTCCAGGGATGGGGAAAATGAATGACGGTGCTGATTGGTTTGGGAATGGAGCTTACACGGAGAGTTTGTGTCTACAGGCAACTGTCGGGTAGAGCCTCTCCTCTGAGGTACCAGGAGCCTGTTTGTGTCGGGGAAGAAGGAAGGTTCTCCAGCCCCACTGTCTAGTCCAGCCCGGACGAGTGGGACACAGCCACCCTGTCCCCTCTCCTGGGCTGGATCCTCTGTTATGCTTCAAATAGAATTCGTAGCTGTTCTTTTCAAAACTGGGTCTGGAGGCAGTCTCTGGGAGCGCGTGAGTGTGAAAGTACAGACACAGAGCGTTCCTCTACATCCCTGTCTTTGACCACACGTGCTCTCAAGGTGATGAAGCTTGTGATTCAAAGCAGCAGAGATGAAAGTCTGGTGCAGGAGCTGATGAAGGATCTGCTGAGGGTGAGTGACTGGGCAACGGGATAAGCAATGACTGGTAAATACAAAGGGATATGTGTAGGGTTGATGTTTCTTGACTTCACGCACAGTGCTGGGGTCTAACCTACCTACAACCGCTCAGTGCTACAGCGAATATTCCCATGAAAAATCTCAGCTTGCTCTTTAGGAGGAGACGGGCAAACAAAGGGAAGGTCAGAAATCATTAGGAGAGGAATAGAAAGCAAAATCAAACGGCGAATGCCCTACAGAATCAATACACAGTTCAGCTGCATCCTGTGTGCTGCCCACACGAGCAAATTGTGGAAAATCCTGGTAACAGAAAACTGGTAACGTAAAACTAGAGAAACCGGAGAAAGAGGAAACAATGAAGGGAGTAACATTTCTCAAGAGGCCACAAAATAGACCGGGACTCTTTGGTCAGGAAGAAGGCTGGGAAACAGAGGTTTATAAAATAAGCAAAAGGGGAGGTGGCTCGGGAATTCTTCTCCCCAGGTGCAATGGAAAATGTCTGTTGATCTCAGGTGATTCAGGTGGCAGGGGTTAAGTTCAACCACAAGTGAACAGAGGCATCTCTCCGTGCAACATGGAGCTCAAATGATGAAGCTCTCTCTGACAGCGTGGTGGGTACATGAGCTCTTGTGTGGATAAATGAACTCTCCCGCATGACCAAAAAGTCAGCTCATTGTTACAAACTGTTAAGAGTGGACCAGAGAGAGCAGAGGCCATCACTGTGCACATCTGTGTGGTTCAGTTCCAGCTTGGACACTGTGCTGTCCTTGTCCTTCCTGGCTCAGAGAAGATGGGGTAGAGATGGAAAAGGTTCAGCGAATGGCAACCAGGATGATCAAAGTTCAGGGGCAGCCTCTACCTGAAGCCCCACAAACCACAGCTCTTCAGAAAGTACCTGATAAGGGATGCAGTCCTTCACTCTTCTTCCCACGCAAGCAATGAGGCATCAAAGGAGACCGGTAAGTTGCAGGTCCAAGCAAATTAAAGGAGGTGGATTCTTCTACAATGAATGGTTGAGCTGTGGGACTCCTCTCCACAAGATATCTGAGGTTGCTGATAGCCAGACAGGTCCTTGGAAGAGAAATCCATGAAACACATAAAAATTATGCCTGGCTTAGGAGGTTTCAAGAGCAACTGAGGGTTAAGGGCTGAAAAACTGGCCAAGTATGCAGTATCATGCATGATGGCCTCATGCTTGTGTTCTGCTGAAGGCATCTACTGAGGACAGTGCTAGTCAGGATATGAAGCTGTCTGTCAGGTCTGTTGGCCTGACCCAGGACACCCCTTATGCCCCAGGATGTGATAGGTGCCGAGATACGTGTCTTTGGAGAGCAGACAGACAAAAGACCAGGGGAAAAAAATCCACCCTAGTAAAAAGATCCTATTTCTGAGCCAGGAAGTCTTTGATTGAGGAAGTCTTTGAGCCCCAAATCACTCAGTGCTCAAGAGTGAACCTGGGAAAAGACCAGAGCGAGTGTGCCGGCATCCCTCTGCCCTCGGAACGGCTGTGCACCCAGGACCCTGTGCTCTGACCAAGCCTGGAGGTCACCCATCTGCACCTGCACCCGCTCCCATGGGCCATAACTGGAAATCAGGGCGTGAGCCGGGATGACACTGCTGAAAAGAGAAAAAGGCCCATTTGCAGACACACTCCAAGTGTGAACTGCCAGGGGAAGCCAAGCCAGAAGCCCAGGTAGCCCTACCGGCTCTCAGCAACTAGGGAGTCAGGGAGGAAACCTGAGAAATCGAGTGATTGTGCATGGTCCTGCTCACCATGCTCCTTTACAACTGTCAGAAAGTAGGGGTCCAAGGAGTTCTGAGCCACAGGTTATGTTTTACCATGTTGAACACCCTGCTATGGACCTACCTGGTCTATACCTGCAATCGGTTTTTAATTCCCAGGTCAGTTCGTTTCAGCAATAGCCGTGCCCGTGAAACCCACAAGGGAGTTATGGAGATGTAATCAAGCTCCTCCTAAGAAGCTTAAGCTCTGTAAGCTCCTCTTCACTTTAAACCTGCCACCCACTCACTTTGTTGAGCACCCCCAAATTCCCAATCATTTCTTGGTCACCTTCTCCACACCAATAATGATTTTATAGCCCCGGTGATGTTCCCTTCAGATTCTCTCCCCGTTCTAGAATCATTCTGCGTTGTAGATTGTTGTGATCACCTTCTTCTGTCCCGTCTGTGGCTTTGTGGGATGGGGGAGGGAAGAGCCCTGGTTTAAGCTGTAGAGGTGTCATGGATTTCTCCCATGCTATAATTAGGTCTGGCTGTTCTATATTTCAAGCATTCAGCACAGAACCACAGAAAGATTTAGACTGGAAGCGACCTTTGGAGGTCACTCAGCCCAAGCTCCTGCTCCAAGCAGCGCTCTGTTCAAAGCTGGGGGAGGCTGCTCACACCTTGTCCAGGCAAATCCCGAAAACCTCAGAGGATGGGAACTCTCCGGACTAGTGTTTCAGCACTGCAGTGCTCTCATTTCTCTCCTAATTTCTCCCTTTCCCCTTGGCTGCCGGCTGGCACAGGCACTGACCTAACATTTTCGGAGATCCATATGAAGGAACTGCAGGGAACTCTCCCAAGGGATAATACCATACTTGTAGCCACCCCTGCACGTGCTGGTTCTCTCTCTCTTGACCTAGGGGATGCTGGATGGCCAACTCCACATCTAAAATACAAGTGCAATTGTTGCCCAAATACCCGTGTTTCTAAAATCTACACCCCAGCATCACCCCTTAGTTTTCCCACCAGCTCAGACACCTCAGAATCACAGAATCACAAGGTTGGAAAGGACCCATTGGATCATCGAGTCCAACCATTCCTAACACTCTCTAAACCATGTCCCTCAGCACTTCATCCACCCGTTCCTTAAACACCTCCAGGGAAGGCGACTCGACCCCCTCCCTGGGCAGCTGTTCCAGTGCCCGATGACTCTTTCCGTGAAGAATTTTTTTCTGATATCCAACCTGAACCTCCCCTGGTGGAGCTTGAGGCCATTCCCCCTTGTCCTGTCCCCTGTCACTTGGGAGAAGAGCCCAGCTCCCTCCTCTCCACAACCTCCTTTCAGGTAGTTGTAGAGAGCAATAAGGTCTCCCCTCAGCCTCCTCTTCTCAAGGCTGAACAACCCCAGCTCTCTCAGCCACTCCTCGTCAGACTTGTTCTCCAGCCCCTCACCAGCTTCGTTGCTCTTCTCTGGACACACTCCAGAGCCTCAACATCCTTCTTGTGGTGAGGGGACAGAACTCAACACAGTACTCAAGGTGCAGTCTCACCAGTGCCGAGTACAGAGGGAGAATCACCTCCTTGGACCTGCTGGTCGCGCCGTTTCTGATACAAGCCAAGATGCCGTTGGCCTTCTTGGCCACCTGGGCACACTGCTGGCTCATGTTCAGGGGTGTCCTCAATAGAGCCGTCCTCCCTCCACACTACAGCTGCCAGCTTGCACGGGTGGATGCCAGCCTGTCACGAGACATTCCTCACTCTTTGCTGCCCACCAGGTGGTACACGACTGCCTCTCTCAGCCCCCCATCAATGAAGCTTCCTCCCTGCAGCCCTCCACCGTGGCCACATCAGCTTCAGGAGACAGTGCTCTCCCTGTGAGATCCTGTATGGCTTCCATCATAGGACGTGTATTCAAGAGAAAAGCAATCGTACCTGTGATAACGGGGTGACACTCTCCTGTGGCCAAGGCTGGATTTCATTTTAGGTTTAGGTCTCTGCTTCTTCACCATTCTTTTAAACCCTCTATCACCAGGTTTGCATTTGCCTCAGAAGTTCGGAGTGAGAAGTCCCATCTGCTCCTCTTCTCCATACTGCCAGGCCTCTTCGTCTTGGGAGCTCACTGTTTCTGCATCCCTCTTCCCCCAAGCCTTTAGAAAAACCCATTTGGATTTTCTTGACCATGAAAGAGCAGGAGGAAGCTTTGCTCTACTTCTCTGCAGCACATTTCTATGAGCGGTTTGTTCCAACAGAAGACAGCCAGGATGAGAGCACAATTTGCTCTTGAGACATCTTGATTTTGCTTGTAAGTCCTCTGGACTACCAGAGGGGTGAGGAAGAAAGGGAATTTTACATTTTACCTCATCTTTAAATTCCAAAACACTGTTACTAAGAAATATTCAATCAAATAGCTTTCATCTTCTTGGTTACAAGAGAACTGTCTCAGGTGTGGTTTTCTCTTCCAACCACACTATAAATCACAGAATCACAGAACTACCTGAGTTGGAAGGGACCCACCAGGATCCAACTCGTGTCCCTGCATAGGACAACCCCAAAATTTACACCACGTGTCTAAGTGCATTGTCTAAATGCTTCTGGAATATTGTCAGTCTTGGTTCCGCATCTACTTCCCTGGGAGCTGCTACAGTGCTTCACCACAATCTGGTTGAAGAACATTTTCCTAACGTACAACCTAACCCACCTCTGGCATTTTCCTGCCATTCCCTTGGTCCTAATGCTCCAAGTCAAATGAAAATAAAACTGTGTTGGATGTCATCCTGTTGTCCTTCTCCCAAGTACCAAGGGATGGGATGAGAGGTCCTCAAGTTGTGCCAGGGGAGGTTTAGATTGGATATTAGGAAAAAAATCTCTTTACCAGAAGAGTGGTTCAGCCCTGGCAGAGGTTGCCCAGGGTAGCGATAGAGTCTCCATCCCTGGAGGGGTTCAAAAAGCACGTAGATGTGGCACTTCAGGACATGGTTTAGCAGGCACAGTGGTGTTGGGCTGATGGTTGGACTGGATAAGCTTAGAGGGTTTTTCCAACCTTAACGATTCCATGATAGCTCATCTGCATGTCCCTGTGGATCTGGAGAAGCCAGCCCAGGGCTCAGCATATGGATATCCGCATGAGGCTCTGAAAGCACTCACTGGTTCGATGGTTCATCTCTCTTTTGGATCAGCAGCTTCGTGTGTCCTCACATCTCTGAACTATGGGAAAGGGCAACACAGCCACGACGGCCAGTGCTGATGGGCTGTGTGTCCCCCAAACCAGGCAGACTGGGGTCTCTCAAGGGTGCTGTGGTGGAATACTCTGGGGAATAGTTCAGCTCTGCTGAGCCCGAGCCCTTCGTGCAGCAAGGATTCCCAGGAGCTTCCACATGTGCCTGCCTGAATGGGGATTAGGGAAAGCAGCTCTTTGCCAAATCCAAGTGATATTCCAGAAGCAAAGGACTAAACCCAGAGTAAAAGCTTTGCAAGCAACTGCTTTTGCAAGCCTCTCGTCCCAGCCCAGTTCCCAGCGCAACCTTTGCCCTGAAGGAGGGCGTGATCTGCGCCGCAGCTCTTTGATAAAGCATTGTCAATTGGCAAGCAAAGAAGTTACCCTACAGCTCATTTCTCCCCCCCTGGTATTTGGAGGCTGAGGATCTCTTCTGGGCCACATCGTTGTTTATAGCACATTTCAACACTGATTTTTCAGATGCTCGTTACAGTCTGCCCGTAGGTTGCTTCATCATTGCTACACCAAGCTATGGACCAAGTCCTGCTTTTCCTGTTTCAACTGCAAATACAAAAGGCGGTTGATTGCAGGGCATTGTAGTGAGCTGAGAACAGTTCTGACGAGTCAGCCAAGTCCTGCTGGCAGCTCAGAAACACTGGGACCTTGCAGGGTGCAGGGGGCTGTCCTGCATCCTGCAGCCTCCGGATGGAAAATCGTTTCCAGATGTACCAGAAATATGCCTGAGTTCACATTGCCAGGGAATTCTGCAAGTCCAGCCTGCTACAGAAGTCCATGAACTGCTCGTGACCACTGATATACCAAGGAGAAGCAGAGACCTCAGTTCAGCAGTTTTGGGATCTCCTCCCACTGTTGGCTCCAATCCACGTGTCCATCCTCACTATTCCAGCTGTGTTTGGTGTGCAGAGTGACACTGAAATCATAGAATCACAGAATCATAGAATCATAGACCAATCTGGGTCGGAGGGGACCTGAAAGATCATCTACTTCCACCCCCTGCCCTGGGCAGGGACACCTCCCACTGGATCAGGGGCTCCGAGCCCCATCCAACCTGGCCTGGAAGCCCTCCAGGGATGGGGCAGCCACCACTGCTCTGGGCAACCTGGGCCAGGGCCTCCCCACTCTCATCGTGAAGAATTTCTTCCTAATGTCTGATCTAAATCTTCCCCCTTCCAGTTTAAAGCCATTCCCCCTCATCCCATCACTCCAGACCCTTGTAAAAAGTCCCTCTCCAGCTTTCCTGGAGCCCCTTTCAGCGCTGGAAGCTGCTCCAAGGTCTTCCTGGAGCCTTCTCTTCTCCAGGCTGAACAACCCCAACTCTCTCTACCTCTCCTTGGCTGGAGAGCTGCGTAGTCTGCCCCATCCTCTTCCAATCCTTCTGCATGCTCTTCCTTTCTCCAACAGCACCAAGACGAACATCAGAAGGGGACTGAGGCGTTTATTTCATTCTTTCATTCTCAGCCAGACTCCTGTGTCCCGTTTTGATAAACACACTGGTCTTCTGTGCCAGACTCCCAAAAGCACAACCAGAAGCCACCACATCACTACAGGTGGGAAAACCTGGAGAATACGGCGATGCTGACCCGTGAGCAGCGCCAAGAGCAAACCTCATGTGCTAATGGGGCACTGCTGGGTCGGGGAAGGAGCAGTAGCTTCAATAATTAAAGCTCATTTAGGCTTCCTCAGAGATTCTGATGGGGTTTAAAAGATGATTCGAGTGTCTGTAGTGGAAGAGAAGCTCAGCACTGCCCCACAGAGCCACTGGCCTGCTGGAGCAAGACACAGGGGTAGGAACAGAGTTACCCAGTGTCCCTACACAGTTAAGCTAGAGAAAATCTTAAGAAAGGCATCTCATGGAGATGAGTCGTGGCTGCCCCATCCCTGGAGGGGTTCCAGGCCAGGTTGGATGGGGCTTGGAGCCCCTGATCCAGTGGGAGGTGTCCCTGCCCATGGCAGGAGGTTGGAACTGGATGGGCTTTGAGGTCCATTCCAACCCAAAGCATTCTATGAGTCAAAGATGTTTGAAGGTGCCTATTTTTCTCCTTTGACAAGGAAGGAAAGTTAACTGAGGCTTGGAGACCGTTTTAGACATCTTGGACCAGATAAATCCCACCTCAAGTGTGTGCATGCAGTGAACACTGCACCGTTCAGCAGCTTGGGAAGATATGGCCAAAACTGCTGGTGATTTCTGCTCATACCCTGCAAGGATCATGGCCTTTGGACAAGCACAACTATTGCATGCGTTAAAGGCACAGCTGCCACCAATGCCTGATCTCTCCTGCAAAGCCTTTCTGAGCCCCCAGGGCTGGGAACAGCACCGACTGCGCAACCAAAGGGTTTAGGGCTGAATCAGACCCTCGCTGGAGTTTGGTGGCTCCAAAGAGTCATTGACCGCTCTCCGTGCTGCAGCGTGCCTGAGCAGACGGGCAGCAAGATCCGCTTTATCCACTCCCATCTGAAGGATCTGGATGGATTGAAGGCAGCGCAAGAAAAGCTGCAGCAGTCCCTGCCCCCAGCAAGAGCTGCTCACATGGGAGGCCATTTATAAATAACCAGTTTCAGGAAAAGGCACTTTCCGCTCTGGTGTCAGGACGCCGTCAAGAATAAACAGCTTTCAGAGCTGAAAAAAAGCCCTTCTTATCCCCTTCAGCATGCAAACCCCTGCCCCGGCCACGCTGTGCCCAGCAAGCGTGAGCACTCAGGGCTTGGCAGCACCGGGGGTCCCTCGTTCTCATCCTGCACAGAAGATTTTGCTGCAGTTTTTGCAGGAGCACCAGGCAGACTCGTTAATGCGGGGGTCCCATCAGCTCCCTCGGTTCTACACTGCTGACCTGATTTGTAGGGGATCTCAGAGGAACGGGAAGGGGTTGGAGCATGCTGGAATGGTGTCCATGGTGCAAGGGCATGGCTTCTCGGTAAAGAACCTACAGCGCCTTCCCAAATCACCTGAGCTGGGCCATGGGCTGAACTACCCTGTGCACCTGGTGAAGAACAGAGAGGTGACTTCCTTGGTGTGGTGCGAGAGTGACAACAACAGAGCCAGGAGCAAAGGGAGGGCTCCTGCTGCTCTTGCTCAAGCACAGGCAGCTCCATCCAGCACCGCCAGATGGGAACTCCCATAAGAACCCAGTTTCAGTCAATGGAGCTCTCAAACCTCTCCGGTAAAGGCACAGTCTCTGGAATCCTGGCACCTTCTGAAGAGCACACCCTCACTTTCCGTTTCATCTTCAACCCTAGGAGCTCAGGACTATTTTGATTCCCAGTGGAAAATAGGACAGGAGGCTTTTTCCATCCATAGAGTGAAGGAGAGGCAAAGCCCCACAGACAACTGGGTCCACGTCCACACCAGGGCCTGAAACAGCTCTTTGTAGCAGCCGGTGAAACGCAGAGGAGAACCAGGACACCCTGCAAGGAGCCCTTCCTCCCCATACCAGCCTGGCTGCCCCAAACCAGGAGGGATGCTGAGGTGCTGGGATTGCTCAGGGGCCATCCACAGTGACAGCATCGCCCTGGCATGGTGATCCCAAGCAGCCTGTGGTACCGTGACAGAGCCGGTGGGGTTGGGAAGGGACCTGAGCCCCAGGAACCCATAGCAACACAGGACCTCCCAGAGCCACTCAGGACCTCACAGGGCCACCCAAGGCCATTGAGGATCACCCAGGACCTGCCAGGGCCACCCAAGGCCCCCAGGGCCATCCAGAGTTCAGTATTTCCACACCCTCCTGATGTTGGGGATTGACCACCTGGGGTCCCCCCTACCCTCCCACGGGCCGCTGTCGCCCCCTGGTGGCCCTGGAGAGAAGCACAGCCCGCTATAGGGGGATGGGGTTCATGGTCCTGAGGGGGTTCTTAGGACGCTGGTGCTGGTGCCCTGCCCCATCCCTGGAGGGGTTCCAGGCCACGCTGGATGGGGCTTGGAGCAACCTGATCCAGTGGCAGGCTTCCCTGCCCATGGCAGGGGGTGGAACTGGATGGGCTTTGAGGTCCCTTCCAGCCCAAACCATTCCATGGTTCTACAGACACCATCCATAGCCTGATTTTAATCTCCTCTCTGATACTCCGCTCCTCAGAACCTGTGACCTCCCCATGAATATGATGATCAAAGCTACGTTGCTCCAGCAATGGAACGTATCCACCTCCCCCAGCAGCATCCGCTACCGGAGACCAGCGGGAACACCCACAGCTCAGCCTCCCTTTGGATTGTGCCTTTGACCGGAACACGGACCTGCCCATGTAAAAACTGTTCCCAGGAACTTTGTTCATTGTCAGGGGCACCGTTGGCAGCGGAACAATTTCCTTCTGCAGGGGCTGCACTTCCAGGTGATGGGACAATTCCCGCTTGCAGCGTGAACGCCACTGCTGCATCTTCAGGACTGGCACAAACATTTCTGTTGCTTGACTCCAAGCATTTCTGTGGATTCAGATATGAGGGCATTATAAAAGCACCTATAATTGAGCTCAGTGTCTATTTTAAGCGGAAATTAAAACGGGGGAAAAGTAACTCATTTTACAGCCTCAGTTTGATTTAAATTAATTATTTAAGCAACCACATTATTTCCGATTCCCTATATTAAATCGCTCTGCTGTTTGAAAAAGGCATTTCCCCAAAAGCAAGTGCGTGTGATGCTCTGAGACACATGGAAAGAATCTCATTGTTGTCTGACAACTCTGTACTAACAGGAAGATAAATCATAGAATCATAGAATTGTTTGGGTTAGAAAGGACCTTAAAGCCCATCCAGTTCCACCCCATGCCATGGGCAGGGACACCTCCCACTGGATGAGGGGCTCCAAGCCCCATCCAGCCTGGCCTGGAACCCCTCCAGGGATGGGGCAGCCACCACTGCTCTGGGCAACCTGGGCCAGGGCCTCCCCACCCTCATCGTGAAGAATTTCCTCCTTATGTGTAGTCCAAATTTGCCCCTCTCCAATCTAAAGCCATTCCCCCTCGTCCCGTCACTCCATGCCTTTGTAAAAAGCCCCTCTCCAGCTTTCTTGTAGCCCCTTTCAGGTACTGGCAGGTCGCTATAAGGTCTCCTCTGAGACTTCTCTTCTCCAGGCTGAAGAACCCCAACTCTCTCAGCCTGTCCTCCTATGGGAGGTGCTCCAGCCCTGTGACCACCTTCGTGTCCTCTAGACCCGTTCCAACAGCTCCATCTCCTTTTTATGTTGAAGATTCCAGAACTGGACACAGGACTCCAGATGAGGTCTCACAAGAGAGGAACAGAGGGGCAGAATCCCCTCCCTCGCCCTGCTGGCCACGCTTCTCTTGATGCAGCCCAGGACACAGTTGGCCCTCTGGGCTGTGAGTGCACATTGCCGGCTCACATCGAGCTTCTCATCAACCAGCACCGCCAAGTCTTTCTCCACCAGACACCTCGGCTAGGATCTTCCATGGGACATGGTGCATGGACAGCCACACCAAGCTACTCCACGGGACACAGTGCAAGCAAGGCAGCCATGCAAGCTCCTCCATGAACCGCAGTGCATGCACAGCCTTGCAGGCTCCTCCACGGACCACAATGCACGGACAGCTTCACAGGCTCTTCCACGGGATGCGGTGCATGGACAGCCTTGCAGGCTCCTCCACGGACCACAGTGCACGGACAGCCACACCAAACTCTTCCAGGAACCAAAGTGCATGCACAGCCATGAAAGCTCCTCCAGGGCCCATGGTTCACGTGCAGCCAGGAGATCTCCTCCAGAAACCATGGCACATGCGCAGCCCCGCGGGCTCAACCATGAATCACAGTGTCTGCATGGCCATGCGGGCTCCTCCACGGGCCATGGTGCGCATGCAGCCATGCAAGGACCTGCATGAGAAATGGTGCATGCACAGCCATACAAGGTCTTCCATGACCCCGGTGCCCATACAGCCCCGCAGCTCCTCCAGGAGTGCACTCACAGTCTCGCAGCTCCTCCAGGGCTGCACCCACAGCTCCTCCAGGGGTGCACCCGCATCCCCGCAGCTCCTCCAGGGGTGCACCCACAGCCTCGCTTCTCCTCCAAAGGTGCACCCGCATCCCCGCACCCCCTCCAGGGCTGCACCCACATCCCCGCTTCTCCTCCAGGGGTGTACCGGCAGCCCCGCAGCTCCTCCAAGGGTGCACCCACAGCCCCGCTTCTCCTCCAGGGGTGCACCCACAGCCCCACAGCTCCTCCAGGAGTTCACCCGCATCCCCGCATCCCCTCCAGGGATGCACCCACATCCCCGCTTCTCCTCCAGGGGTGTACCGGCAGCCCCGCAGCTCCTCCAAGGGTGCACCCACAGCCCCGCTTCTCCTCCAGGGGTGCACCCACAGCCCCGCTTCTCCTCCAGGGGTGCACCCACAGCCCCGCTTCTCCTCCAGGGGTGCACCCACAGCTCCGCAGCTCCTCCAGGAGTGCACCCGCAGCTCCGCAGCTCCTCCAGGAGTGCACCCACAGCCTCGCTTCTCCTCCAAAGGTGCACCCGCATCCCCGCATCCCCTCCAGGGGTGCACCCGTAGCCCCGCAGCTCCTCCAGGGCTGCACCCACAGCCCCGCAGCTCCTTCAGGGATGCACCCGCAGCGCACCAACTTCTCCAGGGGTGCACCCGCAGCCCCTCCCCGCCCCGGTGCCTGCACCCCCCCCGCAGCTCCTCCTCCAGGGCTGCACCGCCCCGCGGCTCCTGCAGGGGTCCCCCGCGGCCCCGCCCCGGTGCGGTCGCGCAGCCGCGGTGCGGGAGGCGGCGCAGGGCGCGGTGCGGGCGGAGCGGGGCCCGGGGTCGTGTCCTGCTGCAGCCGCTGAGCGCCCCCTCCCCGCCCCGCCATGCACGGCCCCCGGGACCCCGGGGCCACGGCCCCGCCGCGGGACTTCGGCGGCATCGTGCAGACCTGCAGCGCCAACGTGCAGCGCCTGGCGCAGTGCAGTGAGAGCGGGGAGAGGGCTGCGGGAGGGGGGAGAGGGGAGAGAGGGGCTGTGGGGAGAGGGAATGAGGGGAGAGGGGAGAGTGGGAGAGGGGGAAAGGGACTGGGGGAGAGGGGAGAGGGGGTGGGGGAGAGGGGAGAGAGGGGCTGAGGGGAGAGGGAATGAGGGGAGAGGGAATGAGGGGAGAGGGGAGAGGGGGAAAGGGACTGGGGAGGGGGAGAGGGGATAAGGGCAGAGGGGGATGAGGGGATGGGGAGAGGGGAGAGGGAGTGAGAGAGGGGATGGGGAGAGGGCGTGAGGGGAGAGTGGGAGAGGGGCTGGGAGCTGGGGGAGAGGGAAGAGGGGCTGGGGGATAGGGGAAGAGAGGTTGTGGGGAGAGGGGCTGAAGGGAGAGGGGGAAAAGGACTGGGGAGAGGGGGTGAGGGGAGAGGGAGAGGGGGATGGGGAGAGGGAGTGAGAGATGGGAAGGGGAGGGGGAGAGGGGCTGGGGTAGAGGGAAGGGGGCGGGGGGATAGGGGAAGAGAGGTTGTGGAGAGGGGCTGGGGGGGCTGGGCGGGTAGGGAAAGAGGGAAGAGGGGCTGGGGGAGAAGGGGTGGGGAGAGAGGGACTTGGGGGGCTGAGAGTGGGGGGACAGGGGCTGGGAGAGAGAGGAGAGGGGGGCTGGGGGAGAGGGGGAAGAGAAATTGCGGGGAGAGGGGCTGGAGGCTCTGGGAGGGTTGGGAAAGAGGGGAGAGGGCTGAGGGGAAAGGGAAGAGGGGCTGAGAGCTGGGGGAGAGGGGAAAGGGGCTGAGAGCTGGGGGCGGGCTGGGGGAGAAGGGAGAGGGGTTGGGGGAAGGAGAAGGGTTGGGGAGAGAGGGAAGAGAGAGAGACTTGGGGGGCTGAGAGCTACGGGGAGAGGAGCCAGGGGATAGGAGGAAGAAAGGTTGTGGGGACAGGGGTAGAGGGCTCTGGGAGGGTAGGGAAAGAGGGGAGAAGGGTTGGGGAGAGAGGGACTTGGGGGGCTGAGAGCGGAGAGATGGGCTGGGAGAGAGAGGAGAGGAGTTGGGGGGAGAAGAGCTGGGGAGGGCAGGAAGGGGTTGAGGGAAGGGGAAGAGAGCGGAGTGGGGCTGGAGAGAGGGGGACTTGGGGGTAAAGAGTGGGGGGGATGGGCTGGGGGGTGAGGGGAGAAGAGAGAGGGGGAGTGGGGCTGGGGGGGCTGAGAGTGGGGCTGGGGGGGCTGCGAGCGGGGCTGGGGGCTGCGAGCAGAGCTGGTGGCTGTGAGCAGGCTGTGTGTGCAGATGAGGACTGGTGTTTGGGTTCTCATCCCACCAGTGTCCCCACTCTGTGGGTGCCACCAGGCTGCTCTTGCTGCGGTGCCAGTGTCTTGTCCCTCACCCATGGCTCCGCTGTGGGAGCAGGGCTGGGAGCTCAGGAGTGGGGTTGTCGCGGTTCAGGGTTCATTGGGCTGGGTGACAGCCTGCCAGGAAGCACTTGGAATGGGCTGTGGTTCAGACCTTCAGCCCTACGATCGGTATTGTGAGCTCGTCCCTGAATCCTGGTCCTAATCCCTGAAACGCTGCTTACTGAGTCACTTCCTAAAGAGTCTGTGATTCCACCCCTTCCAAAAGACACTGCCTTCGCTAAAAAAGGCACTGATCGTCCAAATTCCCTGCAATTTATAGAGGCCAGATCAGTTGAACTAGTTGGTTCCTCTGAAAGCTGGCGACTTCTCCAATTCCATCATACAAAGCCATTAATGTTGCTGAATCTACTTTGCTTTGGCTCATTTCCTCTTGGTGGAGGCACCACTGCTGGTTGAACTGCTCCAAGTTCACCAAATTATATAGGTTGTGTGGGCTTTTCCTTTTTTCTTCTCTTGATGCCGCTCCCCTCCATGGAACTCTCTCCATGAGCCCCTTCTGATGAGTCCGGCTTCTCTTTCCCATGGGATGAGGTTCCGCTGTCGCATGACCAGCAGCACTCCTGTCTCGGTGCTCTGCCTATCACAGATGAAACAAATAGTCTTACAGTTTTTATCAGGGTGGGTGGGAAGACGTGGAACATCTGACTTAATGCTACAGTAATTATCTTTATTGCACACTTTATAAAAGCTTTCCATTCAAACCCAGGAGGAGAAGAGATACTGGAGCCTTAGGCTTGAACTCATTTCTCCTTTCATTCTCTGTAAGGAAAACAACAAGCAAACAGGGCACATGGTTGGCTGTTATTTGTTTCTTTGGGAAAACTCTTTAGAGTTTGTATTTCACATAAAATGTACAGAAACCTGGAGACCTGAGCCAGCCAAACTGTTGCTTGCAAGCCTGTTGCATTACCTAAGCATCCAAAGCAGACGTTTAGATGATTTAAGTAATGTTAAGTGTAAGCCAGGCGGTGTGAGGAAGTCCTAACAGCCTAAAAGTGAAAGAGTTTGGCAGCTGAGGGTTTCTCTCTGTCGATATCCATACCCGCTATCCAGAGAATCCCTGCAGAGCGCTCCAGCACCTCGGCTCTCAGTTTGTGTAGGCTCTGTGGTTGCTGTTGCTGGAATAAACCGAGCCCAGGGAACCGCTGAACCTGGCTCACAGCAGGACAACAGGCACATCACCTGCTGTGGCAGTGAGGCTTGCACAAGGATCTCCCCCAGTGCAGAAAAACCCGAAAGGAGGTTGTAGCGAGGCAGGTGTTGGTCTCTTCTCCCAAGTAACAAGTGATGGGACAAGAGCAAACAGTCTCAAGTTGCATCAGGGCAGGTTTGGATTGGATAGTAGGAAAAATGTCTTTATTGAAGGAGTGGTGAAGCCCTGGCAGAGGCTGCCCAGGGCAGTGGGGAAGTCTCTGTCCCTGGAGGGATTCAAAAAACGTGTAGATATGGCACTTTGGGACATGGTTTAGTGGGCACGGTGGGGTTGGTCTGATGGTTGGACTGGATGAGCTTAGAGGGCTTTTCCCACCTTAATGATGCTACGAGTCTGTAAAAGAAATACGTCACAGACTATCCTGCCGTTCTAGCACAAATGCCATTGGCACAGTCCTTGGTGTCTGCAGGCAGAGTCAGGTCTGTGTCCTATTTGTCACTTTAACCAGACTGAACTTTCCTGGCCTCCCTGTGGCTGACAGAGCTGTGGAATACATGCAGTCTTGCTAGAAGCCGTGTTCAGTCTGTGTATAACGAGTTGCTAGACAACTCCTCGCCGTATGAGCTAACAGCCTAGAATTCTCAGTGAGAATACTCTCGCTGGATGCAAAAGCTAGAATCCTTGCCTAATTAATGATGAAATATGATTACAGCCTTAGCTGAGCTGCCATTGTTATAAGCCATTGGACATCACTTTAAAAGAAGTGGTCTTTGTAAGGAGTCTGATGTTCCTTCAGCAACACAATTAATCAACTGGAGTGGCTTGCTCCAGACTGGAAACAGGAATTGCACCAGTGGGCTGTGACGGAATGGGAAGTGGCTCTCGTTAAACTCATTGGGTGTTTCAGCGCAGTTCGGCTGCCTGCAGAACTGGATTAAGTGGATCTTCCTTGGTGTGGCCTCTTTGGAGGCCTGATGGGGTAGGATTTGATTTCGTGATTGTTTTGAAGCAATCAGATATTGTGCCACTGTCATCTTCAGTGATGCTAAAAATGATGCAGCTGCAGAATAAAGCGGATCAGGGGGCTGATCTGCCAAAAAAAAATCATCTTCTAAGGAAGAGGGAGTGAGGAGAGAATTAGCACTTGCCTTTCAGGTAGGTTAACAGTTTGGTGTGATCCATTGTGTGGTGCCTACACAAGGAAAACAGCGGAAGAACATAGGAGAGAAGGGGGGGAAGAGGGCGAGACTATCTCTGCTTCCTACAGCAGGGTTTCAAGTTGATGGGAGCTGACCGTGAAGTGCACTCGTGCTGTCTGCTTGCTGCTCTTGGGACAGCGTGTGCCAGTATCACAAAAGGTTTGGGCTGTCACAAGGAGAAAAAATCAGATTGGGTGTTTTTTTAACTGATAAGCAAGCCTTGGCTTTTCCTTATTCATTATTTTTAACACAGCTCTTTAACAGAGTAACTTTAGAGTATGTAAAAGTGGTAACACAGCCTAGTAAAGTTATTCTGCAGCAGTGATGGCCTAAAACTCAGGAAGAGCAAGGCTGGTAGGAACAAACAGTGATGTCAGTTGGTCTGAAAAGGTTGCACAGGTCTAAAAAGTACACAGACTTTTAGCTCCATGGACTTGTCTTCAAGGTACGTCTGCCTCACTGTCACTTTCTGACCTGAAAGTTTGGTTTTTAGGCTGGATTACATCTAAATGGGGATGTTTCAAATACACTTCGCGTTTGAAGCGAAGAGTGTAAATGTTGTCTTATCAGCTTAAGTCAAATGGAGAGAAATGCTTTGGGGAAAGCTAGAGGAATATATTCAGTTACTAAGGAATTAAATAGACTAGAACATGTGTCACTAACTCATCTTGTGATCTCTTTATATTCAGCTGCTCAGATAAAGAATTTGATGAGCCAGCTGGGAACCAAGCAGGATTCCAGCAAGCTTCAGGAGAACTTGTAAGTATTAAATGAGCTAGCATTGGTACAGGTTATCTTCTGTTTCTGTCTGTGTTCTGGGAGGAACTGGGTTACTTGCTTCAGGGAGGTGATTTATGCGATATATTTATCCTACAAAGATGACGAGCTGTGTTAAGCAGTTTATTGGATGAATTGATGTGTTTCTGCAGGACTCTGGAGAAGTATTCAGAACTGCTAGATAGGAGGGGTTAG
Organism: Cuculus canorus; assembly: GCF_017976375.1. Taxonomy (NCBI): domain Eukaryota; kingdom Metazoa; phylum Chordata; class Aves; order Cuculiformes; family Cuculidae; genus Cuculus; species Cuculus canorus. The sequence goes on from NC_071422.1 coordinate 3,281,131, forward strand.
AAATGGCATGATTTCCCTAGAAAGGGTAGCGGTACATCAGCCACTGGCTGTGCTCTGAGGACCAGCCGTAACGACCTCCCTTGGGGTTTAGAAGAAGTGAATGCCATACTAGGTATTTGTTCCCGCATAAAGAAGAGCAGCAAGGAATACCAATAACTGATGAAAAAGGAGCCTGTGGTGCAGATGGATTTAGATACAAGATGGATGAGCAAACCTACGTGGCAGCCAAAATGCCATGTGTGATTTCAGAAGAATAAAATGCCAGTAGGGGACCTTTAAACAGGCAGAGTCCCAACTGACTCCTGGAGAGACTGATCCGGGAGTCTGTGTGTCTGTGCAGCTTTTACAGACTTGTGCAGCATGAATACAAGGTAGGAGAAGAGTAATTTCTGGAGTCAGTAAAGAAAACTTGAAAGTAAGTTTTATCAGTACTGTGGATATCTGAATGTGCAACATCCCCATTTTTTATAGCAGCTGATTTTGGTAATTTCATCACTTGTGGTGATGTCTCCATACGCTGCATTTGAAGGATTTGATCAGAGCACAGTAGAGAAAGGAGTTTGTTTGCCTGAGTTGCTCAGTTGAGTTGGTCTGGATTTAATCAGTAGATTAAAGAACTAATCACTGGTGACCAAACAAGTGTCTTTCCAGTTAATTTCCTTGTAGAAATGTCCCTCCTCCTTAGGGTAGAGTGGTTGTACTCCAAGTTGCCAGCTGTCACACAAATTTAACACAAAACTGCATGGGTGGTTTATTCAGCCCACATATATCTGGTCAGTTTATCCAATAATGCAGCCCAAATACTTTGATTTGTGCATCTGCTGGGCTGAATAGGTGACTTTCGCTTAAGCGTCTGGAATCCATTGAATGCCAAAAAAATAGAATATTTTGCATCTTCCTGGTTTCTACTGTTAGTCCTTGTGTGTATGGCCACAAAATAAAACTGGTAGCTCTGCTCTCTGTGGAGCAGTAGCGTTCTCTCTGGTAAACCGCATCTCTCATGTATGAAATGATGTCTTTTCATTAAGCTCAGTGTAACTAACATCTTTCTGTATTGTCATACTGATGAGGGTGCTGCTGCACCAGATCTTCTGCAACAACAGCTTTGAATTGCAGAAGGGCTCAAGGGAAAGCCTAGCATTTCCTAAAGTAGATGCTGGATCTTTCTTCTCTCTGACCATTAATTTTCACAAAAAAAAGTAAGAATTTAATACCTCTGAGTCTCTGTATGTTATCAAATGTACCTTTAACCAGTGGAGTTGGTGGTTGTCAAGGGAGCTGCTACAAGGAATTCAACCCTAAAAGAGTGCTTATGTTTGCTGACTGAAGTTGTCTCTCCCTTGACTTTCTCTCTTTTATACCATTAAAGAAAAAAAATATCTTAAAACCTGCTGAACTATCCTGGTTAGCAGGGAGAACAGAATTTCTCTGAGTCTTTTTTTTAAAGGTGTAGTCCTCAGTCCAGTTGAGGGTAAAACCTAGAAGTACATCTCTGTTCCATTAGGGTGAAAAAAACCCACCATAAAGATGTGTGACCTCAGAACTCCTGCCTGGTCATTATTTTGGAAACTGAAGTGTTTGGAGACTGCTTTTTAGGTAGAAGCTTGCGTAACTGCTTTTGGACTTCTGTTTCAGACAACAGCTACAGCACTCTGCAAACCGCCTTGCCAAAGAGACCAATGAATACCTGAAGGAGTTGGGGTCTCTGCCACTCCCTCTGTCTGCTTCTGAGCAGGTAGGTGTGCAGCGTTTATCTGGACCTGTTTGTAAATCCCTCGTTTCATTAAATTAGCCGAGAGCGCAGCCTCGCAAAGCGGGAACCAGCACAGCTGAAGAGCCAGGAGCCTTTCATTATGACGAACATTGGCGAAGTAGGGAAACACATTAAACTGGCTACATCCTGACTGCTTACATGGCACCGAGAAAACAATGTTTCCCAGGGACAAATAGGTGCAAAAATTTCTCAGATGAGAATAAGAAGCCTTAAAATGTTTGGGGAGAACTAAGAATGGAATTCTGTTTCTGAGTTGATTTCTGAAAAATCATTGTGTTCGAGTGGTGCCTGGTGATGTGATTCTTGAGGATAACAGGTCCCAGCAAAGCACGTGTCTGTATGAAACGGGATCATGCTGGAAAGCTTTCCCTCACCTGTGATTTATTAGCAGCTGGGGGAAAGCTGACTTACCTGCTCGTATTTGAATAAAGCCAAACACAATGGCGCGATGATTATGACTTTATGTTCCCAAGTAGTCCTTCAAGTTCCCCCTCCCTATGGGACCTGGAGTTCTGTGTCCAGTTCTGGAATGCCTAACATAAGAAGGATATGGAGCTGTTGGAATGAGTCCAGAGGAGGCCATGGACATGATCTGTGGGCTGGAGCGCCTCCCGTGTGAGGACAGGCTGAGAGAAGAGAAGGCTCTGAGGAGACCTTAGAGCAGCTTCCAGCGCTGAAAGGGGCTCCAGGAAAGCTGGGGAGGGGCTCTTGATCAGGCAGGGCAGGGATAGGACAAGCGGGAATGGCTTTAAATTGGAGAGGGGAAGATTCAGATTAGACATTAGGAAGAAATTCTTCTCAGTGAGGGTGGGGAGGCCCTGGCCCAGGTTGCCCAGAGCAGTAGTGGCTGCCCCATCCCTGGAGGGGTTCAAGACCAAGTTGGATGGGGCCTGGAGCCCCTGATCCAGTGGGAGGTATCGCTGCCCGTGGCAGGTGGTGGAACTGTATGGGCTTTGAGGTCCCCTCCAACCAAACCATTCTATCATTCTATGAAGGGAAGGGGCAGTCCTCTGCTGTTGATGTTTTGAGTGCTTTAAATCACTGCCACAACATTGATGTGCTGTGGGATGATTGTGGATATGGGTCAGCAGATGTTCTCGTAGTCTAATTCCGTATTTAAAGGTTTATCTGCCAGTTGTAAGCGCGGCCATGTTTTTCTCGTTTGTTCAGTAAATATTGTTCAGTTAATCTCCCTCTGTCATGTGCATCTCACTGAGTGGGGCAGTGACTCCTGAAGCCTGGAGAACCCTGTTGGAGCAGCCCAGTCCAAATCTGCAGGAGCTGGCACCAGCAGCCTGAGGATCTCCTCTGGCAGAAGGATTGTTGCTTCCAGGCAGCTCAAATGGAAGTTGCAGTGTGATATGAGGCTGCGCAATGGCTTTATTGTAGAAAAGATTAATTGAAAACATTTATTTGCATGAAACGGGTGTTGGATTGATACAAATTCATTGAAGGATTGTAGTACTGGAAAGCCTACGGTTTGAGAAAGCTGTTGGGAATCTCTAGCAGAAAACAAGAACTGACCATTGTATCACATGTCCTTGAGACAAGCTTTTTCACAACTTCTTGTTTCAAATACCTGGGATGTCATAGCACTTGATTCCGTGGAGACTAAATAAGTTGTTTCTGTAATATAAAGATGAAAAGGAATATTGCAACTAGTGTATTTGGAGAAAAGATAAACTGAAATGGTTATCAGAACTAAGGATATTTCCTGATCAAATAATAGCAGTCTCATAGTGTGGCATGGCTGAAACAGGCAGCTTATGAACTGGTGCAATGGGTGTTGTCATTGGTTCTGGAAATGTGGAGCTTCCCTGTAAGAAAGTTAAAGACATCTTGTCAGGCCAAGAGAAAGTTAAGTACTACCAGGGTGACGATGTAGAGGAATGGAGGGTAGAGGCATTGTAGGTATCCGAAAGGTATGACATTATATGTGGTAGGTGACTGGAAGGTGATTTGAATAAAAGTAATGGTGTAGAAGACCTCTCTACTTCAGACTTAAACAGGATCGAAATCAGAGACCCGTATTGCACAGAACCATCCTGCAGCAGGCAAGGCGCAGAGCCTTTGGTAAGCAAATCAAAATACGGTGGGCTTTTTGTTCTCTCCAGTGCCCCAGAATGCTGGAGCCGAAAGATCACTTGAGTGCCAGCATTCAGTATTGTTGTTGTGATGATGATGGGTTTTTGGAGAGTCTGACAGTTGCATTATCATGAATGGGAATATCTGAACACTTGTTCTTGTTTCAATTCTTTAGCGCCAACAGAGGCTTCAGAAAGAACGTTTAATGAATGACTTCTCCACGGCCTTAAATAACTTCCAGGCGGTACAGAGGCGAGTGTCAGAGAAGGAAAAAGAGACTGTAGCAAGGGCGAGAGCTGGCTCCCGTATCTCTGTAAGTATTCCTAGGGATTTTGTGTTGATATAGGGAACTGCAAGCTTTGAGAGATCTTGCACTTCCAGCTTCATAGCCTACCAACTTCATAGCTAGCTACTCACCCACTAGTGAGCGCAGATGAACCTCGGTGCGTGAGTTGTGTCATTCCAGAGGTTCTAAGTGCTAGGCACTCATTTCGGTGCACTCCTTGTCAATGTTAATATAGGATGGAAAGACTCCTTGCAGGTTGGAAATGTTGTGGAGGATGAGATGGGGAGTTAAAATAGAGTTAATAGCAAAGCATTGCAGACTGCTTTTTGCTTGACATCAGCCCTAGGCTATAAAATTTGAGTGGTCAGTTGGAAGCTCACCACACCTTAAATTACGTCTTAAATCTCACAGGATATTTTTTTATTTTCTTATAGCCTCTGTCCTGCTAACATCTCCAATGTGCATTCGAACCTTCTCCCTGTTATGTTTTGAGAAGCCCCTGTGACTACTAAGAATTCATAATAAAAAGGCCAATGAAAGCATTTTTCTCCCCATGACTTGGGGCTTTGTGTTAAGTATACGTTCTTGACTTCTGGAAGGGAACTCATCTGTCGCTGGGATTATGCTCCAGCTTTTTTTTTGCTACTTGTTCAGGAAGGAAGTGACAATGCCAGCTGACTTATGTGAAGGGCCTGGCTGCTCTCGATCTCTTGGTTGCCTCTGATTTGCAGAGACAATCTGAATCTAAAAATGAAATCTAAAAGATGAATCTAAATCCAGTCTGAATTAACCTATATTAAACCTGAGAGTTGAATTCACAGTGGCATTCTGGACAACGTACACCTTTGTCTTCAAGATTCCTGTTAATTTTGCGAGATCTGCCAGACTAAACTCATTTCTATCTTCCAGGCTGATGAGCGGTTCAGAGAAGAACAGCTTGTTTCATTTGATAGGTAACAGCTTCTTGTCCTCTTTATGTATAGTTCAAACTATGTATAACTAAAGGTTTTGGGGTTATCGTATGTTGTATATATATAATAAGATGTTACTGTAACTTGAGCCAGGGTCTGATAGCTGAATGCAAAGCAAAAAGATCTGAGATGCAATTATTACAGTACTTGGAAAGTGCAATGAAAAAAATTAACTGCATATGATTGTGTTTTATCCTCCTGAGATGGAAGTTGGGTGATTACTGCCTGGAGGGGAACAGTAGTGTCCCCAGCATGTGGCAGTTGAATCTCCTGGTTTTCTGAGCGGTGAGCACAAGATGATCAGGCAGGATTTCCCTCACTGTGACTCTTTCCACAAAGAGCTGTGTGTGTATTTCATGGGTTTGGGTGTTATCTTGCAGCCCAGTTGGAGCTACTATAGAGGAATGGTTGAGGATGCCTTGGATTTGGGAATCCTGAACGTTATGCACTGGTAAACTAATGCTAGAATGTGCATAGGATGAAGGGGGTTGATTTTAAGCTGAAAGTGGGGAGATTTAGGTTAGATAACAGGATGAAATGTTTTGCTGTGAGAGTGGGGAGGCCCTGGCCCAGGTTGCCCAGAGCAGTGGTGGTTGCCCCATCCCTGGAGCTGTTCAAGGCCAGGTTGGATGGGGCTTGGAGCAACCAGATCCAGTGGGAGGTGTCCCTGCCCATGGAAGGGAGGTGGGACTGGATGAGCTTTAAGGTCCCTTCCAACCCAACCCATTACTTGATTCTCTGACTCTATAAAACAACGTTACTGTGGCCTGCCAGACAGTGGTATTGGTTCTGCAGTAACGGTGTGCCTGCAAGGTAGGTAGGTTTGTAAAGTGTTGTAGCAACTCTACAGTGTGGTAAAGAGAGCTCAGGACACCCCAGAAGTATCTGTGGGAACCATGTCAGTCTCTGTGTGTGTATGTTTGAGAAAACTGGGATGAAATCTATTGGCCGTAAGTGTAGAAATCCTTTCAGTTTCTAAATCAAGACACCTAACTTACATCTCTCATCTCTACATCCCTCCTCTGCAAACTGCATTCATCTGATCAGCTGATGGTGTGCATCCCCTTCGTCAGCCCTGAGCTCTCACAGACCAAGTGAAATCCCCTCGGTTACAGATGCTGTGATGGGTTTGAAGGCCTTGCAGGGGAACCAGAGGATACCTGTTCATGCAGAGGCTCTTAAATCAGTGAGAGGTAGTGGCGCACATAGCAGCTATTCTGCATCCAAAGTTGTTCCTGTGTGCTACATGTCAGAAACTTTTGCCTTAAATACCTGAAAACCCTGCTGTCCTCCTGGAGCTGGATTGCTGCTAATGGTCAGCTCTCAACCAGTCCTGTAGTTTATCTTCCTTTCTTTTGGCACTTTAAGATTTTAAAACTCACTATTTAGTGTTGTGTTCCTAACACTGGAACATTACGGTGCTTTACAGCACATTTCTCTTTGTTGAGTAGAGAGAGATGCTGCCCTTGAAGACCTTTCTATGCTAAACATAAAGGTGGCCTTGTGTCCCAGGTACTGCCCTCACTGTCACTGCTGTGACTCAGGCAGCAGATATGAAGCACCCGCTCAGCAGAAGAGAGGTAGACTGAGGTGCAGAGTTATTTGGTTTTTAATCTATCTTTTAGTGTTTGATTTAATTTGAAGTTCTTGCTAGACTGATGAATTAAAATCCTAAACCACTTTATTTTTATCTCCAAATGCCAGATAGCAAGTGAGAATCTTTCAATCCAGAACAACTTGTCAGATGTTCTTTTGTTCTGGTAATGTTGTGCTTGTGGGCTCCTCTCTTGTCAAAGCACTGATTTCTCCCTTTTGGGGGATGGTGAAGGGAAAGGAAGACACAGGTGTTTAGAAACAATAAAGCTGATCTGAACTGAGGAGGTCTCTTCTTTAATGGCATAGATAGCTGTCACGTCCTAGAACAGAGTATTCTGCGCATGTAACTGCTTTCCATTTCCTTCCCTTTTTCCCAGTTGTTGTCACAGATCAGTCCTGTCTGTGTGCGATCGCAGGGCCAGGGGCCTGGGTTTTTTCTGTAGGAAACTTCAACTTGAACTCCCTGGTGCTTTGCTGAAAATGGAGAGTGGAAGTACCGGAAGAAAGTCATACTTTTTTTCCATGTCTTTGCAGTGGTGAAGATTGGAACCAAATGCAGTCTCAGGAAGAAGATGTGGCAATAACTGAACAGGACCTTGAACTCATTAAAGAAAGAGAAACAGCAATCAGGCAATTAGAGGTGACGAGTAGAACCTGCACAGTTAACAGTATTGAGAGATAAGCCAAAGGAGTCGAGCAGTGGTAACTAATGGGCTGGGCTGAGGAGATCTGAAGGTGGAATTCCTTGTAGAGAGGATTGGTGCCAAGATCAATCTCCCAGCTCATGGTGAAGGACTCTAGGTGTATTTTCTTTCAGTGTTGACTGGTGGTCCTTCAGAGATGGTAGGAGCAGCTCATGTTATATTAGGCTCCTGTGTTAACGCCAAGTTCTGTAGAGCAGCGTCGAGTCGCCTCAGTCAGGGAATAATGGCATCTACTCTGACCCCTGAGCAAAGGTCAAAAGGGGTACCAAGAATGAGGATTAGAAAAACTGTAACCAGTGTTCAATATAACTTGTTAAATTGTTGTCTTCAGGCAGATATTTTGGATGTCAATCAGATATTTAAGGATTTAGCCATGATGATTCATGACCAAGGAGATATGATTGGTAAGTGTGTCTGGATAACAGCAAGTTTATTCTTCACTTGATTATGTTTTGCCTATGTAGATTAAATTTTCCAGTATTTTGTATAAAAAGTATTGTATTTCCAATTGGGGGTTTTTTTAACACTGAAACTCTGAAATATTTTATAATTACTTCTCTTATTTTTCCATAGATAGCATAGAGGCAAACGTGGAAAGCGCAGAAGTCCATGTGGAAAGAGCCAGTGAGCAATTGCAGAGAGCTGCCTATTACCAGGTGAATTCTGGATTCTTGCATTGTTGTGAACGTACCGTTGGGCAATAATGGAACAGGCATAACGAGACACATACCGAGGGCTGCAGCACACCAAACACGTTAAAAACAACTTGTGCAAGTTGGCGCTTACTCAAACTCGTGCTTGCAAGGAATAGATAAAGCACTTGTCAAAAACACAGTATTGAAATCACCTTTCTGCTTCAGAGGATGTGTGGTCAGTCTGTTCCTTCATGTAGGGGTGCTAAGCCAGTTTAGGTGTTTTGCTGTCTTTGCTGTTTGCAGGACTTAGCACAACAATTAACAAGAACAAATTCTCATGCTGTATCCGTCTTATGAACATACCAGCCAAGACCCTGATGTACAAAAATCCTTCAACACTTAAAACTTCTGGTGGCCGGGGTTTGCAGTGCACTTCTTTCTAACTGCTAAGTTCCTGTCCCATTGAATCTCTTGCGGTGGGTCTCACTGCAGCTGAAATATCTTTTGTGTACAATAGTCCATGTTTTCTGTAGGTCCCTTCCATCGTTACTGCCCCTGTAGGTTCAGGTTCTGTGAAGGAATAAGGGTTCAGCTTCAATCTCATGTTTCCACACAAGATAATAAAGGTGGACTCTTCCAAGCTGCTGAGTGGGGAGGTCCTAGAAGGCAATAAAACTGCAGTGCTGTTTAGTGCAAGGCAGGGAAAGTAGCTTTTACTACCTGGCAGCATTTAGTGGTGTTCTCTCTCCATGGCTTGCTTTACAAAGTTTTGAGGTGGGCTATAAACACGAGTTTGGGAGCTATTGGACATGTATTGAATGTGTCTTTCTGGATGGAGAAGGGAGTATTTGTGTATTACTATCCTCAAAGCCTTAGATGCCAAATTAAAATATTTGTTGTATATGGACAGACTGGAGTTCGCCGTGAGGAATAAAGTGATCAAAGCTGGAAAATCCAAATACAGTAACTGTATATTAAATCATTTACACTGGAAATGCAATACTATTTCCACACCAAGCCCAAGTGGCCAAGGGGAGACGCGTATGGGGGAACTGCCTAGCAGTTTTATTAGTCTTGCCTACAAAACCTAAATACCTAGAGATGTTTGGCTTTCCTTTGGAGCCATGGTGGTGTCCGTTAGGATGAAAAGCATATGGTGGCTGTTGCCAAGTTTTCTTTTTGTAGCCAGTGTGAAGTAAAGCTTGCAAAATTTGTCACATTTTGAGTTAACTGCATCTCTTGGACCACTGTGCTCCTAAAACTGAAAACTCTTACCTGTAGGATCACGCAGTTTGAGGAACACATCAAAGCATTCAGACTACTCTTTTTACTTCTCTAGGATAAGTGTGGTATTGTGGGTGCTCTGGCTCACCAAAGTTAACATTAACTGGTAGACTTTTTCCTCTTGTCATCTGTTCCTGGTGTTAATGGCTTTCTTTTTTCCTTCTTTTATTAGAGGAAATCCCGAAAGAAGATCTGTATCCTGATCCTTGGTCTTGCTGTGGCTTCTGTAATCATAGGACTCATTGTCTGGTGGACAGAAAAATGAAATCTTCGCGTGGATCGTAGTCTCATTGCTGAGATTTTTTTTTCCCCTCAGAGCGAACAGGCTGACTGGTCTTGGAAATGAAATGACCACCTGAGAGAGCACAAGCTGGAACTACTTCTAGTAATAGATATTAGCAACTAATGTGCAGATAACTAGTATTTGGAATTAGTGAACCATGGAGACAGTATTTATCAGTTTATATACAAATTATATTGTTTTATGTAACTAAAATCTTGTCATTTTCCTTTCTGTAATGTATCATTCCCTGTCCCAACTATGCTGAAGTGTGAATTGGAGATGTCTTGTTTTTGACAAGTGGCACAACTTTACCGTTCCTTGTGTATAGGTAACTTTGTTGGACTGGAATAAGAATGACATTCAAAGAGGGCACAACACCGACTCGCATTACCTTAACCCAGCACTTTCTAAAGTCTCCAGTAACTGCCCCATGGTTTTGTTGGTCTCCAAGTGGCTGTGGTTCCAGATTCTCTTGAAGAGAAAGATGTTACAGGTTTGAAAGGCAAGAAGTAGCGTGCATGGGCGATAGCTGGAACCACTGTGTGCTGCTCAGTTTAGCCTTGAGATTTGTAGCTTGTTTAATTTTCTGAGCGTGGTTGGGGTTGTGTTTTTCCAAAATACATCCTTTGAGGACAGGATGTTCTTGACTTACAATCTAACAGCGCCACTTCCTTAGAGAAACTAGCTGGTGGTTTGTTATTGGACAAATGGATATCTTCCAATGCTGACTCTCAAGCTCTAGAAATACAAAGTTCAGCTGCTTGCTCCTATTGTTTTCAGAAGTTTCCAGGGAGAAAAATCACAAAAAGTTGAGGAAGTAGGCACTTGAGTTTACAAGCTAGCGAGATAGATGAGTATTAGCTTCTATCTTACTTCTGAAGAAGTACTCTTGAAGCCCACTTGTAGTATACTAGTAAATAATGTGTGTGGCTTTGTGAACATCTGATATTTTCCATTCTTTGTGAAACAAAGTGCACAAACTGGCTGAGAGGAGTGCTAGGTTGGTCAGACTGAGGATGTGCATGCAAGTGAAAGAGATCGCTGGTTCCGACTGTTAGCTGGTAGAGCTGGACAAGAGCGTAGCAGCCAATCCCCGCTTTGATGTAGCTCTGAACTGACACGCACTGCAGGAGCAGGAGTCTGTCGAAACCCAACGGAGTGGGGTACATGCAGCATACTGACCCATTTTGTATTTAATCCTTATTCCATGTCTCCTGTATAATAAAGTAAATGTGAAAAGCTGGGAAGGGAGTCTGTTCTCCCAATTACACAGTGGTTTGCACTACCGCGCCATCATTCCATCTAATACCCATCAATAAACACTTCAGAAACTATGTCAGAGCTTCTTTCTCTTGCAGTTTAGACAATGGGTATGCTTGCAGTTCCGTCTGGAAGCAGGGGAGAAGCAACAGCAGTGTTCCCTCCAGCTTTAGTTCCTTGGTTCCTGATTCTTAAGGATGAAATTGGTCGAAAATACTGAATTACTTTCACATGATTGTAGGCAAAAGTGCCCTGTACAATAGCTGATTGTAGAAAAAGGAATCTGCTGTCCGGAATGATGTTGGGTCAACTTTGAGTATTTGCCTGTTGCCAGAACTTGAAGACTTTGCTGGGCCTGTAGAGTAAAATGTGACCTGAAAGCAGGGGAACTGAGTGTTGTTCTGCTTGTTTGAAATACCCCTGAATGGTAGAGCTTGCTGCCTTGTGCGCTGTCTGCTGCAGGGGGACAGATGTTTGGATGTCACCTCTGTAGGGAAATGAAAGCGTTTAGCTACTCACCATGATTAAAAGGGAGCCTGGGAGCATTACCTGTTGGGTCATAGAATGCTTTGGGTTGGAAGGGACCTTTAAAAGTTCCCTTGCCCAGCCCTCTTGCAGTGAGCAGGGACAGCTTCAACTTGATCAGGTTGCCCAAAGCCCCATCCAACCTGGCTTTGAATGTTTCCAGGGGTGAGGCACCCACTGCCTCCCCGGTGCAGCTGGTGCTTGTGCCTTTCTACCTTCAGTGTAAAAATTTTTTTTCCTTAGATCCAGTCTAAATCTCCTCTCCCCTAGTTTAAATCCATTATTCCTTGTCTGGTCACAATAGGACAGCTCCAGTTTCCTGGAGCCCCTTTCAGCACTGGAAGCTGCTCTAAGGTCTCCCCACAGCCTTCTGTTCTCCAGACTGAACAACCTCAACTCTCTCAGCCTGTCCTCGTACAGGAAGTGCTCCAACCCTTGGATCATCTCCATGGCCTCCTCTGGAGCCACTCCAAAGCTCCATGTCCTTCCTGTGCTGAAGGATCCATCCTTACTGCAGCCTGTTTTAGTCCTCCAAAGGCTGGAATTGGGAACACTGGTACAGCTTGCTAGGCTCTGGATTGCTGTAATTACTTGACTCCTTTCTCCTCTTTCTTTCCATCACTGAACTTTACACTGGAACTGCTGCAGATCTGTTTTTTAATGGCATTCATGACTGATGAAAATCACAATCAGAAGCTCCCGTCTCTATTGCTGTAGCATTTCCTGGCTTCCAGACGTGTTTTCTACCACTCCAAATGCTGCTGGAAACACTCTGGAATGCTTGGCGCCCACTGTGAGAGTTGTGGAAGGGACATGCTTGCTCCCTACACTGCTGAGGGGTGAAAGGAATTATGAGGAACAGCTCTGCAGCCTTCGGGGAGCTGCGACTTGTAGAACCATTTTATATTAACGAAGGCCACGATGCCCTTGAAGGACCATGAACAGTGCGGTAAGAGGAAACAACTGACAGCAACAGTAAGCATGGCTGTATGCCCAGAAGCTGAGAGGGAGGTGTAAGTTAGAAAAGTAGAAATCACGATAACTTAGAGGAAAAGCATGTAAAATATGCAAAGCTAATTAACCAAGTAAGCATTTGACCCAGGCACGTGGACAGTAGCAACTAACCAATAGCAGTATAAACTTATACACGTGAACAGTTGTTTGTAACCAATCAAATGATGCCAAGTTTTAGATGCAACATAACATTGTGGATATAAGGAGCTCACTAAGAGCAATAAAAGGTCTTTGATCCAAGATATCGGAGTCCACATCATCAATCTCCTCAAATGGTGACCCCAACATTCATGTGACGCAGCAAGAGAGGCGCTGATCTGGGGATCTGAGAGATGCGCACGGCGGAGACGTCTCAGGTGAACGATCGTCTTGCTGGTTGGACCGCGCAGACAAAAGGAGAAAGTCCTGGAGCCCACAATCACCTGTTCCATGAGATTCGGGTGAGCAGCTGAGAAACTAAGTAGTGTAAGATAGGGACGAATATGTCGACAGAAGAAAAGGCAATAGTAAAGATGTTTAAGCATATTTTGAAAAGGAAAGGAGCTCATTATGAAGAACATTAGTGAAGAATTATTATTATGAAGAATTGTTATTAGCATGGTTAAGGAGTAAGAATGTGCCCACGGAATCACCACATGTTTTTGACGTTGGGACTTGGAAGGAGGCTGGTGAATTACTGTTTGAACATGCCACGAAGAGAGATTTAAATGCTCCCCGTGTGTTAATAACATGGTGATTGCTATATGAAACACTGAAAGATTTTAAAGCACAACAAGATCTAGCAGAGGCTAATGCCTTAAATAATCCTGACCCTCCTGGTCTGGTAGTGAAGGACATAAAGGCAACTTCTAAAAGGACTTCAAGGAAAATAAAAAAGTGATCACCATTGTGGAGCGATTCTGAGGATGCGGAAGCTGTTAAGAAACAATCATATCCAACTAAAGACAGGACTTATAAGACGCCCGCTGGACTTGCGAGCGAATCCGAGCCACAAGGTAAAGGCGATCGATTAACTGTAGTACAATCCTCTGCCCCACCTCTTTCCGATGTAAGATCTTCACTGAATACCACTAATCCACTCCTCTGTCCTCCACTACTAAGTGAAACTTCTGAGGATGAAAGCAATTCAGATGGGCACAAGTCCTCCTCCTCAAGGAGGGGAGCGCAGCTGCGGGAACAGGTTGAAGTGTTGCAAATTTTTCCCATGATTTATTCACGAGGGGCAGATCTTGGCTGGGAATCAGTTAGTTATGAAGCGATAGAAGAAATTCGAAAAACTGTAAAAAGAGAAAGTACTGACTGTTTCACTGTCCCCATCGCATGCGTGAATAATTCACAGATGCCACAGGATAGTCTTTTGCCACGAAAATGCTGTAACAACTAAAGACTATTACCTGTTAAACGATCGATACAAGCCTTATTTTATAATACATGTGCGTATTTTAAGTGTTGTATGTGTTGAGTACCATGTATAGTTTAAATAAGAGCAATAAAGGTCTTCAATACAAGACATTGGAGTCCACGTCATCCATCTCCTCAGTGACTCACTGGTGAGGGTGGAGAAATGGGACTTTTTTCCTTCCTATAGGCTCAATTTGGGCCGAAGCCCAAAAGATTCAACAAGACCAAGTGTTGGGTCTTGCACTTGAGTCACAATAACCCGAGGCAGTGCTGGAGGCTTGGAGAAGAGTGAGGGGAAAGCTGCTTGGTGGAAAAGGTCCTGGGAGTGCTGGTCGGCAGTGGCTGAACATGAGCCAGCAGTGGCCCAGGTGGGCAAGGAGGCCAAGAGCATCCTAGCTCAGATCAGCCGTGGGGTGGCCAGCAGGAGCAGGGAAGGGATCGTCCCGTGGATGCAGCTCTGATGAGGCCACACCTTGAATCCTGTGTTCAGTTTTGAGGCCCGCACTGCAAGAAGGACATTGAGAGGCTGGAGCATGTACGGAGAAGGGAACGGAGCTGGGGAAGGGTCTGGAGCCCAGGGGTTGTGAGTGTGGCTGAGGGAACTGGGACTATTTAGCCTGGAGAAGAGGAGGCTGAGGGGAGACCTCATCGCTCTCTGCAGCTCCCGGAAAGGAGGTTGTGGTGAGATGGGTGCTGGGCTCTTGCCCCACGTAACAAGAGATAGGATGAGAGGAAATGGCCCCAAGTTGCACCACGGGAGGTTCAGGTTGGAGGTCAGGAACGGTCTGTTTCCCCGGCAGAGGCTGTCCAGGGCGGGGGTGGAGTCTCCATCCCCCAGGGGTTCAAAAAAGGTGTAGGTGCGGCACTTGGGGACATATAACCATAGAATCAGAGTATGATTTGGGTTGGAAAGGACCTCACAGCCCATCCAGTCCCACCCCTGCCATGGGCAGGGACACCTCCCACCGGATCAGGGGCTCCAAGCCCCATCCAACCTGGCCTTGAACCCCTCCAGGGATGGGGCAGCCACCACTGCTCTGGGCAGCCTGGGCCAGGGCCTCCCCACCCTCATGGTGAAGAATTTCCTCCCAATGTCTAATCTAAACCTCCCTCGCCCCATTTACAGCCCTTCCCCCTTCCTCTGGCACTGCCAGAAGCCGCCGAGGGTGGGGGCGCGGAGCGCGGGGCGGGGCCAGGGACTGGTAGGCGTGGTCAGTAGCTGGTGGGCGGGGCCATAAGTGACGGGGACGGGGGCCAGGGCTGTGTGGGCAGGGCCAGGAGGGGTGCTGGGACGAGACGCGGCGTTCGGGGAGGGGCCAGGAGCCTACGGGGGCGGGGTCAGGAGCGGTGGGCGTGGTCATGAGGGGCGGGACCAGATGCGCGCAGTCACATGCGGGCGTGGCCATTGTATTGGGAGCTTGGTCTGACGCGCGGGAAGGCGGGGTCGGGCCGAGGCGCGCGCGCTACCCTCCGGGGGGCGGGGTTCCGGCTGCCCCGCCCCTTCCCGCCGTGCCCCGCGCGGGCTGAATGGGGCAGAGGCAAGATGGCGGCCAACGCCAACCCCGGTGGTGGTGGTCTCGCGTTGTTCGAGTGCCCGAGCTGGTAAGTGGCGGGGCCCGAGCGAGGCGGCCGGCTGGGACCGCTCCCCGTGAGGCGGGGAACCGGGTGGGATGCAGCCTCGGGAGCCCGGGCGGAGCGATTGCCCTACAGGGGCTCTGGGCCGTGGGGGGCGGGGTGGGGCGAGGGGAGCGGATTTCAGCTGAAAGAGGGGAGGTTGAGGTGAGATCTGAGGAAGAAATGTCCTCCTGTGAGGGTGAGGAGGCCCTGTCCCATTTTTCCCAGAGGAGTGATGGCTGCCCCATCCCTGAAAGGGCTCAAGGCCGGGTTGGATGGGGCTTGGAGCCCCTGATCCGGTGGGAGGCGTCCCTGCCCATGGCAGGGATGGAACTGGATGGGCTTTGGGGTCCCTTCCAAACCCAAACCGTTTCATGATTCTATAGTACTTTGTTCTCTCGTGAGATCTCTCCTGGAGCCATACATCCATTTCTGGAGTCTTCAGCACAGGAAGGACATGGAGCTGTTGGAGCAAGTCCAGAGGAGACCAGGGAGATGATCCTAGGGCTGGAGCACCTCCTGTGTGAAGACAGGCTGGGAGACTTGGGGTTGTTAAGCCTGCAGAAGAGAAGGCTGCAGGGAGTCCTTAAAGCAGCTTCCAGTACTGAAAAGGGTTCCAGAAAGCTGGGGAGGGGCTTTTTACAAGGGCATGGAGTGACAGGATGAGGGGGAATGGCTGTAAATTGGAGGGGAGAAGATTTAGATTAGACATTAGGAAGAAATAATGTCCCAGGTTGCCCCGAGCAGTGGTGGCTGCCCCATCTCTGTAGGTGTTCAAGGCCAGGTTGGATGGGGTTTGGAGCCTCCTGATCCAGTGGGAGGTGTCCCTGCCACAGGCAGGGAAATGGAACTGGATGGATTTTAAGGTCCCTTCCAACCCACCCCATTCATTGATCTGACTTGAAATTTTGCAGTGTTTTTTGCCTAGCATTCTCTCATGGCAGTGTTCCCAGCTGGTGGTGTGTTCAGTGGTGAATCGCAGTGACTCCTGCCTGTGAAGGCTATGGATTGAACAGCTGGAGAAGTGTAACTTGTGAAATACTTTGTGTCTGTAACTTGTGTGCTACTGCAGAACAATTCCTACATAAATACCATCCGGAGGCAGGACTGCAGCGACTGTAACTGTGCTGCACACATTCCGGCTTCCACAGGATCTTGTGGCCAGGCAGTGTTCCTTACTGCGCCCTTGTGGACCTGCATTGGTGTTGAAGCCCAGTCCTGGGCTGAATGATGGAGAAGTGAGGGGGAAGGGGACTGGGACAGTGATCCCAGCCGGGTTTTCACACCCAGAAGGGAGGGGGACATGTTCAAGTGCCAGCGCCTGCTCTTTTTTGACATTCCTAAGATTTCTGCTAATGCATTTTTTGCAACCTGAATGTCATTGTACTGTAACATTCTGAAATCCTTCTCGGGCAAAGCAGAGATTGTGTGTGGACCCCTTGGACATTCCAGGCAAGCTCCTCATTTCCTTTGTACCGCTATTGTGCCTATGAACTTTGTAGTGTTTTTTAGAGACAAAGTTTGGTCAGCTCTCTGTTTATAGCGCTGTAGTCCCCGATTGTCATGTGTACCCGTAGCAGTTTATATTGGTGAAATATTTGGGTTTGTGTGGAAAACCTTTAACATTTTTCTTTAATGTTGCTTTTGAAACAGCTCAGCTGTTGTTTCTGAAGTGTGAAAAACCTCAAACAACCTGCAGCAGGAAGCTTCTGTGGAAAGCATCCAGTTGCCATGTTCATGTTCTGCTGAATGGGACATGAAAGTGGGAAGTGTTAGGTAGTTACAGCTGGTGCTGTTCCACTGCCTCATCCAGGGGGAACAAGGAGCTCTTCTAGCAGTGGATTTATTTACTTCTTATTTATTTTCCTGCAAAAAAAGTAGACTATTTTAGGTGAAAGCTTTCCATGGTTACTGCTGGCATCTATGGAATTGCAGATTCTAGCTTTGAGTTTTGTTTATTGCTTTCAGAGCACGCAGTTATGATGTCGATAAGTGATGAGTCCTTCACCAGCAGGATCCTCCACAGTGAAGATGGTTTGTAGCGGTAGGCTTGGGCCAATAGTTGCTGTTACTTGATGCTCTGACTTCCAGAAGGTCCCAGCGTAAAGGTGTCATGCAGGATCCTGTGTGCCTTACGCAAGCACTAGGGTATCTAGGTAGGTAATGATGTCGATCTTTGTAGGGAGTGCTTTTGGTGACCAAAAGCCATGGAGCTGCAGAGAGTCTTTATGGTCGTCAACAGCTTCTTCTGTAGTGAATGCTCTTCAATCTCATCACCTATATTACAATCAAAAGCTTTACCTATCTGTTTTTCTGCTTCTAAGTAGAGCTGCTTTGGGGATTGCAAACACCCATCACAGGAGAAATAGATCTTAAATAAAATCAATGAAAATAGCTTTTTTATGTTCTTGTCTTTAAATTGTTGCCCATCACTGTGTCTGTTCTGTCATGATGTGGAGAATGGTCGAGTATCCAGCTCCCAGAAAAGAAAGAGTTCTCTACTGGTTGTCATCAGTTTTAAGTTCTGACTTTGATTTAGTGTTCGTGCTGTTATAGGCTATTTCTTCATAGTCCCTAAAATATGGATTCTCTGCTTTCCTATGTTACACCAGCTAAAGACAAGTGAAAAATAATTAATGCTCTCTTCATAGCACTTGCTGTGCCAGTACATGTTTATGCATGCACCGTAATTCCTTCAAAGGTGTTATCAAGCGCACAGGCTGTGCATTTAACATTGCAATGATGTTGGAATAAAAATGTTGCCAGTACTTTCTATGGATTAAAATTCAGCCACACCATGAGGTTAGAAAGTACCTTTAGTTGACAGTTATATGTTCTAGTTCTAGTAAGACTTTGTATACCCTCAGAGGTGGGTTTAGTGAGTAAACGTGATTTACATGAATCAGTGATGGTCTGGGCTGTAGTTTCCAGGTGACCATCAGGTGTTTACTAGATACTGCCTGGCTTTCCTCTTGTCCGAGTTTAACTTGCATTCAGGGTTGTGAACCTTTCTTTGCTTTCTATCTTTGCTTTCTTTCCATCCTACCTCGTTAGTTGGGATGTCCGGCTGCTTCTGCAATGTACATACATTTGAAATCGTGTGTTTTAAAGGCAGAAATTGTTCCTCTCCAGTATCTCTGAGCCAAGAACAAGCTATTCCTGGCAATGACTGGGCACAAATGGAGATGAGCTCTTGAGTTCTGGAAATTCCACCCTGTCCTTGAAGGTGGGCGTGAAGGTGTGCACGGGAGTCATGTAGGCCAAGATTTTTAGGAAGAGGCTAAATTTGGGCCTCGGAGTCCACATTTAGAAACCTAAATAATTGACCTAATTTTAAACTAAAACAGTAGAATGAAGGTTGTGTTCTGTTTGTGTCCTCGACAGCCACAGCGCTGAGTTTCTCTTTAGGCTGGGAGGACTCATCTCAGAGTGACAGCTGGGATCCAGCAAGATGGAGCTGTGCTAACCCAGTGTACGTGGTCAACGTTGCACTGGGCTCTGTTGAGGAAGTGCTGTCAGCTACCTGGTAACACATTGTCCCCGCTGTTCAGGGCTTCCAGCTTGTGTCACATCCCAAAGAGTTAACAGCTTTGCCCTCTTTTTCCAAAATGTTTTATTGCTCTTACTAGTGCACTTCTTCCAAGGATAAGCTCACTTGAGTTTTTCTTCTCTTTGTTGACTGCCTGTCCCTGCTTTTTCCCATTGTTCTGTAGTTCAGCAGTAGAGGGTTGGCCACCAGGGCCCGAAATAACCTGTGCAGGTTCCTCACAGAATCACCCTTTTATAAGGCACAGGGCAGCCTGCTGGCCTATAGAGCACAGGGGGAAGAAACCTATCTTTGTGTTTCTAACACAGTAGAAAGGATTTGTGTTTGTAGGTATTTTAGTCCTACTCTGGAACTTGTTTTGTTCAGTGCATCCCTCTGAACTATTTTGTTTCTAATCATTCTAAGCAGTAGGTGTCTGCCGTAAGGCCAAAAAATCCATACATGCAGCTGTTGTGGGAAAACCTGAACTTCGCTGTGTCCCGCTGCCGGACTGTGGTGGGAGAACTAAATATTCAAGGCAGGGAAGGAGATGTACTACTTTGTCAGGTGAGCCACCTTTAAGACTCTTTCTTTCAGAACACAAAGGAAACAATGTTCCAGTTTGAGCTAAAGCAGAATCAATTCCCTAACTTGTTAGTTAAATCTTTTCTAAGAGACTACATTTTGTTGAAGTCAACAATGGGTTTTCAGGCAGTGTCTGCTCCCTGCAGTAATAATGCTGAATAGTTACAATATCACTAGGTAATGGGATGGATGATCTGCAGAACAGCTGTTGCTGGTAGGAACCAAGGACATCCTGGAGCTGGTAGGCGAAAGGGCAGAAAATGGTCACCCATGCAGGGAGGGGCAGACAGGAGAGGTGACCCAAACCTGACCAACTGAGCATTCCGTGCCATATACCTCATATTTGGGATAAAGCTGAGGGATCACGAGAGACAGGCCCGCTTTGATGGCCAGTGTCCAGTGAGGACCTGGTCCATCTGTCTGTTCCTGATCCATGCTCTTGTCTGCTGCTGAGTCCAGATTGCTCCCCCTGCCTGCCCCTCCCAGCAATTTGGGGGTTGTATTTGTTTGTATATATTATGTTATTCTCTTAAGAGTTATCTTTCATTTATTGCTGTTGTTTCATTAAAGCAGCTTAGTTTCCAACCCAGGACTCTCTCCCTTGGTTCCCTTTCCCTGGTCAGGTGGAACTGGGACATAACTGCCCAGTTCAGCTGCCCACTGAGCCAGGATGAACGATCGAATGAGGAGTTCATACAAGCACTGTGAGTGTGGGACCAGTTGGCTCTAAGGAGGCAACAGTAGAGGCTGTGGGCTGACCCTTTAGTGTTGAGGGTTTCATTAATTGCCCTAACAAAAGTGACTGCCGCGCTCATTAGTGACACCATCATGGTCAACATAGAGGCTAGAGTGTTATCCAGGCTTTGGGGGATAATTTGAAAACCAGAGCAGTGAAAATACGGTGAATTGCAGGAGTGTGAGGTGGAAAATAGGGACTAAACCCAAAAACTTTTTAAAGCCAGAAGCTCGCTGTTCAGAAGTAAAAGGACACAAGCGGATATTCAGAAATAAAAGGGAAGCGCACAAGTGCATGGGCTAATGGCAGCAAACATCAACCATGAGTAACATGTAACTGTTCAAAACCAGATAAAAACATTATACCCAATGTGTAATAACACGTATCTGTGTGTAAGGTAGGGAAGTGCCAGTGCTATTGAGAAGGCACTGATGAAGATGCCCCGTCTGTGTTACCTGGACTTAATAAAGCTCAATCCAGACTGAAACAGTTGTGGTGGGAAAATTCACTTATAGGAAAACAAGTCTTTGAGAGAGAACAGAGTTTCAGTTGTCCAGTAAAATAAACATAACTGGTTTTCAATGGCTGAAGTATTTTTGAAGAGAGATAGTATTGGGGATTTTTTTTTCATGGCTGGAGGGAAAGAACAAAAAATTTAGGCTGGAAATCAAGCTGTCGGAGTTCACAGGGCTTTGGAGCAGCGTCCTGTTAGGCACAAAGGTTACAGTGTGATGGCCTATGGTAGCAGTGCTGGTTCTGGAGGGCCTCTCTTCCTCAGAGTACTGCAGGTAAATTACACTTCGAACAGACCTGTTCTCACTCTGAAAATGTGGAAATAATCATATCAAATAACCATGACGTTGTTGCTCACTACTTCATATTCATTTTCCTATTTAATTCAGGGCCATTTGAATTAATTGTTTTGATGTCATAAAAAATTGTGCATCTCTAATAGAATATTTATGGCCCTGCCCTCAAGAATTAAATTTTGTATACGATTTCCAAATTTCGTTGCGTTCCATGGAGACTTTGTTCCCGAATGAGTATCCAAGAGAATCAGAGTCAACCAGTAAAATCAAGTTCTGTGTGGAGCTTGTAAAGGAGAAAAGGAGAAAAAGGAGTAAGGAGAGAGAGAGAAAGGAGAAAACAGACCTAGTGCCAAGGTGAAACTGAGCAAATGCTTTCATACAAATGGAATGTGTTGTTCAGTTGAAGCAGCGATGCCTCTCATTAGAAGCCTTCCAGCAAATATTCCTAAAGCACAGCACGAGTGTTTGTATTCAGGAGAGGTCTGTAATCAGGAAGTTTGACTTTTTAAACTCTTTCTTACAGCTGGAAAGTTGGTGAGAATTCTCTTAATGCTTCTGAGAGAGGAGGCAATGATAAATGCCTTCTGTAGCCTGTGGGTTTTTAAAGTTCAAATGCCCTACCCCATCGTATTTCCTCCAGACATAACAAAGTTGGATCAGAATTATTGGTCTGCTCTTTATCCAGTTCTCGTCTTCCATATGGGATGGCATCATTCTGCATGAGCTAAAATAATAACCCAAAAAATTTTTGGCCTTTACCTTTGTCATAAATACCTCCTCTATGTCGGAATTCAGCCGCCTGAACCGATCCCAGTGCCAGCCTGCTCTTGGGTTCTGTGGTGGGGACACTGTGCTTGGAGAGGTGTGTGACTCATTTCCATCACTGATGCACAAGGTCAGCAACAGTTTCATGTTCAACCAGCATCTTGGTAAGAGGAGGGTTTTTCTTTATTCTCATTTCTTTATAGAAAAAAGCATTGAAAACAATGTCCCAGAGGGTTTTCTGTCAGGCTCTAATGGTGACTAGTAACTTTATGCGCGAGCCTGAAGTGTTCATCCTCTTGAAAGCGCTCTCGGCTTTGGCCATCGGCAGCAAAGGGGTTTGTGAGCTCCCGCTCTGTCTAGGTGGTCAGATTTAACACCTAACACCAGACCTGATCACCACAAAATTCCTCATTTTCCTTTGTTAATTTACAGCTTAATTCCTCAACATAGGGTGACAGTTCTTTATATAAGTGATGGCAGTGACGGAGAGGACACTCTCCTTGTTTTCAGACTCAGGGCTCCTTGCTGCTTCTGTTTCAAGAAATAAGGAATACACTAGTTTGTAGCACTCATTAAGAGGACAAAGGGAATGGATACTTGCCTGGGGTTTTCCAAGCTTCTGAAGTGAGGTACTTACTTATTTCCCTTGCATGAAGCCATCTGTCCGTAGTGGTTATCATCCTTGTGCCCTTCTCAGCAAGAGAACCAGAACTAACAATGTTTTTGCATCTTGAACACTGTATTTTGTAGTTTCTTCCTTATAGTGTCTTCGCTTTGCCAGCAGTCAAGTGTTCCTCTGAACCCAGTCATGGTGGCTCTGGATATTTCCTGCATTGCAGTGAGGAGCCTGGAGGTCCTGGTTGTTTCCATGGTTGAGGTGTCTTTCTCCAGCGCATATGAGCACTGAGGAATGCAGATTTTTGGTTTCTTCTCCAGGATGTTTTCCCAAGCAGTAGCTCACTATCATGAGATTCATTTGCAGCAGTGCATTCTGATTTGAGTTTCCTGCAAAACTGTTGTCATAAAATGTTTTTTCTTATTTGTTTGTTGGCTCCGTTTTTCCAGACTGCTTATAAACATCTCAGAGCCCTTGCAAAGCCCTGCTCTGTTCTGACTTAATCATTTACATTCTGCCACAGATCAGTGTTTCTTTTCCTTGTCACGCTTTAATTTGCATTAGACCATTTGATAATTTTGCCAAAAGCTTTTTTACAAATGGCAGTTTGCAGTGCTGAGAGCCTTGTTTACATCCTCTTGGTTGTCTCCAGTAACTATGATACATTGGGTGATGCTCCTGGCCTGTTCAAAACCCATGTGAGTGCTCTCTCTGGAGTATTATTTTAAAATATTCAATATAGAATCATAGAATGGTTTGGGTTGGAAGGGACCTGAAAGTCCATCCAGTTCCACTTCCCTGCCATGGGCAGGGACACCTCCCACTGGATCAGGAGGCTCCAAGCCCCATCCAACCTTGCCTTGAACACCTCCAGGGATGGAGCAGCCACCACTTCTCTGGACAACCTGGGACATTATTTCTTCCTAATGTCTAATCTAAATCTTCCCCCCACCGATTTACAGCCGTTCCTCCTCATCCTGTCACTCCATGCCCTTGTAAAAAGCCCCTCCCCAGCTTTCCTGGAGCCCCTTTCCCTACTGGAAAGCTGTTTTAAGGTCTCCCCACAGCCTTATCTTCTCCAGACTGAACAACCGCAACTCTCCCAGCCTGTCCTCGTACGGGAGGTGCTCCAGCCCTCCGATCATCTTTGTGGTCTCCTCTGGACCCATTCCAAGAGTTCTGTATTCTTCCTTTGTTGGGGGTTCCAGAACTGGATGCTGCACTCCAGGTTTGGTCTCACGAGAGTGGAGCAGAGGGCAGAATTGTCTCCTTTGACCTGCTGGCCATGCTTCTTTTGATGCACCCCAATCAAAGCTGTAGGAAGCTGTACTAGCAACAGTTAGCCCAGGCTCCTCTCTAGCCTAGAGAAGGAGCAACTAAGAGATGTATTGGATGTCTTGAATAGCAAACAGAAGGTCTGTAGGAGACAAGCGTTTGCTGTCCTTTTGAGGAGAAGAACCAGAGTTTGCAAAATTAACAGCAAGCAGATTTGTGGCCAAATAGAAGAGAGAGTGCTCAGCTGTGTGTAGGTGATCTGTGAAATTGTTTGTATAGGATTCAGTGAATGCATGAAGTTTACATGGGTTCTTGGAGCAATCCATGTAGACAGCTATGGAAGAGGTAGCTGAGGAGCTCTTTTGACTTGGTAACTGTTGGAAAGTTGGAGAGTGTTCCTGTGTGAGGCGCCCTGTGCTGGTTATTGGAGGTGGCTCTTGTTTTGCAGGGAGTTTCTTACTCTGGGTTGATTGGTTTGATGGGCCTGATACGATTGCACAGGAATGTGAAAGATACAGAGAATTTTTGGAGTTGTACGGAAGCAGCACTGCTCTCTTGATTAAACAGGGCACTCGTTCTGCAATAGAAATGGTCTAAGGGAACAGGAATACAGGATTTGGGATCGCTGTGTAAGCAGCACACATCTCGTATGCAAGTTTTGAAGATTGTTGGTTAAAGGAAAGTTCACCTTTCAATAAAAAAACCCAAAACCCACTAACGTCCCCAAACCACAACATCCCATTTAGAATATTTTGAGTATGTAACTCCCCGGCTGTTGCACAGGTAGTGATCAACAGTCTCAATTCCCTTCTCATTTCTCATCATCCATGAATTTGCCCACTTGCTCTTCAAGAAGGCACCTGATTTGCCTAATAAACAGCAGTTTTATCCAAACACCACAAACTCCTTTCCCAGGACATTCAAATCATCTTAAATGGAACAGAAACTATTTCAGTGCTTGGTTGCGTTCTGTCAAACTAGGTGCTTTTTCAGTGTGGTTGTTGTCATCTTGGAATTCTTACAAGGGCTGAAAGGGGCAGATTATGTGTAATTCAGAACAAAGTTTGTCCTTCTTTACTCCAAGAAAAATGTTTTGCTGGCTTTGGAAGAACTATCCTGTCCCATATGTCACATTCCCAAAGGGTAAACCCTGTGGAGCATCAAAGTGCGGATTAGGTGATTCTGTTCCTGTCTGGCTACTCATTCTGCTCTGTAGTGAAGTTTCTACAGCCCTGCTCTGCAGCTTCCTGAGCAGGGGAAGTGGAGAGGGAGGTGACGAGCTCTTCTCCCTGGTACCCAGGGACAGGACACCTGGGAATGGTTCAAAGCTGCACCAGAGAAGGTTCAGACTGGACATGAGGAAGCATTTCTTTACAGAGAGAGTGGTCAGACACTGGAATGGGCTTCTTGGAGAGGTGGTTGATGTCCCAAGCCTGTCAGTGTTTAAGAGGCATCTGGACCATGCTCTTAGTAGGATGCTTTGGCTTTTGATCAGCCTTGAAGTGGTGGGGCAGTTGTACCAGCCAATCATTATAGGTTCCTTCTAACTGAAATATCTGTTCTGTTCAGCCAGTTTGCCAGTCAGAATTTGACTTTATTGTATGTGGCTTCCACATCACTCCTGAAACATGATTTAAAATTAGCATCACCAGTTAATACTTCCATTTCTCTGGCAGTGAGAGCTGTTTAAGTAGTAGATTGTTAAACTGTTAAGTGTGGAAAACCAGTATTTGGTGTCTCTGAGAATGCTTGGCTCAGTTCTATCTGGGGTTTGCAGTTTGATACTTCTTTTTATTAACTCTCAAATTTACTCATTCTGACACAGCATTCCTTGGACTCAGTGAAGAAAAGCTCTGGTGTGGGACGTTGTCACAGTTTTAGCTCCAGCCTGGCTTGAATGGTAGCTAAACACAAGCAGTTGTGGGCCTAATTCCCTCCCTGCCTGGGGAAAGGGAAATGAAAGAAAAAAGACTTGTGGGTTGGTAACTAAAACAGCTTTAATGAAACAATAATAATAAGGAAAATACTATTAATAAGAAAATAATAAAATACATACAAATATATAAATTGTACCCCTCTCAATGACTGTCACCGCAGATGCTGCAGAGCAGGCACGGGGAGAAGGTGCTGGGCTGGCAGCAGGATTGAGCTGGACACAGGAACACACGGATCTGGGATCAGGGCAGAAAGACAGACAAGGTCCATGTTGGGCAGAAGCCAGTGAAGAAGAGAGAGTCATCTTTGTCACCTATCATTTTTATCCTGAGTATGACATGTGTGGCATGGAGGATCGGCTCTTGGTCAGTTTGGGGTCACCTCTCCTGTCTGCCCCACCTGGCAGGTGCCACCCTTCTCCTCCCCTTTCCACTACAGCTTCACCAGCTCGAGGACAGCCTTGGTTTCTATAGGAAAAGGACTACAGGAGAAGGGGTGCAGCAATGGCCTTTCTCCATCCCAATGCCCTGTGTGATCCCTGCCGGAGAGAGACACTGTGAAAAATATACAGTGAACTTTCAGAATGTGAAGTTACTCAGACAACGCTGAGCTGAAGTTGGAAAATTGATTCTACTTCAGCTCAAACCAGAATAGATGGGCCCTCCCCTCTGATCCAGAGAGTTTGTTGATGATACTGTTGTGGTCCTCTTCTTCTTGCCAATCAGCCTCATTTATTCTCTGGAACGGCTCTCTTCTCCCGAGAAGCCTTTGGTGATTCAGTAGGCAGTTGAAGCAAACTCTGTCTCAGTTAAACTTATTGACTTGGTGATCACTAGTCCTTTTGCAAGTCTTATTTAACGTCGCTTACAGAACGCTGGCCTACATGTAGAGAGCGGAAGCTATTCAGGCAGCAGGGGCTGTGATGCACGGTCGGGAAGGTACAGAAATGCTTCATGTTTCTCAAATGCCAGTGCTTGTGCTGGAGCCAAGTTCTGATGTGAGATCGTTTGTCTTGGAGCAGGGCTGAGCCTGGCTGTCCACGTGTTCTACAGAGAGCCTGACCTCGAGTAACTCGCCATCCTGCTGAACAGAGCAGGAAAATCAGTTCAGTGGATGTTTTAGCACAGTCTTTAGTAGGAGAGAAGTTTTGTGTTTTGAGTATTGGAAATAAGAGATGAAAACCTGCTCTCGTCCAACAACACAGTACTTCTTCCAAACTTTCTTCTAGTGGATTTCTCCAAGAGATTATCTTTCAGTGTTTTATTTCCCTGATGCACAAGATAAGGTGTCTGGTAGGGCAGCGCATGTGAGGAGTTGGTGGTGCTTCCAAAGACAGCCATTATTTCTGATCCTTGGTGACCCTGGAGCGAATGTGTTTTCAATATAGAACTGGAAGATCTTTACACTTTTTTCACTGAAAGACTTTTCAAGTCTCTAACCTCAGCAGCCTAAGCTGGAACGTTGATTTAGTTTGTTTTGAAAGGACATTTCTGTAGCAGAAATTATTTCTGTGAGTTTATTTTGAGGACATTGTAATCAGCATTTAAAGCCTTACTGTGGTCAGTGGCTTGCAGGCATAGGTAGACAGGGGAAATACTGTGTGCAAAGGATTCTTAGGCAGAAGGTGCCAGAGAATAGATTGTTCAAGCACCTTAATTCATATCTGAAGGTACTGTATTGTGCTGCTGCTGGGCTTTTTCTCTGTGCTCAAAAATGAAGGTAAAAGCAGAGCAAAATAACAGCCAGGGCAAAACTAAAAGTAAAGGTGGTAATGAAAAATCAGAGATAGTGTACAGCAGAAGATGACTGACAGGATTCAGTTTACAGAAGAGGAAAGGGGAGCTTTACCATGAATAATGAGTACGTTGAGGATGTTGCCAAAATTATTTTAGGACAGGCTGAGCATTGAGTGGCCAGGAGGAGATCACTGAAAAGAAAAGCAGAGGCCAGATAGCATAAGTTCAGACTTACTTGTAGAGTTCATTTGTGGAAAGGCTTACCTGTTTGGAAGTGGAAGAATGGTGGGGAAAGCAGGTTTGTTTGATTGCAAAACAAACGTTATTGGGGAAATTATCAGAAACTGTGTCCCAGAGTAACAAGAACTTGGCAGTTTCAGTGGAGGGAGAAAACTGAGTCTGTCAGCACTCAGGGGCAGGAAGAGGAAACTGGCCATGAATCCATGAATGAAACCTGTCTGATGAAAAACATGTGCTGAGATCTGAGGGGAGCACAGGAGGAGACTTAGGGATACCCAGAGAGCCTTCCTGTGTGGTCTGGGGGCAATACTTCAGTGGAGGCAGCTCCCTGGCTGCACTGGAGTGACTGCAAGGGCCAATCCTTGTGGAATCATCAGACAGACTATGTATCTCCTTTGGGAGCATTTTACTTGCTAGTCTTGCCCCCACACCACATAATCCCCTTTCTAGGAAGCAGTTACCTAGAAACCACTGCTAAGATTGCCCTGGAGCTTTGCAAAAGCTCTGCCTTTACTGCCGCTATTTGTGCGTCCAAAAGAAGAATCAGTATCAGCCATATCCACCGTATTTGTGAGGATGGCACTATCCGCAGTCTTGGAGAAGGGCTTGGTAAGAAGACTCACGGAAGTCCCACTGGCATTTTCAGGGGCTAGAGATATCTGAGCAGACGTGTGTGATGGATTTGGAGCAAGAAGGGAAAATGCCTGTGCGATACTTGAGAAAGTAATGAAGTAGAAATAAGAGAGACCTGTGTTCTTGTATGAAGTTATTTAGGATAGTGTGTGTAGTAACCAGCTGACCTGGGGCACAGAAGAAACCCTCACATTGTAAGGCCCATCCCAGAAACGTGAACATCTGTATTTAACACCCTCAAACAACTTCAATTACAAGTGAGTTTGCTTTCTTCTCCAGCCATGCTGAGAAGGTCACTACTCATTGTTGCTGTTCTCTTGGCTTGCTCTGTGCAGGGAGCAAAGCAGTCAACAGGAATGTGGGAATGGGATCTCTGTGGGTGTTCTCCAGAAGGGCAGCGCTGTGGCTAAGAACTGGGTCACCGCTGTTGCCTAGAAGACTGGTCCAGCCGTAGTGACAAGCAGCAGTGCTGGTATCAGTGAAGAAGTACTGGACATGTGGATTTTGAGAGATCCAAGCAGAAAAAAAAAAAGGATTTGCTCTCAGCAGCCACAGGTCCTGTGTAGTGATGGGCATCGGTACCACACTGGTGTCCTGGGTCTGAGCACTGTCAGTACCGAGGATGGTTTGATGCTGCTGATCCTCATGGAGTCTTCTGCATATTAGTGTTGGTTTGTCTTCTGCTGCCAAGCCTCGTGTGCCTCTGTGCTATTCCAAATGGGAATAGTGCTATCTGGAGAACCTTCTTCCCTGGAGATGAGCAGGGACAGAGCAGTGGGACTGGGAAGCCGAGCTGCTCTTTGGTGGAGGATGTGGTGGAGGAGAGGTGTTGTGTCATGGGGTGAGAGTCCCTCTGCCAGCTGATCCTGAAGTCTCTGCTATGGTACCAGTGTTGGCAGGGAGGGTTGAGGTGAGTGTGGAGGAGCGCTGGCTGCTGGGCAGCATTGTTATAATGCCACAGCGGTGTGTGGAGCCCCTGTCAGGTGTTTGCCATTACCAGTTTGCCTTTACCTAGAGGGGAAGGATAGTAAGCGTTTCTGTTCCTCTCCGCAGCAAAGAGTAGAGATCTCCTGGTTCGAAGGTAACGTGAGAAAGCAGAGCCCTTGAGCAGGCCCTGAGCTGCACTGCTCATTTTGTAAATCAATAATTTTTCATCTGGGGAAATTCCTGAGCAAATTGGCTGATGTAGTTGCCAAGCCACTCTCCGTGGTATTTAAAAAGTCATGGCAGTCAGAAGTCCCTGGTGACTGGAAGAAGGGTAGAAAAGATGACCCTGGGAAGTACCGACCTGTCAGCCTTCTGTGCCTGGGAAGATCATGGAACAGATCCTCCTAGAAGCTATGTGAAAGCATATGGAGGGCGGTGAGGTGATTAATGGCAGCCAGCATGGCTTTGCCAGGGGCAAGTCCTGTGTGACCAAACTAGTGGCTTTGTATGATGGGGTTACCACAGCAGTGGACATGGGAAAACCAACGGATGTGATCTATCTGGACTTTTGTGTCCTTTGACACGGTCCCCCACAACATCCTTCTCTAAATTGGAGAGAGATGGATTTGATGGGTGGCTTTTCGGTGGATAAGAAATTGGTTTGGTGGTCATATTCAGAGAATAGTGGTCAATGGCTCAAAGTTCAGATGGAGATCCGTAACAAGTGGTGTCCCTCAGGGGTCTGTTTAATATCTTCATCTGCTGCTGTTTAATATCTTCATCAACGGTATAGGCAGCAAGATCGAGTGCACCCTCAGCAAGTTTGCAGATGACACCACACTGAATGGTACAGTTGGCACTGGAGCAGGTTGCCCAGGAAAGTTGTGGCTGCCCCATCCCTGGAGTTGTTCAGGGCCAGGTTGGATGGGGCCTTGGGCGGCCTGATGTAGTGGGATGTCCCTGCCCACGGCAGAGGGGTTTGAACTGGATGATCTTTAAAGTTCCTTCCAACCCAAACTATTCTATGATTGTATGATTCTAAGTAAACCTTGCACCTTGCAGTGCTTTGCGTCCTGTTGGCTCCATTCGTATTGTGAAACATTGTATTTTGTCTGCTGTCAGAAGAAATCTGCAGGGAAAAGAAAATTACAGGATTTTCATATTTTGCCCAAAATAATTCTGCTTACATTCACGTAGGCTTGTTCTCTAGCTGTAACAGAGCATTAGCTCTAACACTAATAAACTTCTAATTAATTGTTTTGACGTTATATTTTCCTTTCCTTGTTTTCCAGGGCAGGGAAACCACCACCTGGCTTACATCTGGACGTAGTCAAAGGGGATAAACTCATTGAGGTATGAAAATAGGTTTGTATGTATTTGCTGTATCGCTTGCACAGGCACCCGCAGCAGAACATTTCCCAGCATTTTCCACTCTTACACATAAGTATTTCCTTTCTCTCTCTCAAATTCTTTCTCTTCAAATCAGTTTGTTTTGCTCTGAAACTTCAGAATGAAGGGAATTTTCTTGTACTCTAGGACTGTCTCATACCATACAGTTCTTCCATCAGTTGTCTGCCGATGAGGTGCGCTGCTTGAAGGGATACAGAACTGCAGCACTCAGCTGGCGAACACTTTGGTTCCTGAACGTTAAACCTGTCCTGGTAGAAGGGAGGAAAAATAAAATGTTTGTAAGGGAAACATAATGTTTTGCAGAGGCTTGTTTCGCCCAAACGTAATTTTGTACCAACGCTGACATCTTGCTCCCTACTAGGTATTTAGGTTGGAAGTACTGGACTGCAGCCGAAAGGCACCTTGATTAGAAACTGCAGAGCAGAAACTCAAATATCATGGGAGAAATCTCAAATACAGAAGAACAAGAGTATCAACTCTTCACCTTGTACTGCTGGTTTGAGATACTGATCGGTTTGGATTTTATTTGGTTTCACAGTGAGGTTAACTGGGCATCCTGTAGTTGGCGGGAGTGTTGCCCTGAACTACAGTATGGAATGAGTATGGGTTCTCATCTCACATTCTGGATCTGCGAACAGTGTTGTTTTTATTAGAGCAAAGGAATTCGTGTGGTGCCACCTCATGTCATGTTTTGTCTTGTATGAATACATATCACACTAAAAGCAATAAATTAAAAAGAGCCTCTTTAACGCAGTTGACGGGGACGACCCATGCAGCGGATGTGCGTTAGCTGTGGAGCCAACTTTTCTGAACAGAAGACTAGAAAATTAAGAGCTCAGTATTAGATCAGGAAAGATTTAGGTACCTCAACATCTTGGCTGTTTTTTTAATGTGTGCTACCGCAGGAGCATCAGACAGCATTGAGTGTTCTCTCTGGTGTCTCACAGGACAGATTTGCTGTTTGGAGTTCAGTGAAGTGACCAGAATATGCTTTGCATAGGGAAGCAGATGGAGATGTCAGCAATCAGTATCTCACAAATAAGTTTGTGTTTTCCCAGGCCAGAAATCAGTAAAATGAGGATTTTCTTTCTGGTCTATCGCTGTTGGATTTACAGACCATTTCAAGAGAGCACTTTTACTCTGGGTTTGAAGACAGGAATTGGCAAAGCCAGTCTCGACCTAAAAGAGGTCTTTGCTCAGCCTTCGTTTGGAAGGGCCTAGATACTGACACACATTTACTGCCTCTTTACAGTAGCTCATTATTTCCTACAGGACGTGGCTGAGTTGGTTCATACCCGCTATGTGGACTACGCAGGCTCTTCTAGGCACTACAACTTCCAAACCCTTTGCTTTGTATTTGTCTTTAAAGCAAGGACCGTGTGTTCTCTCCTCACGGTGCTGTTAGGTGTCCAGACTCATTTTTGGTGATCAAGGAGCTGCAGTCGGTGCTGCTCAGCTCAGCCTGCTCACTGCCGTCCCAGCCGCAGCAGCTGGGGTAGGGGTTGTACCTTGTACAGGGTTTGCAGGTATTTCTGTCAGTGAGCAAAGCCAAATGTGGTGACTTGGAGTTTTTTGGTATGAGGCAGGTGGCCAAGAGTAGTGCAGCCTTGCCCTCAGGAGACTTATCCTATGAAATCAGCTTTTTCTTATCAGGTTTCTTTTGGATTTTTGAGCATGGAGAGAGAGCTTTAGGATGAACGAATTTCTGTAGAGCTCTCTGCTGAATTAATCCTCAGGTGGCAGGAAATTGTCTGGGAGTCCTGGGCAGGACTGTACAAAGAGCAACAAACTGTCATACAGCAGCTGAGGATGCACCATTGGTTTTGGTGGTGGATGTGCAAATTTGGAGTTGATAAATTAACATCTGGGATTATCTTTGGCTGGCGTCAGACTCTGAGGCTGTGCTGCTCAAAGGTTTTGGACCTGCAGGAGGCACAAGTTGGCTTTGTAAGCCTGGGGTCTCTCTCTTTGGCCAGGAGGGTGGTACAGACATCCTGATTCCCTCTTCCTACCACTGACTCTCCTAATAACCCAAAAGAGGTTCTTTTTGCTGTCGTGTGGAGCACTGGTAACAGCCAGTGCCAGTCTGCTTTCCACGTACTCTGAGGTTCAGTAGAGGATGCAATCACGCAGAGGTTACAGAATGACTGTGGCGTTTGTGTTTTGCCTCCTGAGTCTCTAGTGCTGGCTCGGTGGTGCAGAGATCAGCAAGGCCCAGCTTGCCTGCCACACAGTGTGTGATACACGTGCCAGGTGCTGTGGCAGGCGGTGACCGGGCCAGGCTTGCATGTCCATCACAGGCCTGGCTTGCTGTCACACTTCAGTGACTGATGTAAGCTTTGGGAGAGCTGGCTTGGTGGGGAAGCTCTAGCAGACCATTCCATGTAGTGTGCCTGCCTGCTTCTCTGGCTGCTTTGTGGCCTCACAGCACGTATGGGTGATGGCTGGAGACCTCCAGACTGGAGTGGTTTCAAGAGTGGTACTGCCTGTGTGGGAGCTGCAACAAGTGGACGGCATTTGAATGTGTTCCATCTGTTTGGTACATGTGGTGAATAGTTTTTCAGTTTTGGTTCTTATAGTAGACAGCAGGAACCAAGAGCGAATGTCATCAGTCTGGTGGGTTATGGAGCACTTGATACTAACCGAGCCATCCGTGCCTCGGGCCCTGCGCAGAGGTCCGGGGTGCACCTTGTGATTGCTGGGTCTGAAAAGTGCGACAGTAACACAAGCCATGA
The DNA here is from genome assembly GCF_017976375.1 of Cuculus canorus. NCBI lineage: Eukaryota > Metazoa > Chordata > Aves > Cuculiformes > Cuculidae > Cuculus > Cuculus canorus. The sequence goes on from NC_071422.1 coordinate 3,314,491, forward strand.
GATGTATAAGCTCAGTGTATGAAGGAAAACACTGGGTTATAACTCAGAGGCACAGAAAATTCTGGAAACATTATCTTGGGTTTAAGGCAATAAAATTATTTTCTCTGATGGTTTGTTGTAATATTTCCGAGTTATGAATTCCTTTGTGTCTTTGCAAAATCTCTTGAAGCGCTGTCAGGTGAGGATGGTTTTGTTTGGTGCATAATGGGTGAAAAAGAGAACTTAGAAGATGCTTCTGGTTTCAGTTGTGAGCAAGAATGAGAAAGTGTTGGACTTGAAATGGTACTTGAAATAGTGAGATAATGGCTCACAGATCTGAGCCCTGAACTGTGGAGTGAGGAATCGGCTCTTGAAAATCTACTGTTTGCATCAGAGTTGTATTTGCACAGGATTCTTTTTCAAATACACAAGAATAAAAGAAAAAAATAGCGCTCATCCTTCTCACCAGGTAGAATAGTAGAATTCTTCAATACAGACATCCTGATTTTGGGAAGATTCAGGGCACCAAACTGAATGAGTAACATGAGACACAGTTCATATGTCAGACACATAATGTTGGACACAGATCCATTGCTGTGAGGTTGAATCCCAAGCGAACCCAAGCAGATATCAAACGGTGCACTGTAACACACGGTGGTGGTCAAAGACGGAGAGCTGGGAGAAGCAACTCCCATCTTAAAGGCAAATATCAGTGAGGCTAATGGAGAGGTTGGGATTGATGAAGGCTTGCAGGGAAGAGCACAGCAAAAGTACAGTGGCATGAAGAGTGCACAGAGAGGAGATTGATCTGTTTACAAGGGGAATTAAAAAAGACAAGTGAAATAATATTTAACCAAGAAGGACTGAGAAAGCTGTGTGCCAGTTTAAGCTCTCCTGCAGTGGCTTCTACTTTCTGGTTAACTCTGAGGGGGAGGGTGTTGTGAAAACCAGCATTTGTAAAGAGTCCGAAAGTGGTGATAAAATAGCCAAGTGAGAGCAGAATCCATATGGATTTCTCATGTTTATATCTGGATTGTACTGAGGCTTCAAGATGTGCTGTTCCCCACCAGACAGAGAGATTCCAAGGAGACACCTGCTCATTTTATATGTCCCAGCTGGAGGAGAATCATATTTTGTGTTTGCACTTCATTTGTCATCAGGTAACATGCTTGAAGGTGAATTGCTAATTAAGCTGTGATTCCTGCCTTATCAAATGAGATGTGGACTCCCAAAGGAGGTTTTCTTGTACTTAAAGTCTGAGTATTGGCTCTCTGTGGAATTTCTGCCCGCCTGCATATCCCTGAGGCTGCTGTTGAGGTCATTCTATCCAGCTTTTTGTTTTCACAGAACTTTTGAACTGCAGTATCTCCCAGTGCTGGTTGGAATGGGCCAGTTGGTGGGAAGTGATTTGGTTTATTAGTGGTGTCAGAACCTGATGGATACGCACACAGCTTGATCACCTAAATCTTCTTATTTTAAGAAAGCAGGGCAGAATACATCAGCAGGTTTCACAAAAAATTTACTCTCATGAAGTCGTGCTTAAAACGTGTATGGAGAGTGAACTGGGATAAGACATCAGCGGATTATTACCTCAGGGACCAATTATTTGTAAGGTCATCATGATGTATACTGGTATGGAACGAAGCTGTTGTATTAATTCTTTCTGTGGCCTAAAAGAGAGAATGAACACAGAGATAAATTCATTACTTATTACCAAGTAGCATGTTCTGAGAACCTGTAGCAGGAGATTGACAGATGTTCAGCAGAACAATGAAAAACCCAACCTAGAAAGTGTAGAACACATCTTGAGGGGGGTGGCAGTCTGAAAGAAAACAGTGGGGAAGTGAAACCTGAATGCAGCAGTGCTGAAAGCCTTAGAGTTTGCGTTTGATGGCAAGTGGATAGATGTGGCTTTGCAAGGTCGTTTGTGGAAAATTAGGTCCGTGTCGTTTTTATGCTTGCAGTTAAGATAGAGGAATATAAATGCTGTGCCTTATTCCAAGCTGTCTCCTTGTTTTCCAAATGATCTGGTAGTGCCACAGGATAAGTAACCGCCCAGGTGCTCATTGTGTCAGTCTTTGATAGCCAAAAAGAACCTCAGAGGCCTCCCTGCAACCGGGCTGGTGCACTGCCCCTTGCTTGTGGCACACAGGGTTTGTACAGCCGGCAAAACTGAAGAGCAAACCACTGATGGACAGGAATGCTGCTGCCGGGAGGTGAGGCCCTTCCTCATCCCACAGTTCCACAGTGTATGATCCGTTGCCTCACCAGAGCCAGCTGGGATGCACATCTGACTGCAGGCAAACTGATTCAGTCCATGAAAACAGGAGAGGACTAACAGCAAAATAGGGCTCGGCAAGGAAAGCTTCGCAATGCGGTCAGGGATTGTGTGGCTGGGGATGGAAGGAGGCAAGGAGAGCAATCCTTGTGCTCTAGCAGGCAGAATGTGAATTCGGCTCAGCCCATCTCATGAAAGCTAAGATCTGTGCTTTTCTGGTGGAAGCTGCATCCTCAGCACTTCCTTGATCATGGATTGGATCATGTGTGGATTTTGGTAGGTGTTGCAGAAAGCACGAGAAGCCATCTGTCACCAAACCTGTAACACATAGACAGCTTTTGACTTGTGCAGCAGGAAGCAAAGAAACACAGGTCAACTGGAGAACCTGGGATCCAGAGAGGAAGAAACCTGTATCGCTTGGATCCCACAGCATCTGGGCACAAGGAGTTCCACTCAATAACACTGTCTGCCAACAGAAAGATGTGTGTGTGGTGTAGGATGTGTCAACGTGTTCTGTTGCTTTTCAGAGATAGTTCAGGTAACTGATACTACAGGGTGTAAGATCTTGTTTGAAGAAAAGACTAGAGCCGGGATGACTTAAGAACAAATGCTAAAATTAATGGTTTGCTTAAGTAAACTATTAAGGATTCCTATCCCAGAACATATTCAGTGTAGTTTCACATCTTAAAATAAATGTCCGAAATCTCTTGTGGGTCCAGAAATATGTTGCTGATGTTTGGTATCGGGCTGGAGATCATTCAGCAGAGACTACTGGCTTAGGCAAGGCCCAAGGTCATCTGTATTGGGAAAAATCCTTGGGAGCAGATACAAGAGAAGATTTCTGTATGAGGTGGTCTCATGCTTTGAGGAATTATTGTCCTCCCTGGGCTGTCTTGTAGTGCTGTCAAAACAGGGAATAACTGAGACTCTTCCATATTCAGCTGTGCTGGTTTTACAAATAGAAGATTTGAGTTTCTGTCTTTGCATCAGACAGAAGTGAAATACTGATTTGCTGTTACTGCTTTGGGTTGAATTTGCTCTGTTTATTCACGTTCTTGTATTTTTTTCAGGAAGATCCATCAGTTCACAGGAGTCTAATATGCTTCTCTGTTTGATATTCCACCTCAGAAACTCATCATCGATGAGAAGAAATACTATCTCTTCGGGAGAAATCCTGATCTGTGCGATTTCACCATTGACCACCAGTCCTGCTCTCGGGTCCATGCTGCCTTGGTCTATCACAAACATCTCAAGAGGGTTTTCCTCATAGATCTCAACAGCAGTAAGTAGTCTGATGTTTCACCAGATAGAAGTGTGGTATTTCAGTGATTAAGCATTTCCAAATCTGAGGCATTTTTCCTTTGTTTGTTGTTTGCACTGTGTAGAAAGACAGCTGCAAACTGAATTAGTATCCTAGGAGAGATTGGCAAGGGTTAGAAGTAACGGAGTGTTTGCTGCAGTCAGTTCACGTCTGCTTCACTGTGCGTTTAAAACATTTCTTGACTCTTAAGAGGCTGAGGGAGAGGAGGGAAGTGACTTGACCTTCTCTTCACAATTTTAGTGAAGCTTTCTCTTCTGAGAAGGGAGTTCCTAACATGTAAAACTTGACGAACTTTTTTTTCCACTGCGGGAATGGTGCACTGGGACCTGCAAGAATCCAGAAAGCAAATGGTGTCTGTCATTTGTTTCCTTGACTTTTAGGACTTAGGATGTGCGTTATCTTAGTTCATGAGGCGGTAGGTAGAATGGGTGTAGCCAGTGTTTACGGCAGGAGCCCAGTGTATCTCCGAGCAACCACGTATAGGTTTTTAACTTCTTGAGACCTGAACTTGGGTACTGTGAGCCCAAGCTGATGCCTGACAGACTATTTTGCATATTTATATTCTTAGCACATGGCACGTTTTTGGGTCATATCCGTTTGGAACCTCACAAACCCCAGCAGATACCCATAGACTCCACAGTTTCATTTGGCGCTTCTACACGGGCATATACTCTGCGGGAGAAGCCTCAGACCCTGCCATCAGCAGTTAAAGGAGACGAGAAAATGGGCGGTGAAGATGAAGAGCTCAAGGGCTTGCTGGGCCTGCCAGAGGAGGAGACAGAACTTGATGTGAGTATGATGGCATGTTGTACCTAGATGGCATTTCCAAGCAAGCACATAGCTTCCCTTCTTGTTTGCTTAGGTTCAGGTTCTTAATTTCTTGGCTTGAAGATAGTCAGGGGTGTCTTCTGCTGGCAGATATGCACAAAATATCTCATCCTGCCATCATAAGCCTGTGATCATGCTGCTTCCTGGATCAGTGACATAATAATCCTCCTGCTCCAGTGATTTTCTCACAAAGGCTGTCCGGGGAGTGCACAGTCTCCAGCTAACATTGCCACAGGTCGGGGGTGATTCCCCATTGCCAGGTAACTGGGAACACTGCCCTGTTTCCTCCTGTCATCTAGTGAAGACGGAGAAAGCAGAGAATGTTTGGCACTCACAAGGTTATTGAGGCTGGAAAGGACCTCTCGGGATTATCGAGTTTGCCTCCCAGGTCATCCAGAGCAGGCTGCCCAGGACTGAACTCAACTGAGTTCTGGATGTCTGTGCAGAGACTCTGCAGCCTCTCTGGGCAGCATCCTCTAGCACTGGAGCTCTCTTTCTTCTTAGGAGTCTAAAGTTGAAGCTAAACACTGTGCTCTGTTCTTTTTGATATGCACAATCATGTGATTAAATCAAATTTCAGACACTACATGCTTAAACTATTTCATATCCGAATTTGTCGTTAGAACCTGACGGAGTTCAATACAGCCCACAACAAAAGAATTTCCACGCTAACCATTGAGGAAGGGAACTTGGATATTCAGAGACCAAAGAGAAAACGGAAGAACTCCAGAGTGACATTCAGTGATGATGATGAAATCATTAATCCGGGTAAGAGGTTTGCTTTAATCTTTAGTTGGTGCCTTTAAGGTCCTCTTTCCAGTGTTCTCATAGGGATTCCTCCTGGCTGCATATGGAGAAGCAGAACAGAAATTTGGCAGTCTGTATTTGGGATCTGCTATTTCAGTGGAGCTGCCTCATGTCCCACTGAAGTCTTTGACTTCTTTCTGCTTCTGCTCCTCCATCTTTAAAATAACCTTGTGATTTGTGTGGGACAGGGATATCACACTTGGCTTCAGTGTTCGAAATTCTGCCAGATATTGGAGAGATTTCGTGAGTCCAGAAGGAGGAAAGTGTTTAAATTTTTTTGCCTCCTTTAAAATCTAAATGGTAACTGAACATGTTTGGGTTTCCTTTGTTCCTTAATGCTTTCCTTACTTGTTGCCTAATGGACATTTATTTGAAGCTCAGAGGTCTTTTGCTTCGTGTCTGCATATCTGACTCCAGTCATTCTTGTTCAAAGTGATGTTTCTGAAGGTTTAATTGACTCCTAATTAGTCGTTTTTCTCCCTTAGCTGTTTTATATTGCTGGCATTCATATTAATGGTATTTTATATGGATAATATTCCATTAATAAGAGTAGCCTATTAATGAGTATGCATTTTAAAATACGGCCTGGTGGTACTTTCGTTTGGCAATGTATGCTGCCCAGAATAACCATTTTGATTTATAAGATTATACAATTTAGTTTGCAGAACATCCTGATGTAAGCAGCAGTCATTTGCGTTACAAAAAACGTAATTTTTACAGACTTTCAGAGACTCCACTGAATCCTCGTGACTTCAAGTCCCCAAGGCCTTTGAGCATGCACCCTGCCTTGCCAGCAGCAGCTCTCAGCCCGGAGCTCCAGTTTGTCTGATCAGCACATGCTGCCCATCCCTCTGTCCCTTAGCCATTCTCCCTTGGAGCAGAAGCCTTTCTCAGCAGCCCCTCCGAGGAGCCCCCTTGAGCTGAAGCCACTGGGTGTCCCCATGGACCCTCTCGCTGTTCGGGCTCTCTTGAGCTTGCTGAGCTCTACTGGAGCCCTGGCTGTGAGAAGAGAAGGTCCATACACTAGTCCCTCACATAGGTTCCTTTACCCGGCAGATGTTCTGCCTTCCTCTGTGTTCTTACTGAAAGCTTTGCTGTTCTTCCTTCACAGAGGATGTGGACCCTTCTGTCGGGCGTTTCAGGAACATGGTACAGACAGCGGTTGTCCCTGTTAAGGTACAGAGCAACTCCCAACTTCCTAATTAGTACATCACATTGATGAACTCACTTTGAGTTACAACTTATGAACATGATGTTCTACGGTGGAAGGTTTTTATTGTTTTTATTGTCTTGTTCATGTTTCACAATTATCTTTTTTTAGCAGATTTGACCATTTCCTTTCAAATTCAGCTTTAGCTCTTGTCTTTAATGACACGTGAGATCAGTGGCAATTCTTTTTCCTCCCAAAAAGAAACACTTTCCAGAAATGCACTGTGGTAGGCCTAGGCATCACTTAAAACTGTGGGAAGTTTGGAAAATAGAAAGTAAAAATGAGAGGTTGTTTATGAAATCTTTTTCATTACAGTATTTAAACAAAGTTGTCTGCTAGCAGTAGCAGGGCTTAGACTTTGCTCCAAGGTGACTGTGTTCCCAGTGCTGTATTTAACTGGAATATGCTAGGAGCTGGGAAGGTTTGCGCAACTTGAGGGTAGCTAAGCAACAGTAATGGTGATTTCCCTTGTTACTGGCATACACTAAATAATAATGTGTGGAAAAGGATAATTCTATGTAAAGCCTGGACTGCAGAAGACTCAAAGGAGCTGGGCAAAATCACCCAGGTGGTCTAGAAGTTGCAGTTTCTTCCTGTGAGGGGAAGGAGAGCTTGTGTAAGGACTATAGACTTACTCGGTCTTGTATTTGGGACAAGCTTAAGACTGGCAAACTCTTACCAGGCAGTAAAGAGGGGCTCAGATCTGACCTAAATTAAACCTGAGTTTCAACTTCTGTCACCCCATCCTGCACTGTGCACCTTGAGGAGTTTATTAGTAAGTGGGTTTCAAGAAATCTGGAAAGAAACCTTCAGAGACAAAGCTTGGGCCGTGGTCCATAACCCTTTTATATGGATAGTCCAGGTGCCTTTTGGGTAGATGGTGTTGGCCAGTTGAAAGAGCTTCCTTGTCTCATGTATTCTGAATAATTCTTTAAATACTTCTGTCTGCAGAAAAAACGATTGGAGAATCCAGGCTCATTGACCACAGATGATTCCACATCACGCCGTATGCAAAACTTCCCCTACAGCGGAGGATTGTATGGTGGTTTGCCTCCAACTCACAACGAGGCAGGTTCCCAGTCGCACGGTGTCCACGGGACAGCACTCATTGGTGGCCTACCCATGCCCTACCCCAATCTCGCCCCAGATGTGGACTTGACTCCTGTCGTGCCCTCAACAGTTAACATGAACCCAGCTCCAAACCCTGCTGTCTTTAATCCTGAAGCTGTGAACGAACCCAAGAAGAAGAAATACGCAAAGGAGGCCTGGCCGGGGAAGAAGCCAACCCCTTCCCTCTTGATCTGAGTTGGGTGTTGTTGAGGGAGGGTGGGAGTTACGAACTCCAGAAACTGTTCATGTGCAGTATCATTTTTTTTGAAATGTCAATGTCCTAACCAGCTGTAACACCAAGATTGGAGAAGTGAAATACCCTCTAAAGGTCTGTCTTCGAGCGTTTTTATATGTCTGATAAAAATCAAAATACAGCTCCCATCTCCTTTTGAACCAAACTATCTGTCAGCCTTCTCTTAGCTATTGTTGTCCCCAGAGGGCTTCGCTCTGGGTTTGATCCGTCAGTTGAAGGGGCAGAGTCATTCAGTTTAGTTGGCATTTATGGCCTGACCCTGCAAAACTCTGTGTTTTGGTGTCGTGCGATGAGTGATGTTGTTCCTGCTGGACTCGCTCGTAGCGGGTCAGCTATATCAGAAGTAAATGTTTGTGGGGCCAAGCCTTTCAGAAAACCCACTGGTATGTGTTCTAAAACTTGCAAAATACAGGTCAGCTTTTATATTTTATATTTTCAGACCCCCACCCACGTGGGGCATTATCTTTTTGTTTCACTTTGTTTGGCTACAGCTTGTTTTAATTTCTACTTGAAATACTACAGCATCCCATTTGCTCATGGGATTGTGGAGTTGAGATGGACATTAGTTGGTAGGATTCCTTAGCTGCGGTCTAGTATTGGACGATGGAGCGCTGTGTGGACGGAGGGAGGGGTGGACACGGGGATGGATCTGGGCTGGTGGAAGCACACCAGCAGAGGAGCATCTATTGGGAAGGCTCTGTCTACACCATACAGACAATAAACAACCATGTCATGGTGACTCTCTCTCCAGTGATAACTGAAGGTGGGGTTAACACCGAGAACAGTTTCTTTGGAAGCTGGTGGGCCTTTTATCTTGAGTAGTTTCATTTTTATTTGCAAATGGAACTTGCAAGCTTAGAGTATGAAGGTGCAACACAACACAACACAGAGAAGTGAGCAGCCTTGAGCAGTGTTGGAGGAGCTGCGTGTTTAAGCCTGTGCGCTGCTCTGGCTGCTCATACCTGGTGAGAGCTGAGTGCTGCTCAAAGCTCGAATATGAATTCTCAGTAGAGAATTTGCCTCTCCTTGAATAAAGCAGTACACAAGCTGGTTTCCTAATATTATATTTTTTGCCTACTTTATCACTTTTCATTGACTAAAACAAGCAGCTCGGTTTGGATTTGCTGCTCCAGCCCTTCACGTCCTCAGGGTTAGATCCCAAACTGATTCACACATATTCAGACACCCTGCATTTCCTTTAGACACGGTAAGGCCAGGGCTCTGATGTTAGGTTTACTCTGGATTTTTTTACATTCTATAATGCAGTTCAGTCCCATTCCTTTGTTGTCGGGATCTCTCCAGGAGGCGTGCGCGAAGATGACAGCACAATACCCTGCCGTGTGCGGCGCTGTAGCTGCCTGGCTAGGAAGTGGTGTGGAAAATGCGATGGCTCTGGAGCAGCGCGGTGTCACACAGGGTTACGCTGCTGTGCTGAGGGCACTGGACCTGGTTTGGACAGAGGCTCCAAAATCAGTGCGACTTTGGCATCTGCAGAGTGATTGCTTTTATCATGTTATCAAGGTGAAAATGAGCTCTTGGCTATGCCACTCACAGGAGTGACGGCTTCAGAGCCTGGTTTATTCCTCTCCCTGCACACCATATTTAGCTCACAGTATGATACAGATGAACACATCCCTTCTCCATGCTGTAGCTGTGCCGGTCTTTAGTTGCTATTGAGTAGGATCCAGTCCTCGCTGTTCTGCTTCCAAACACTCCATGCTGACTCTTAATTTCTCCTTTTATTTTTAGTTTTACTTATTTCTGGTATGGAGAGTTTCCTTTTTCCAGCCAGTCTGCTTTATGAAGGCAACTCTTTAGGGTAAGACTCGTTAGGGCAGGTAAAAGTTGAGCAGGTTTTCTTTTTTTTCCATTTTGGGGGTTTTTTTTGGGTGCAGTGGGGTGCTTTTATTTGGGATTTTTTGCAAGTGGCTCTTTACAAGATTTTTCTTGAGAAGGGAAGCTTTGCTGCTCGTTGTTTTTAAAGCTCTTCTCCTCCCTGGGTTTGAACAAGCTCTCATTATTTCAGAGCTTCGGGGCCATAAGCTGGCCAGCACGGGAGGGGACAGTCTGACATCTAGGGGCTTTGTACAGAAGTTTGTACACTTGTGTAATATGTAATAGGCCTTTTCACACTTTCTGTTGAGCTTTTTACCTGTAACCTTTACTATGTTGTAAATTAAATGCAGATTTTGCCAGTTTGGAGAGTGTAGTGTGTTCGTTCACAGTCTACACTTCTGCAGTTGGGACTACCTCGCGTTGTGCCTTCTCGAAGGGTCTCTGCAGTGCCAGTCTTGTCCTTAGGGACAAGAAGCTCCCATCTTCTCTGCTCGGGACCTGCTTTGTGCTGCAGTGCGTTGTGCTTTTGCACACAGGAGTGACACACAACTGGATTTGAAGCAGCTGTTGCCTTTTCCTGGATGAGATTTTATCTGGTTCTGGCGTAACTCTCCCTCTGTGGAAGTTACACTTGTTTAGAGCCCAACTCTTTGCTCTTCCCATTGCCCAGCTTGCTGCCACCGACATAGGGTGGCCTTGGGCACGTTAAAAGCACCGTCCTCGGTCACACTGCGTCTCTGCGGCTTGTCCAGGCTCGCTGGGGGAGTGACAGCACCGTGGGACCTGCTGGTAGGCAACCATGGTGCCTGTTGGGGTCGGGTCGCGAGGGATTCCCCGGCTTCGCTTGATTTAGTATTATTTAGGCTATAGCATCGTACTTTTTCTCTATCCAGCGATGCCCTTTAAGCAGCTGGGACAGTTATATTTTCACTGCTGTGCAGAAGGCTGCGTCTTCACAATTCTGTGCAAGCTGCTGCTCAGCCAGGGCTAGAAATAGTTCATGTAGTTAAGTAGTTAACCTTGAGGTTGGAGGTTTTAAGTGTGGTGTGGTTAGCAGTCATTTCCTGTATTAAATGAAATTTTAGGTTGGTGCAAAAATAATTGCCATCTTAAAACCATGAACTTCAAAGCGATGCATCTCAGCTGTAATAGAATCTATTAATCGAAATAGGAGACATTAGAATCTGCGCATTTTTGCCAATAAGAAACAAGCCTGATGATTCCAGTAGCACAGAATTCTGGGCTTCTGGAACTGAGGAATTCCTCGAAGGCGTTTTGAGCTGCTGCTTGGATGCCGAAAACCTTCTCTTGCAGGAAGTCATCGAGATGCTCGAAAATGTATTAACGGGAGGAGAGAAGGCTGGGGAGGGAGAGTTTGGTAGCCCAGTTTGGGCGGCTTCTGGAGAGTCATTTGCAAAGCGTGGTCGGGTGTTATCATGGAGAACGGGTCCTTTTCAACTGAGCAATGTTGGACATAAGCAGTGCAGTTCTGGGTGCTTTTTGTTGATATCGTGACAGCACATTTCTGTCGGGATGGTTTTGTGGGGTTTGAAGAAGTTGCAGTGGATGCTCCCACTTGCCAACTGCCAAGCAGTGACCATAGCTGCCTTTTGATGCAGCTTTGGTTTGGGGAAGGGTTTTAGTGCTTCACCCTGGCCCAATCACTGTGCCAAATGCCATCAGTTGCCGTAGAGAATCCATTTTTCATCACATGTCACAATGTGATCAAGGAGTGGAAAAGGTTTGTTGTGCAGAAGGATTGCAGAGCAGAGTTCTTCACCATGATTTTTTATTTTCATTCAGCCTCTGCAGCACCCATTTGTTGAGCTCTTTTGATTTTCCAGTTTGGTGCAAACGTTGAACAGAAATGATCAACGTTCAGTTCTTCTGCAACCTCCGGAGTTGTTTTGTGTGGGTCTGCTTCAATGCTGGCCCCTCAGCTGGTTGGTTTCTGTTGCAGCAGGACGCCCGTGACCCTCCTCATCTTCAAGGTTTTTCTTTCCGTTATGAAATGTTTGAAACCAATACGAGCTGTACATTCATTGACGGTCTCTTGGCCAAGTGCTTGGTTGATATTCATAGAATGGTTTGGGTTGGAAGGGACCTTAAAGCCCATCCAGTTCCACCCCCTGCCATGGGCAGGGACACCTCCCACTGGATCAGGGGCTCCGAGCCCCATCCAACCTGGCTTTGAACCCCTCCAGGGATGGGGCAGCCACCACTGCTCTGGGCACCCTGGGCCAGGGCCTCCCCACCCTCACAGCAAAACATTTCTCCCTAAGACCTCATCTTAATCTCCCCTCTTTCAGCTCAAAACTGTTCCCCTCCATCCTATGTCTGCACTCCCTGATCAAGAGCCCCTCCCCAGCTTTTCTGGAGCCCCTTTCAGTACTGGAAGCTGCTCTAAGGTCTCCTTGGAGCCTTCTCCAGGCTGAACAATCCCAACTCTCTCACCCTGTCCTCATGTGGGAGGTGCTCCAGCCCTCGGATCATCTCCATGGCCTCCTCTGGACCCACTCCAACTGTTCATATCCTTCTAACACTGGGCATTCCAGAACTGGACAGTTTCCACTGCTTTACATCTCCTTTTGAAATCATACAGCAAAATTGCTCAAATTTGCTTTTTTTTCCCCATAATAGAGAACAAACAGTGAAACCAAAGCCATTAGCAGAAATCAGGAGTGTGAATATCACACTTTGAAATAGTACAACTCCCTGAACACAGGTAAATAGAAGTTTAATGAAAACCCAAGCACTGCAATGACGAAAACAGCGATTATTTTTGCACCACCCTAATGTTGCCAAGGAGCCAACTTGCAAGACAACCTAAAGCCCTCTCTGCGGGGTGGGATGCAGGGACGGGAAGGAAGAAGTGGAGAAGAGCTGAATACGTGGCTGAGATGAAGGATAACGGCAGTGATTTCCAGGATTGTCTGTCCTTGCAGCAGTTGCTGGATTGTTGCTGTAACCCTTCTTCTTTCTCAGCAGACGTCCTGAGAGCTCGCGGTGGTGTAAGGGTCAGTCAAAGGACTGATTTCTGTCTCAACATTCCTCATCGGGTGCTAAGCCAAAGCTGGTACAGAACGAATGCTTTGTACCCGTCTCTAAGTCTCCACTATTGTGAAAGATCCATGAAGCAAGACGGGAAAATTAATGATGGGACTTACCACAGAGCCACACCCCAACAGAGCACGCGCAAAGCCAAGTTCACCCGGGGTTGGAGGTGCAGGGACCCCAAGTCAACCACCGCCACCAGAAGGAACGCATGCGCGCGGGGAGGTGATCTGCCTCCAAAGCCCACCACGCCTCAGACACTCCTCTCTTGGCACGCGTGGAGATTGGCGTATCTGCAGAGGATTGAGGTGAAGCAAAGGTGGGTCACAAGGACGAACCAAGTGTGTTGACTAGCAAAAAGGACAGCTCTGGAGCAGCTGAATTTTGAAGATCTTCCCCACCGTGAGATCACATCAATCAAAGACAGAAGCAGTGGAACATCTGGATCGGGACTCCCAGAGACGCCGGACATCTGTGGACCTGTGGTGGTAGCTATTAACCCCTTTTTCTTCCCTTTTCACCCCATCCTTTTCATTATTCTCTCTTCCTATCGCGAGCCGGCTTATGGGCACAATTAATATTAAGTTCCTGTTTGGATTGAAATTTAACTCCCTTGACGTGTTGAACTATTGCTTTTTTCGCACTCCGAGATCATAGCTGAAACGAACTACAATGCGTCCACTTATGAGCGGACCGTGACACATGGGCTGTCAGAGGTGGTTTGGTTCCCAGAGTGCTGTGCCGTGAGACAGCAGAGGGTTTAAGCCCTGTGGCGACGTGCCCGAAGGGACCTCTTAGAGGGGAGGTGGCTTCTCCCTTGGGCCTTTTAGGAGAGCAGAATAGCCTCCAGCGCAGAAGAGACGAGTGTGAGGGCTGCTGCCTGTGTTCCTGCACCTGTGCCGAGTGCTTTGAGACAGTAATGGCACAGGGAGAGACCACAGTAGAGGGCGAACTGGGAGACAAATTGGGGTACTGGTTGTACTGGAGCCGAGGATCAGCGCTGCTTAAGAGGTGCATTTCCAAAGCAGCTGAATAGTCGGGTGGGCGGTTGGCTCTCCAAACTCAACCCTCCGTCCATCTAGCGTTGGGAGGAAAAAGGGGAAAAAAGTTTGTGTTTTCATTTCTGCTCAATGCTCTCCTCGTTCGTAGGAGCTGTGCAGCATCGTGGGGACCTCCCTGCTCGGTGTCGGGGACAGGAATGCGAGTGCAAGACAGCATGAAGTGAGCTTGTAGTGAGCTCAGGACAGACAGACGTGTTTGGGATCCGTTTGCTAAATCAGCCTTCCCTGAGGAGCTGTAAGCAGCAAGAGGTCCCTCACCTCAGTGGTGCTTCCCCCGCCTCCCTCGGAGCCCCTGCCCGCTCCACAAAAGCTTCCCAGCAGCTGTGACAGTGGCATCACTGATTCTTTTGCCTCTTAGGAATTTCTCAGATCTGACGTCCTCTTCAGAGAGACTTTAAGGGAGAAGCAGCTGAAGAGCTCAGATCTTTGCTGTCCACGCGGACTGTCCTGCACACGGTTCAGAAAGGCTTCAGTCACGTTTGCGGAATGGCAGAAGAGGAGGAGTCTTGAGCACTAGAGCTTTGATGCTGCCCTGGTCATTCTGACACAACTTGGCCCAAGTTTTTTCACTGTCATCCTGCTATGACACCTGGATGGGAGCTGTGGGTGTGAGGAACCGTCCGGGAGCGCTGGACTAACGCCGCAGCTCCCAGACACTGAGGCTTGTCTTGGCTCTGATGGGTCCTTCCTGCCTGAGATGCCCCAACTGTTCGTAGATGTGTCAGAGAGGCCTTTGTTTGCTGGAGCATGGAGGAATGGAAGGAGTATTTCTCCTGGTGGGTAAGCGATGGTGTAGGGCAAGTCCTTTCAGAGCTCCTTTCAAACAATTTCTCCGGCATCTTTGTAAAAAGTACTGTAAAAAGCTCAGCAGGAGCTCATCCTCCCTTCACCTCTCCCATATGAGGTTACCAGCATGTTTGGTGACTTTGATACCCATTTCAGGGTTTGGTGAAGATGAGGAAAAGCCTGGAACTTGGCTGTTGGACAGTGGTTCCACTGTCTGCTCCAAGTCTGATCTCTCAAGTAGTGCTGATAATTCTTGCTGACAGCTCAGAGGTCTGTGTTTCACTGCAGGGAGCGTTACCGACCTTCAAGGTGAGGATGCTTCAGGCAGAGAGACTGGTTTTCCTCGGATCCCAGATGTGATCCCCTGACATCTCTGTTGCGCTTGTCTGCGCAGCGCTCTGCTGGTGGGACCACAGCTCCTGCATTTCTTGAGGAGCTCTGACCTCTGTGTCCTAGCTTCAGCCCCAGCTGGAGCCAAGAGATTAGCAGAGTTTAACCCTTCGGTCAAGCAGTGCAGGATGACTTGGGGCAGCCTTCCATCCGTGGGAGCTCCACTCCTCTACCCTACCCTGCAAAGCAATTTCTTCAGGGAATTTTTACGCTTCTCCAGTTGGGGAAGAGCAGGCAGACAGCTTTCCTTCCTGTAGTTGTTCATGACTTGTGTGATTTTCATCCCCAGGGCATGAAGTTGGGCTGTTCAAAGCTTACTCAGAGCTCTCCAAGGGAGCTTTTCTCTGTCCTACAGCTCCAAGTTCAGCTGCCCATCCCTGAGGCCTCGGCTCTGGAGACCGAACCCTATGGGCAGGAGGACCGGCACAGTGAAAGATGCTGACCCTAAAGAGCTCACCTCTGCCCTGGGAGTGCTGCCCGGAGGCTGAGGGAATGCCCAAAACGGGCAGAGTAAGAAAATGAGTGTCACAAGCCCAGGTGAGAAGTTCGAAGACTAGAAACAAATGCCATTCAAGTTTCTGATGTTGTGTGGGGGGTGGAACGGTACCACGTGGGTGAGCCCAGTAGCTGTGTCCCAGCTGCCACCCGAGCAGTGGGGACACAACTGAGCACTGTTGTGTCTCCCTGAGCAGTGAGCGCAGGGCCTCGGGGAGCAGCGGACGTCCCGTGCTCGCAGGGAGGGACTGTCCAGGAAGGCAGAGCCTGGCTGGCGGCTGTTCCGGTGCGGATCCTGGAGCGTTCAGGGCTCAGCAGGGATTTGCCCACGGCTCAGTCAGGGTTTCAGCAGCACCAGGAATGCTCGCCTTCATCCGAACCCGGTACAACCCACGGCGAGCAGCAGGGAGGGCGCTTGCAGCATGCTTTGGACCTGTTCAAGAGCAATGCAGGACTCCTGGGTATGATCAAGTCCAAACTGGAGAAGGCAAAACCACTGGTTCAGTGACCATTATCATGCTATAAAGCTCACCTGTTCCCACCAGCCCCAGCTGCTGAAAAGCTCTTTGCTCTGCCCTGCTGGGAATGCTCCTCTGCTGCACTCAAGCTCAGGGACAGATGAAGCCACGCAAGGGAATTTCAGCAGCCGCCTGTCTGCCCGGAGGGTTTGGAGGAGCTTACACCACAGAGAGTTCTGCTTTCCACACGGTGCTTGTTCTCCCATTATTGTACTTGGTCATCAGCTGAGAAGCAGAGACACTTCACACTGCTGACACCAATCACTTGCCACGCGCTCCGTGCTTCCTTTTGGGTGATGGGTGGTGGAGGTGGGAATGTCCAATTCCAGGAACAACTAATCCTTAGCAAAAGGGCTGATCCCACCCAGCCCATCTTTTGCAAAGGGCAGCTGTGTGGAGCCGATAGGAGGCCCCCGACCAGCGGCAGTTGCTAGCCAGCATTTTTTTTGCCTCATTTGATATCACTGGGCCCATCGATTGGAAGAGGTCTTGTTTTTCTTGTAATCTCTTAACAGCCTTTATCTCAGTTACTCGGTGTGCAGAACACAACAGGTTGTACTGAGATGTGGCGTCTACAGTTGCTTGCAGCTGAACAGAATCCTGGTCAAGACCATCGCTCATACCCAGTTCAGAATTTGGATTTCTCCAAACCGTTTTCAAAAGATTTTTCACCTATTTGTCCACGGTGTTAACAGTGATTGTGTTCTGCTCTGCCTGGGGAGATCATAAAATCACGGAACAGTGACCTTAGAGCAGCTCCCAGTGCTGAAAGGGGCTCCAGGAAAGCTGGGGAGGGGCTTTTAATCAGGGACTGCAGGGATAGGATGAGAGGGTTTGGTTTTCAGCTGAAAGAGGGGAGATTGAGATGAGGGCTTAGGCAGAAATGTTTTGCTGTGAGGGTGGGGAGGCCCTGGCCCAGGTTGCCCAGAGCAGTGGTGGCTGCCCCATCCCTGGAGGGGTTCCAGGCCAGGTTGGATGGGGCTTGGAGCCCCTGATCCAGTGGGAGGTGTCCCTGCCCATGGCAGGGGTTTGGAAATGGATTGTCTTTGAGGTTCCTTCCAACCCAACTCACTCCCTGATCCTGCTATTCTAACTCTGAAAGCGTGGGCTGTGCTGTTCCCCACCTGGCTGGGTTGTGTCACAGTCCAGACAGTTTTCTTCTCCAGGGAAGAAGCAAAGCCTCCAGGAACACAGGGGCAGGCAAGGCTACCCAAGTTAAAACTTTATTTGAAACATTCAAAAGCTCTAGTAACAAGATCACCTCCTGGTACAAATATAGATTTAAATGCATAAACTAAACCAATTCAAAATCTATTCATGATTACTGTACAGTAGTGGACTATTACTCCTGGCTACCCACTTTGTGAATGAAATGGAATGAAAGCTGAGTTAGCAGGGACAGCTCTAGAAAAAAGACAAGACCATCTGCCCAGGGCAAGATTAGAAAGAGGTTTTTCTTTCTAACACAGCATCCTCTAAGGAGACAAAAACAAACTGAAGGCTCTGAAGCTCCAAGGAGTTCAGTTTTCCCATGTCTGCTTATGCTTTCAGTCACATGGTCACAGCGTATAACAAAGTCCAGGTAACAGAATCTATACCTTCTGCATGTCCTTGAATTCCAAGGAGGCACTCAGAGTAACTGGGACTTTACAGGCTGGAAAGGGCAGAGATCACCTTCCACGTCGCAAAGCTCGGTAGAATAACTTGATACATGGACAAGCACTTGCTTAGAACTAAATCCAGCTGGAAGTAACTTCACTCAGCATCCGTCGACTTGTAGTGATCATCATCCACAGTGGAGTAGATGTGTCCCTCACTGCTGAGGAATTCGACTGCTTGCCTTTGAAGGAAAAAAAAGCCATTGCTAACTTTCTCTCACGGATTTCCCACTCAGAAACACCATCCCTAGCACTCCCTTCTGGCTCCTGCCAAGGGAAGCTCAGCATGAGCAGTTGCAGCACTGCCCCGCCAGGCGCACGGGAGCCGGGGGAGCAGCTGCAAGACGCTGCCTGAAGAGTGGGAACAGCCACCGCTCTCGCACTTCCCAGGTAAGAGCAAAACCTATCGGCTCCACTTCAGAGGGGACAGCACATAGCAAGACAATGGACGTTAATTACTATCTTTAGGCTTCACCGTTTTCTAAGTCTAAGAGAGGAGAAATTATGAGAGACAGCAATGAGAGGAGAACAGAAAAAGTCTATTCCCTAGTTTTGATGGGTGTGCAGAGAGCAAGGCAGTTCTGGAACGAGAGAAAACACTGCTGAAGCATTGCAGCGCTCCCAGAAAACTATTCCTTTGCTCCTAAACTGTTAAACAGCTCCAAAGCAAAGCATTTTAACATCCTGTTGAAGACTCCAAAAGCTCTGGCTCACTACTGGATCCTGCTGGGAACATCCAAGATCACCAGCACTGTTTCACAAGGAAGGATCTGGGCTCACCCACTATTTTCCTCTCTGCCTGCTTTGATCAGACTCCAAGAAGGATTGCCTAGATTTCCAAAATATCCTTTGTATCTACGCACTTACTTGATCGTTGCCATGCTCATATTCTGGAGCTGATGTTTCAGCTCCTGAAGACTCATACCTTCTGGGACAGGGCAGTTCTTAATCAAGTTCAGCACCTGGAAAAGCAAGAGCCACCATCAGCACGCAGCTGAGCTTCCCCACCATCCATGGACAGCAAGGCTGCGGAAGAACTATCCGCCTTCAAAGAGCAACCAAGCTTGCATTTCTTTGCCCTCCATCACACGGCAGCAGCCTGTGCTGCAGCTGCGGTGTTGCCAGAGACACTGCTTGCGCCTACCTGACTCTGGTGCGCTGTGAGCCCGTTCACTGGAAGGCTGCTGCCTCCTCCATAGCCCCCCATGCCACCGACCCCAGTAGAGGAAAACGACTGCGGCACTCTCGAAGCTGACTGCAATTACCAGAGTAAAAGTTGTGGTTACTCAGGGTGCCACGAGACCACAGCATTACAGACTTGGTGTTATTTCAGAGAAACGGTAATTAAAAATAGATTCCCAAAAGAAACCACTGGAAATGGACTGCAACACAACCTCTCTCTAAGGAAGCCAGGACTCCTGTTACACCTCCAGCAGCTTCAAGCTCTCCAGCCCCACAACTTGTGTACAATTTCCACAACGAACCAACAAGTCCCTCTCCACAGAAGCCAAGCGGGGACCCAGTGAGGGCCGTGATGGATCGGCACATACCATGAGATTCTTCCTGAGGACCATATGCGCGTTGACGATCTCCAGGATGTGTGTGGTGAACTCATTCATGTTTTCCAGAGGCATGATCTTAAAAGCCACCAAGCTTTTCTTATTCTTCCAAAGAAAAGAAAAAGAAAACCTTTCACATCGCAGAACAGGAACGTGCTGAGCAGCCGGCCCTACATGGAACCAGTTCAGAATTTCCTGACTGAGGCCATCTACGTGATTTTGCAAGACAATCTCCTCCTAACCAGCTGATAATCAGCTGCATTTTGCTTTAACGCACGCACCACTATTTGAATATTTATTTATATATTTAGTTATGAGGCAATGACATCACAGAATGCACTACAAGAAGCATCCCCACCAGCCAGAATCCGGTCTCAGCTCTATAGCATGAGGACCAAGAACTGGTGGCCAGTGCTCTGCTCTGCTGAAAGCAATGTATGGACAAAGAGGGACATTTTAAATGGGCCCTCTCGTCCTTTGCATTTAGGAACAATTAAAGTGTTATTAGATAGAGCCCTGGCAAAAGCATTCAAGGATTTGTCCACAACAAAAGGAAGAGCAAAGACCACAGTCAGGTGGGTGCTCTGAAGGGAGCTTGCTGACCCTGTGCCAGACCAAAAGCCCCTCACGCCGCTGCTCCAGCCTCATGGCCTGGCGTCAGACATTGTAACGGGACCTCACCTGGAAAGACCGGAGGTGCCCAGCAACTTTGATGTACGTTCCTGGAGGTACTACAACGTTCTCGCCACCTGCCTCCTAACAGAGAGGGAAAGGAGAAGGTTTCACTGATTCGCCATTCCATTTCTCAATCGTCACAATAAATGACTTGGGAAAGGAGGCTCATCTCAAGGAAACACAAACAGCACACATTCCTGCATACAGTAAGAGCAGTTTAGCTAAACATAACCATATATGAAAACTAGAGAAAACTATTTGCTCCTCTGAACACAGGCTATGCTTGACATCAGTCACAGCCAGTTGTTTGCTCTGCTGTCTCTGTCCATCTGAGGGATTTTCACAGAGCAACAAGAGGAAAGAACCCTCACATAGTAAAAGCAGGTGTTCAATGCTTGGTAACTTGGCTAGAGGAACAGAAGCTGGTCATTTTTACCAGCTGTGCTAAACTTGCAGTTAATCCAGCTCAATGTCTGCCCAATTACTCTCCCAAAGTTGTTCAACTGAACTCAACAGTTTGCCTTCAAATGTACGTCATGTTTCCATGGGCTGGTTTCAAGGTCTGTTATATCAGAAGTGAGATTTACCAGTACATCAGGAGGTACACAGCAGAAAACAGGACAATATTCATCAATACACATCTTAGCCTCAACCACTGAGCCACACAGAAGTCTCTGTTCACTCCCTCTGCTTATACTTCTGCACCAAGTCACTGAGCTCGCACCTCTCGGTTCAGCTGTGCAGTAACGTTTGAGCTTCAGCTGCCAAACTCTGACAAATTATTCAAAGTGATTCAACACAGAAGCACAAATGAATTACAAAACAGAAGAGTTGTATATGGCACCACTGGTCTCTGCTACAGCAGCAGCTCCCTTGGCTTTTCAAGGTTATTCCTAAACCACTTTTCAGAACAGCTACCTCTTAGAATCATAGAATCCCCAGGTTGGAAAAGACCTTTGAGATCATCAGGTCAAACCGTACCTGTCCACTACTAAATCACATCCCTAAGCACTTCATCTACCCATTATTCAAGCACTTCCGGGAATGGGGACTCAAACACCTCCCTGCGCAGCCTCTGCCAGTGCCAGAGAACCCTTCCAGTGAAGAAGTTTTTCCTAATGTCTAATCTTTCTGCTAAATTTTCTCTCTTCACCATTCCCAAAGCTTTTAAGGAAGCACATTCATAAGTAATGTGGTGCTTACATCAGTGTCGACCCACTGCCTGACATCCATTGGGGCTGCCGTCATGTCATCCACTTTGTAGAGAATGTTTGTTGGTGCTTTCTCAGCGTGCCGAATGATCCCCATGATGGTCACCTGCATTTAAAGAGGGAAGAGATTGTCCAGGAAGTGAGTCTGGTTTACCTGCAGCCTTCCCTCCCCCTTGCCACATACCCTGATGCCCACCTGGGAGATCTCCACATCGTGGATCCGGAAGGTTTCATCCACCTGCTCAGCTGCCAGCAGCTGTGACACTGTGCAAGGCACGATGTTCTGCGAGCGGATTCTCTGCATGCGGCGGTGGGGCCGTCAGCGCTGAAGGGGAGCAAACGTCCCCCAACCAAGCCCCCCTCCTCTGCCGCACTCCCCTCAGCTGTCCCTCACCCCTTTTCTCGCACTGCCCCCAGCCTTGCTCCCCCTGGCTGCTCCTGGCATTCCTCCTCCTCCTGTCCTGCTCTGCCAGCCCTGTTCCCATGGCAGTCCCACCCCACTCCTCATGGCCACCCCCCACCCTATTCCTTCAGCCACCCCCTGCCCTGCTCCCCGCAGCGGCCCCCCAGCTCCACTCTCCACTTGTCCCTTTCCTCCCACCACTCTCCACCCCACTTCTCACCCCTTTTTTCTTGCTGCCCTGCTCCCCACTCCCTCGAGCCACCCCCACCACGTTCCTCCTCCCGCCTCGCTCCCCGAAGCCCCATTCCTCCCACTGACCCCAGCCTCGCTTCCCCTGGCCACCCCTCACCCCATTTCACCTCCCACCTGCTCCCCCTTCGCCCCTTTCCTTCTTCTGCCCCCCACCCCATTTCTTCTTGCCATCCTGCTCCCCCCCAGCCGCCCCAGCCCCACTCCTCCTCCCGCCCTGCTCTCCCAGCTCTGTGCCCCACTCCTGCAGCTGACCCCCACCCCATTCCTCTTCCTGCCTCCCACCCAGCTCCCCACAGCCACCCCAGCCCCTTCCTCCCATCACCTCCCCCCCCCCAATCCTCTTGCTGCCCAGTTCTCCCCTCAACCCCACTCCCAGAGCCCTGCTGCCCCGGATGCTTCCATCCTCAGCCCCCTGGCTGCCCTCCACCCCAGCGCTCCTCCTGCCCCCTTCTCCTGGCTGCTCACAGACTCTTTCCTCCCATCATGATTCTTCTATGATTCTATCCTCTTCTCCCAAGTGACAGGGGACAGGACGAGGGGGAATGGCCTGAAGCTCCGCCAGGGGAGGTTCAGGGTGGATATAAGAAAAAACTTCTTCACAGAAAGAGTCATTGGGCACTGGAACAGCTGCCCAGGGAGGGGGTCGAGTCACCTTCCCTGGAGGTGTTTAAGGAACGGGTGGATGAAGTGCTTAGGGACATGGTTCAAGGGAGTGTTAGGAATGGTTGGACTCAATGATCCCGTGGGTCCTTTCCAACCGGGTGATTCTATGATTCTATCACCTTGCCCAGAGCAGTGGTGGCTGCCCCATCCCTGGAGGGGTTCCAGGCCAGGTTGGATGGAGCTTGGAGCCCCTGATCCAGTGGGAGGTGTCCCTGCCCGTGGCAGGGGGTGGGACTGGATGGGCTTTGAGGTCCCTTCCAACCAAACTATTCTATGATTCCATGATCACCCCCCACCCCCTTCCTCTCGCCCCTCTTCCCCAAGCCCTGTTCCTCCTCCCCTCTTGCCCCCAGCCTATTTCCTCCCATCACTCCCACCCCATCCCTTCTCCTGCCTCGCTCTCCTGGCTGCTCCCAGCCCCTCTCCTCCCACTGCCCCCCCCTCCCCAGCACCCCCTAACCTCGCTCCTAGAGCCTTGCTCCCCCTCCTGCCCCTCTCCCCCAGCTCCATTCCTCTGGACACCCCATTCCTCCTCCCGTCCCCCTCTCCTGGCTGCTCCCAGCCTCTTTCCTCCCACCACCCCCCCATTCCTCTTGCCCCTCTCCCCCAAGCCCTGTGCCTCCTTCCACCCCCCGTGTCCCCTATCACCCCCCATTCCTCCTCCTGCCTCGCTCCCAGCCCCTTTCCACCCGCTGCCTCCACCCCGTTCCTCTCGCCCCCAACCCCGCTCCCACAGCTCCGCTCGCCTCTCCCAGCCCCTTTTCTCCCCCCGCTGCCCCGTTCCCCCCCCGCACCTGTTTCCTCTCGGCCCCGGCCGGAGACCCGAAGCCTCCCGGGGACTGTGCGAAGCCGCCCGGTGGCCCCGCGGCGCCGAACCCGCCCTCGAAGGTGCCTGTAGGACAGGGACGGGGGGGGTGTCAGGGGTGCGGTGTGAGGGGGCGCTGCCGTTGCCCCCCACCCGTCTCGCGTCCCCCCTCACCGTGCCCGCTCCACATGGCGGCCGCTCCCCGCTCCGCGCCAGCCCGCGCGCACTGCGCGCGACGGCTAATCCGCGCATGCGCATCCCCGGATCATGCGAGTGGGCGGGGCGACGGGCGGGCGCCATCTTGAGCACGGGCAGTGCCCGGCGGGGCGGGACTTGGAGCCGTCCCCGCAGCCCGCCCCGCCCATACCGCCCGCCCCGCCCATACCGCCCGCCCCGACCATGCCGCCCGCCGCGCTGCCACTGCGGGTGCTGCTGCTGCTGCTTCTGCTCCCGCCTGCCGCGGCCGCTCTGGGTGAGGGGTCCCGACCGGCCACCCCCATCCATCCCCGCCCCACTGATCCGCCCCATCGATCCGCGCCCCGGTGATACGCACCCGACTGATCGGCGCTCCCCGCCGCACTGAGCCCGTTCCCAACCACCCGTGCCCTCTGTCCCATTGATCCCTGCCCCACTTGTCCATCCCCCCCGCCCGATGAGCCGCCCCGCTGATCGGCGCCCCCCGCCCCATCGATCCGCCCTCCTCAATTGATCGTCCCCCGCCCCATCGATCCGTGCCCCCGCCCCACTGATCTTTCCCCAACGATCCCCCCTCCGTTCCATCGATCCATCGTTGGTCCCCGTCTCTTTGATCTACTCCCCCGACCCCATTAATCCGTGCCCCATAGATTGCACCTTCCCCCTCCGGCCCATTGATTCTTGCCCCGTTGATCCACCCTGCCCCACTGATCCGCTCCCCATTGATTCTTCTCCCATTGATCCACTCCCCCTACCCCACTGATCTGCTCCCCATTGATCCGCTCCCCCTGCCCCACTGATTCGCTCCCCATTGATTCTTGCCCCATTGATCCACTCCCCCTGCCCCACTGATCTGCTGTCCATTGATCCACTCCCCCTGCCCCACTGATCTGCTCCCCATTGATCCGCTCCCCCTGCCCCACTGATCCGCTCCCCATTGATTCTTGTCCCATTGATCCACTCCCCCTGCCCCACTGATCTGCGCCCCATTGATTCTTGTCCCATTGATCCACTCCCCCTGCCCCACTGATCTGCTCCCCATTGATCCACTCCCCCTGCCCCACTGATCTTCTCCCCATTGATTCTTGTCCCATTGATCCACTCCCCCTGCCCCACTGATCCGTGCCCCATTGATTCTTGCCCCATTGATTGACACCCCACTGACCCATTCCTTCTGCCCCACTGATCCGTGCCCCGTTGATTCTTGCCCCATTGATCTGTGCCCCACTGACCTGCACCCCCATCCCACTGATCCACTCCCTAGTCGCATTGATCCGCTCCCCCTGCCCCACTGATCCGTGCCCCATTGATTCTTGCCCCGTTGATTGACACCCCACTGACCCATTCCTTCTGCCCCACTGATCCACAGCCCCATTGATCTGCAGGGCAGTTCTGGCACATCACGGACCTGCACTGGGACCCCGAGTACGAGGCGGCGGCAGCAGCCGGGCAGGGCTGCCCGTCAGGGGGTTCCAGTCCCGGTGCCCCCGGTGGGCCCTGGGGCAGCCACCGCTGCGACGCGCCCTGGCGCCTGCTTGCCTCGGCCGCCCGGGCCATGCGCCAGCGCCTGCCGCACCCGCGCTTCGTGCTCTGGACGGGGTGAGCGGGGCGGGCGTTGGGTCTGTGCGCAGTGCCCGTGGGGGCGGCTCGGGGTGGGTGACACAGAGGGGAGGCTGGGGACAGCACAGCCACAGCGCTTCCCATCGCTGAGAGCAAAGCAGGACCAGTCATTGCCCTCCCTCTTCTTTTGACGTGAAGGGGAACAGCGCTGAGGAGAAGGAGTTGGGATGCTGGGGGATGAGAAGATCAACATAAGCTGGTGGTGTGTGCTCACAGCTCAGAAACCAACCGTGTCCGTGCATCCAAACCATGGGACCAGCAGGGAGGGAGGGGATTCTGCCCCACTGCTCCGCTCTGGTGAGACCCCACCTGGAGCCCTGTGTCCAGTTCTGGAGTCCTCAGCACAGGAAGGTTCTGTTAGAGCGAGTCCGGAAGAGGCCACAAGGATGATCCAAGGGCTGGAGCATGTCCCGTATGAGCACAGGCTGAGGAAGTTTGGGTTGTTCAGCCTGGAGAAGAGAAGGCTCTGGGGAGACCTTAGAGCAGCTTCCAGGACTGAGAGGAGCTCCAGGGAAGCTGGGGAGGGGCTCTTGATCAGAGAGGGCAGGGACAGGACAAGGGGGAAAGGTTTAAATTGGGAGGAGGGAGATTTAGATTGGACATTAGGAAGAAATTCTTCACGATGAGGGTGGGGAGGCCCTGGCCCAGGGTGCCCAGAGCAGTGGGGGCTGCCCCATCCCTGGAGGGGTTCAAGGCCAGGTTGGATGGGGCTTGGAGCCCCTGATCCAGTGGGAGGTGTCCCTGCCCATGGCAGGGGGTGGGAACGAGATGATCTTTAACGTCCCTTCCAACCCAAACCATTCCATGATTCTTGAGTTGCTGCCAGCCCTGTCTGACCTGACACGAGCTCCTAGTACCTGAAACGCTCAGGGAATGCTCTCTGTGAGTGCACCACATCTGCCCTTTGGAGGCAGTAGGAGGAGGGCATTGCAGAACAGACTGGAGGTGTTTCTTCAGGCTCTAAAGAGGCTCCTTGGGTCCCTGTTTCAAAAAGGGGCTGTTTTGCTTTAGGAGTGTGAGGAACCTCCAGAAAAGAGGAATGTTTACTCCTAGTACAGTCTCCAGGAATGGGTACCTGTTCCACAGGAGGCCTCGATAGCACCTACAGGCAGTAAAAGCTCTATCTTGCAAGATTATTGTAAGTTTTTATATCCTCTTGTAGTGTTTTCTTTCCTTCTAATGGTGCAACATCAACACTGGATGTGCTGTAACCTTCAGTCATGGTTTGCAGCGCTGTTGCCTGACTCTTCATTTTCATTTTCTCTCTCTGTGGATGATTGTTCCTACCCAGGAGTGGTTATTATGAATTTATGTTGATCTTCTTTCAGTTTCCTTCAAACTGTTTCCCCCAGTTCTTTGACATAAGTTTGATCTTCCTCTCTGATGGGCTTGTTGACAGCCGAACATCTTCTACAAATGCCGTAGGTGAATTAGTGAGAACACTGAAGTGGTTTCTGCTGTGTTTTTAGAGGCAGACCTTATGGTCACAGCCTCGCTGGCAGCGTGCCTTTGTTTCCTTTTAATGAGAGTTGCTTTCCTGCTGTTCAAGCAGCTTTGCTTCACTGCTGCTTATCAGATTTTGACCCGAGATGGCAAAAATGCTGTTCCTTGCAGTTTCTGCAGAAGCTTTATTGTCATATTGATGGGCTGATGTTGGAGAATGGATGCATGAATGGCTAACTGAACAAGGCCATGGATCTATGGAAAGGCTGTGCGAGACACGGTTATCATGAGGCTTTTGTTTAGCATGGGTATCTCAGTGGAAACTTATCAGCTGCAAGGAAGATGTACCAGAAGTATGTTAAAACATGCTGATAAGGAAGAATGTGAAGATCGAATGGATCTGGAGATAAGCTGAACAAACAACTTGAAGGAAGCAGAAAGCAGGAAGCAGGAACATATCTTGGGCCCCCCAGTTGTATCCGCAAGTAGAAGGGAATAAGATTAAATGAATGTAGTAGTAGCCAATGATTGTTTGACAAATGTGTAACCAAACCAATCAAGTTTAGGGAATGACTAAGCAAAATGTAGTAAAAGGTATATAAACCGCAACTGTAATCAATAAAGTTGAAGCTTGCTTTATCACTCACATTGAGTCGTCTGCTTGCTTCCCTCGCCCGTCGCAAGTGGCGCCCGAACAGGGACCCCCAATCCCTGTTTCCACCGGACGGCGAGCTCGGCAAAGCACTGGTAGCAGCGACCAGAGGGCGGAAGATCGTCAACACTGAATCAGTACTTACGATCCGCGCCTGAACCTGGATAAGAAAAGAAGGGGTTCGCCGGCCGAGTAAGAAGACTACCCAGACGCACAGAGTGAAAGGCTGCATCTTATATGACCGGATAACGAAAGAGGGTCACGGAGAAGTGCACAATGGAACGAGAGGTAGCATTTGAAATTTTACAACGCTTTTTAGAAAAGCAGGGAGTAGGTCCGATTAAGGACTTAATAGATGAGTGGAGAAATTATGGAGATTGTTTGTAAAAGTCGGGAAAAGCGCCGGGATGCAGCGACCGGAGGGCGAAGACTAAGAGCTTATGATTTCGTTAGGGATCGTTGCACTCTAGTCCGAACGCCTGGATCGTCCAAAAGGGATCCGCCACCCGACATCATAAGGCTTTGGAGAGAAAAGACGGAACAGGGCTGCACGTAAGACTATAAATTTATAAGGGGTTTTTTTTTTCTCTGACCAGAAATGGATAAAGAAGTGGCTTATGAAATATTACAAAGCTTCTTAGAGAAGCAAGGACTTGACTCACAATATCTCAAACAACTTGCGGGCCTCATTGCCTTAGGAAAAACTAAGGGATGTTTTAAGGATCCGAATGAGATATTTGAGGAAAGTGAATGGTGCAAATTTGGGAACATCCTGTGGGAGGCATTTATAGGTGATGATAAAACTGCAAAGAAACTAACGAAAGCTTGGAGAGAGATTACAAATTGTATAAAATGTTACAAGGTAGAAAAACAGTTAGATGTTGAAATCCAACACCAGAAAAAAGCGAGGAATCAGAGGAGGAAGAAGATGCCACGAAAATGCTGTAACAACCAAGGACTGTTACCTGTTAAACAATTGATACAAACCTTATCTTATAATATATGAGCATATTGTAAGTGTTTTATGTGTTCGGTACCATGTATAGTTTAAATATTCATACCATCGTGCTATTCTTATTGGTCGTAAACAATGTTGTATAGGTATACTAATCCAGTTCTCAAAAGAGTGGTTCTGCGTGTGTGTATGCGTGTGTGTGTTTAAAGCGCTTTAAACGTTTGTAAGACCTGCAAATTGGGTTTTGGTTATATTGAGCCTCTGTTTTGATTAATCTTTAAAATGCAACTCTGAAACCTTTCAATCTCAAATGTCCGCTAAGCCGGCAAACAGGTAGATTTACCTGGGACCTTTGAAGTGAAAGGCTGCAGATGACAAGATTTTAAAATACCTAGGAAAAGAAAAAAAAAAAAAAAAAAAAAAAATAGAAAAAAGAAAGAAAATGGGAAATACAGAAAGAAAAACAGAAAAGAAAATGGAAAAAGAAAATATAGAAAAACAAAAAAAAAAAAAAATAGAAGAAGAAAATGAAAAAAAAACCAACCAAACAAAAAAAAAAAAAAAAACAAAAAAACCACAAACCCAAAAAAAAAAAACCAGCCCTGTGGCTGTGTGTGAGTTCCACCCCCCCCCCATCTCCCCCCTCTTACTCCTGTAAGGTTTTTTGTTTTGTTTCAGCTTGGGAGTCCTTATCTCTCTAAGGGATTAACAATTTATGAGGAACACTCTGCATTCCAGTGTCACTTATCAGATCAGCAACTGCTGGGTCCTAGTGCAGACAATTGTAAAGGGAATTTTAGCCAGATACTAATGAAGACATGATTTAAGAGTCCAAAAGGAGTATCCTCTGAGAGTAAAAAACTGCAAAGGAATAGAAAAGTTAATGCATTTGCACCCTTGAGAACTCCCATACAGGTAAAAACAGACAAAAGAAGCCAGGGGGTAAACCGTTAACATTAAAGAACCAAGGAAACCAGCGCTCCAAGCTTTTGGTCCTATTGGTAACGGTTTAAGTGTTTTGGTTAGTAGGTCATTCGAGTGTCACTTTGCAAAGTCTTTTTGTGTAACCTGGTGTTATTAATTCTGCTTTTACTGGACAAATACAAGCTATGGTTTATATTCCTTTCCCACCTGTGTATATCACCCAAAGCAGTTGTGTTACTCAATTAATACCATTTCAAAGATTGTATTAGAGAAAATAGGCCTTCAAGTCGCACCTGGAAAAAAATTCAAACCTGGAAATATTTTGAGTGGAAAATTTTGAATGCCACAATTGAACCCCAGCAAACCAAATTGCAAATAGTAGTTAAAACAATTTACAAAAGCTCCTAGGAACAATCAATCGAGTTAAACCTTATTTGGGTATAACTAATGCAGAACTAAGTCCATTATTTGATCTTCTTAAGGGAGGACATGGCTTTAACAGCATCTGGTACTTTTAGGCAAAATTGAAAAAGCCATTACTCAGAGAAAAGCTCATAGACGACTTGATGGTCATCCAATATGTATGTTTTTGTTATTCTGTGTCAAGCATTTGGTCTAATAGCACAATTAGTACCTTTTAAAAGTAAAGCTCCTCAAACTGGAAAAAAAAAAAAAAAAAAAAAAAAAAAAAAAAAAAAAGGGGAGAAATGTTACCTCCTAGTGAAAGAATTGCAAAGGCGACTTATGTGTTGAACTTTTGAACTTTTTATATTTAACTGGAAATAGAACTAGTCCTCCTATTGTAATCCATCACAGTTGAATCATTAAAATCGCCTGTATTGAAATGGATAAGCAATAAGAATTGGGTGGAACGCCCGAAATGTAGCGAACGACCCTTGGAACATGCAATTACTGTTTATACTGATGCAGGAAAGAAGTCACGACGAGCTGCAACCACTTGGTATGAGGGAAAGACATGGAAGCAAAAATATTGACTGCAGTTCCAGAGGATTCCTTACAGATGCTTGAACTGACAGCTGTTGTCTGGACCTTTTCTCAGTGGATGCATCATGATCTGAATGTAGTAACGGACTCCATGTATGTTGCCAATATAGCAAATCATGTAGAAGATGCTCGGATAAAAGAAATACACAATCAACCGCTGTTTGATTTAATTCGACAACTACAATCAGCTATTCGACAACGAACGTGCCCTTTTTGCATAGTACATACTAGAAGTCATATGTGGGCAGAAGGACTTGGAGAAGGAAATTATAGCCGCACCACTGAGCGATTTTGTGAAAGCACGAGAAGCGCATAATGCCTTTCACCAAAATGCACGAGGACTACATCGACAATTCAACATTACAATGGAGGAAGCAAAAGGAATTGTCCGCGCTTGCCCCACATGCAGTCATCATGGACCTGGTTTAGGGTTAGGTGTAAATCCAAGAGGTCTCAGATCTCAAGAATTATGGCAAATGGACGTGACCATTTTGCTGCATTCGGCAGATGGAAATATGTACATGTCACCATAGACACTTATAGCAAATATATATGGGCCTCTGCGCGAACGGGTGAAAAGGCACTCCATGTTATAAGATACTTAACACAATGTTTTGCCATTATGGGAGTGCCTCAGGTGATAAAAACGGATAATGGTCCAGCATATACTAGCATGAGGGTTCGACGATTTTTACAAACATGGGGAGTACGGCATACTACTGGTATTCCACACTCCCCCACAGGTCAAGCTATTATTGAAAGGGCTCATCAAACCCTAAAGCAATATCTTCAAAAATTTATGGATCTATCTGATGTTCAAGAACGATTAGCAAAGACTCTCTTTGTTTTAAACCATCTATGTATATTTGGAGATCAGAAAGAACTAGCAGCATGGATCCATAGTCATGATAGTGATGAGCAAAAGAATCCACCAATGTTTGTTATGTACAGAGATCTAACAACGGGAACCTGGATGAGGGCCAGCTGAAGTTAAGTATATGGGTAGGGGTTATATGTGTGTGCTTACCCCCACAGGACCAAAATGGATTCCCAGTCGTTGGACTAAAGCTTCTATAGCTCCTGATACCCCATCTGGCCCCGGCACTGATAATACTGTTGATCAGCAGGAAACCGCTCGAGAGTAAGCAGAAATTTGAATAAATATCTATGCAACGGTTGCACAACAGCCTGACAGAGGAAGACAAGAGAAGAATAGAAGAAAAGCTGCCGATGATTCTGCGACTGTTGCTGGCACAATTGAAAGGATACTCAAAAGTTATCGACAAGACGTTAAAGCACTGCCAGACTTCTGAGGGACTAACATCCTGACAAAGAATTGGATCAGTGTTTAAGTAAATTGTAGGAGTTAAAACTGCAACGATTAGGAACAGTAAGATTTAAAAGAAATAAGAGAAGAAAGAGAGGAGAAGAAAAATGAGGTTTAGTTGTATTATATTGCTTGGTGCTGTGATAGCCAGCACAGTAGGAATCACACGCTTTAATCAGCCAAGAGATAACATCTGGGTAACATTAGCAAACCAAACTAATCAGTCGTCGCTTTGCCTAAGTTTAGGAGGGGTTACTAATCCTTTTCGAACTTGTTTGGTAGGTTTGCCTGTTTGGTCTCCAGGGGAATTTTGTAGTCTTATAAGTAATAGTACCCTATGTGGACAGTCAATAAGTTGTAACATGTCAATGTATGGAAGCACACCATCACAGGATGATGGCTGCCACCAATGTAATATCATATTGTCCTTGAATACCACCCTGAATTCTCCCCCAGAGGAATTAGATCTCTTTGGAAGTGCAAATGCCAGTTTATCCAATGCCAGACAGGGGGGTTGGCTCAGTTTTGAGCCACTGAACCTAAATGACTTTAACAAGAATCGCAAATATTGGGCCACCCTAGACTCATCCCTGGAATCAGGAACAGTGTATCGCCAGCTTTACTCCAAATGTAATGGTGCCAACATTACGGCCCCGAAGAAATTGCCCCCCGGTATATTTTTGATTTGCGGGGATAGAGCTTGGAATGGTATACCGGCAAAACCACAGGGAGGACCTTGTTATTTGGGAAAGTTATCATTATTTCACCCCAATATATCCCTACTGATGCAATGGAGTCAAAACGCAAGCAGAGTAAAATGCAGTGTACATGAGCTAGACTGCGATCAGATAGGAGACCCTACATTTTGGAGTAAATTCAAACAGGTAGCAATTGCGACTGTCCTCCCTGGAGCTGCAGCTAATAAGGCAATGAATTTAGCAAAACAATTGGGGTGTTGGGCAAAAGACGAATTAAATAAGACATCAGATATTTTAGATATGCTTACTACAGATGTGCAAAGTGTTAATCACACGGTGCTTCAAAATAGAGCTGCTATAGACTTTTTGCTCTTAGCGCAAGGACAGGGGTGTGAGGAATTTGAAGGTATGTGTTCCATGAACTTTTCCGATCATTCTACATCCATCCATGCTAAAATAAAAGAATTGCAACAAGGCCTTCACCGCCTTACGCAAGAAGAAGGTTGGGGAATCGATAGCTGGTTACAATCAATCTTTGGATCCCTACCCCCTTGGCTCCTATCGATAATTAAGGAAGCATTGCGCTGGTTTGGGCTGATATTTTTGCTCGTAGTTGTATGTAAGATAGGTTACATTTGTATTATGCGCAATATAATGAAAAATCAAAATGTTTTGCTTGCTCAAAAAGAAAAAGGGGGAACTGTTGGAGAATGGATGCATGAATGGCTAACTGAACAAGGCCATGGATCTATGGAAAGGCTGTGCGAGACACGGTTATCATGAGGCTTTTGTTTAGCATGGGTATCTCAGTGGAAACTTATCAGCTGCAAGGAAGATGTACCAGAAGTATGTTAAAACATGCTGATAAGGAAGAATGTGAAGATCGAATGGATCTGGAGATAAGCTGAACAAACAACTTGAAGGAAGCAGAAAGCAGGAAGCAGGAACATATCTTGGGCCCCCCAGTTGTATCCGCAAGTAGAAGGGAATAAGATTAAATGAATGTAGTAGTAGCCAATGATTGTTTGACAAATGTGTAACCAAACCAATCAAGTTTAGGGAATGACTAAGCAAAATGTAGTAAAAGGTATATAAACCGCAACTGTAATCAATAAAGTTGAAGCTTGCTTTATCACTCACATTGAGTCGTCTGCTTGCTTCCCTCGCCCGTCGCAGGCTGAGGCTGGGTGAGCCTCCGCTTCACATCTTCACATATGGATTTATCATGGCAGAAGAAAGTGGAGCCAGTTCTCACATTGAGCAATTCCTCAAAACTCCCTCAGAGCCTTGGCAAAAAGAGGCAAAAAGAGAAATAAACCAGTTTTTCTGCCTTGTTCATCACTTTAAGTGTATGCCCTGTTCGTCACAGTGACTGAGCTGCTTTCATTCTTTAAGGGATGATACCCCACACGTCCCCGATGAGAAGCTTGGAGAAGAAAAGGTTCTGCATATAATAGAAAATCTGACTTCTCTGATAAAAGAGACTTTTCCAGGTATGATTTGAGGGGATGGGGAGGGGAGAAGAGCCCAGAGTCTCACAGGAGACGAGCTTACCAGGGTGGAGAAATGACAGAACTGGGAAGGGGAAAGGCATGGAAGGGCTATGGTTGTTAGACTTGTTTGTCCTCTTCGTAGTCGCTGTGTGGTAGAGGCGTGTCTGAATTGAGGCATCTGAAGCGCAATTATCGTTTCAGGTTAAGTCAGAGAGAGGAAAATAAACATTTATGTAATTAGTCATTAAGAGAGAAAAGGCAGCAATGGGGGGAAGGAGTGTTGCTGGTGGTGGGAGCTCACTGATTCAGTAGTGAAGCCGTGGCTCCAGGATGGTTTGTCCTGAGGAGGGTTGTCTTTGCAGTGTTGAAACCTCCCTGTCAGTGCAACCACTTGGCTGTGGTGTGGATGATTCGCTTTTGTGATGCTCTGGAGCTAAGCTGTTCTTTCCAAGCCCACAAGGGAGCGTAGGAACTCTGAAGCAAGCATGGGTTCCTCTGTGCCTCCTTTTCTTTGTCTCTAGACACTAAAGTCTATGCAGCGATGGGCAATCATGACTTCCACCCCAAGAATCAGTTTCCAGGCAAGGAGCACAGGATCTACAACCGAACAGCTGAACTGTGGCGTCCCTGGCTGAACAATGCTTCCATTCCTCTGTTCAGAGCAGGTGTGGCACTGCTGGCTCATGCTGGCATCACTCTGGGGAGGTGGCGGTGGTTAGGAGAACACCACGCTTGTTTTTTCCTACTTCTGTGCTCAGGGCAAGATTATTTGTAGAATATTTGCAGGGGAAACGCCTGATTTAGTGCTGATTTTTGGCACTGAGTTCTCCTGTTTGCAAGAAAAGAAATTTCTTTGTGCCTTAGTCTCTCCTGCCTTCCTCAAGTCACTGGTAAGTGTCCCTACAGTGAATGAACACCCAGTGGGGAGTTTCAGTGAAAGAGGAAAGATCTTCTAAGTGTGGTGTGGGCCAGCACTGTGGCTCTCTGGAGCTCTCTGGAGCTGCCCAGCTCCTGGTGCCGCATGCCGTCCCTGTGCAGGGTCTCCCCTCACCTTGGGACGCAAAGGCACAATGAGAGGTGCACAGGGGGAAGAGTCACTCCAAATGCTCATCCCAGAGTGGTCAGAGCACTGCTGACACCTTGTCCAGGTGGTAGCTCTGTGGTCGCTGTTGCCAGGGAGGGCTGAGAAGGGTGGAAACAGAGATCTGGAGTCACAGCAGCCAGCGTGACCAGGCCTCCAGCTCTTTCCCTGCTGGTTGCATTTTTTCAGGAGCTTTCTACAGCGAGAAGCTGCCCAGCCCAGATACAAGGGGGCGAGTGGTTGTCCTCAACACCAACCTGTACTATGACCAGAATGTTGAGACGGCCGCTGAGGAGGATCCTGGAGGGCAGTTCCAGTGGCTGGAGGAAACGCTGACCAATGCCTCTAGAGCAGATGAAATGGTATCAATAGAAAATAAACCAGCCTTACAGAGGGCTTCTCGCAGCCTGGAAGCTCTCCTTGCTCCTGCTCTGCTCTCTGTGCCATCACTCCAAACCCATGCGCTGTGGGAAGCGTGTGAGTTCAGAGAAGCTCTTTGCTTTTGTAGGTCTACATCGTGGGGCACGTCCCTCCTGGCTTCTTCGAGAAGAAACGAGGAAAGCCCTGGTTCCGGAGTGGCTTTAATGAACGATACCTGAAAATCGTACAGAAGCACCACAGAGTGATTGCTGCCCAGTTTTTCGGGCACCATCACACGGACAGCTTTCGGATGTTCTACAGTGATTCAGGTACCAGTTCTGGCCACCCAAGCATTTACCTAATAGCTCTTCCAACCCCCAGAAAATCCCTGTCGATGAGAGTTTTCAGTGCCTCTTAGCTGAAGGCAGCTGCCAGAAAGGCTTGAAAATGCTTTGGTCAATAAGAGATGACAGGGCTTTCAGTCTCCACCCCCAGCCTGCAGCTCCATCCCTCTTTCCCATTTACCCTCAAATTTTGCTGTTTCCTCTCAGTGCCTTGCAGCTTTTTGCCTGCTCCCTGTTGATGGGGTTTGGACAGAAACTGAATTTTTGTTACCCAAACGGTTTGCCTTAAACCACTTGTTTTCGAACTGCAGCAGAGCCCGTGTCTTTCAGCCTTATCTCACTCTCACAAGCAGCCCAGTTGCGCTTGCTGCCCAGGGAGGTGACGCTGCCGTCCTTCGGTAGGGAGAGCAGGGGCAGAATGTTACCTGAGATTTGCAGAGAACCCCCTGGAAGGAGAACCTCTCCTCCAGCCCTGCTCCAGAACTTTCCTAGAAGCAGCACTGTGCAGGCCCACCAAAACCTATAAATAATAGTCTACAAGAGGGGCTGTTTGCAGCATGCCCGCCCTCCTGGGAGGAGAGAAGGAGAACCGGAGCCCAGGTGGTGTGTCCTTGCACTTTGCTCTCTCTTTCCCTTTCCTCCCTTTTCTCTCGCTTTGTTTTCCCTGAACACAGATTTAGCAGCCAATGCCAATCTTATTTCTAAGTCTGCCTGCACAAATAAATTCCCTTTTTGGACCCATCGTTTGGCATCATTTTGCCTTCCTGTAGCCCTGTGATTTTATGGGGAGACCCAGGATCTCACCCCGATGACCCCTGGACTATCCAGGCTGGGTCATGACAGAGATAAGGGGTCGGTTAGGAATCTTTGCATTGGGTTACGGGTAGTGCTCTGGGACTCCTTTGCCGAGTGTGATTCTCCTGTGCACCCTCACTGCAAGAGTCTTAAGCAGCAGTGGAAAGCCTCTTCTCCGCTGCCGCACACCCATGTTCAATGTGCTGATCTTTACGTGTGAGCTGTTTTAACTGGGTGACAAAGCTGCTGTTTGCAGGGCGATCGGTTCCCAGGGTGCTCCCTGCAGCGGGGACAGCGTGCGATACAAGCCAGGGTCTCCTATTCATAGGTTGTTTTGCCTTTCTGTTGAGGTTCTCCAATCAATGTCATGTTCCTGGCCCCTGGAGTGACTCCCTGGAAAACAACATTACCTGGAGTGATCAATGGAGCCAACAACCCTGGGATTCGGGTGATCGACTATGACCCTGACACCCTTCAGGTGTTGGTAAGTGATCCCCGTGTGCTGCACGCTGCGGTTTCAGAAAGGTGCTTTAATTCTTCCGCGTGGTTTTAACATGCAGGGCTATAGGACTACAGGACCCAAGTGTCTTTGTAGGAGAGGACCTCAGCCAAGGTTTCAGCCTCATGGCTAGCACAGAGGTTTAGTAAGAGCGTCAGTTAACAGCAGGGTGACCACGGTCAGCTGGCCCAGGCCTTCTGCTGGCCTGAGTTCCCCAGGGCAGGCCAGGCTTCATCATGTTCTCCATGTCTTTGGTCTCCTTTGACTCTTGCTTTACTACCCAGGTAACGTGGAGTGCAGAACTTTGGGCACTGACAGACTTATCAAACACCCTCTAAAACCTTTAGACCACCTAGAAAATTATTTGAGTCTTCCCGCTTGCTGAATTGATTCATTTGTAATGGATCTGAATATGGGTAAACTGTAGAGGCAGCTTCTGTTCCCTCTGTCTCTTATTTGCAAAGAGGAAGGGGATGGGGTGTTTGTGCCTTTCTTTGTACTGTTTAAAGCAGCTCTGTAGGTGCTCTGTTTACATGTTTATAGCATGAGAAATTAATGCTAAAATACACTGGAAGGATGGGGAATAAGAAAAGCAGAGAAAAAAAGGGGAGGAGACTGAGAACAGAAGCTGTGAAAAACTTTCTTCTTTAGTTTTTTCACAGTTGAGAAAATAACTTATCTCAGTATGTAACACTACTCCAACCCTTGCTCCTGCCAGTGAGCAGTGTTGAAAGGAAAGAACAGTGATTCTGAAGCAGGCCAGGCTCAAAATTCCTGATGTTTGGAGGTAAAAGTCAAGCAGAAAAAAAGCCGTCCCTTCATCCCTTGTGTAATGATGTGTTTGTGGTGAGCTCTGGAGGCTCCACCCAAGGGCTTTGTCCCCAGGTTCACAGAGGTAGAACGCCCTGTCGAGGTGCAGCTCCCTTCCTCGCTGGGCAGGAGCTGCACTGCCTGCAGGGAACACGTGTCTGAGAGGAACACACGTGTCTGTAGGGAAGACATGTGTCTGTGAGGAGCACACGTGTCTGCAGGAACGCTGTGGGCCTGCACACCAGTACCGGAGAGAAGGGGCTGATCCCATCCCAGCCAAACACTTCGCTCAAGGGACAATCCTTTCCTGACCTGTCCTCGTTCTGTTTTTATCTCCCTGCAGGATATGGTCACTTACTACTTCAACCTAACTGATGCCAACATGATGGCCTCAACACGAGAGGAAGAGTTCCCACTGTGGGAGGAAGAGTACAGGCTGACAGAAGCCTTCCAAATCCCTAATGGCTCTGCACGCTCCATGCAAACGGTGCTGGAGAGGATCTCGGAGGACCCTCACTATCTGCAGCAGTACTACGAGTTTAATTCTGTCAAATATGACCTCACCGTGTGCAATGAGGCCTGCCGCGTTGATCACGTTTGTGCCATCAGGGAAGTTGATTTTTCCAGATACAATGAGTGTGTTAAAACCAGCAGCTCTGCTTCTGCTGTCGTCAGTGTTTGGCTTTTATCGTTGTGCTTGCTCCTAGGACCGCTGAGTCCCCAGCACGCACTGTGAGGACAGAGCAAGAGGAAATAAAGAGCACAGGTTCACAATGTGCATGAACTGGCAATCGTGAATGCTTTTGGCACCGAGTACTTACTCGGAAACCAAGACAAAATCAATGGCTTTTTCTAAAATCTCTAAGATGTTGATTCAAAATCTTCTGGAAAAAGTTGCTTTATCAGGAAAGGGCAGTGATTGCTACGAAGTCTTTTTGTGCACAACTGACTTGCAGCAGGGGTTTGTCTCCCTTCTGCCATCACTTCTGGAGGTTGTCCCACAACTTGGACGACGATCAGGTCTCCCCATGGACCTCAGTTTGCCGTGGATGAGAGCTGTGAGCTGCCCTGTGATTCCGAGGCCAGGTGGAGTCCTCGTGCTGGCACACTCTTCCCTTCTGGAAAGACTACATGGAAAGTTTTGTCTTGATGGCCTTGCACAACA
Organism: Cuculus canorus; assembly: GCF_017976375.1. Lineage (NCBI taxonomy): Eukaryota > Metazoa > Chordata > Aves > Cuculiformes > Cuculidae > Cuculus > Cuculus canorus. The sequence continues at coordinate 3,353,009 of NC_071422.1, forward strand.
GCAGCCTTGCCCTTAGCTTGTGTGAGCGAAGCCAGGTGGGATTGGCTTTTCCTTGGACAGTGTGTGAACCTTGAATCTGGGCTGTGACGTTCACGTGTCAGTGCCCAAGATGAGACTCAGGGGCTCCTGCTGGCCCCAGGGCAGCTGGTTCCGTGTGGGAGCCTGGTGACCCCTGGATGGGTCTTCTCCCTTTGCCACACGCTTGCCCCCTCCTGCTCCCAGGCAGAGCTCCTTGAAGAGGAACAGATGGTGACACTGCCTTCATAGAATCATGGAATCATTATGTTTGGAAAAGATCTCTAATCTCATGCAGTCCAAGAATCAGCCCAACCTCACGGTGCTACCAAACCTTGTCCCTGAATGCCACAGCCACACACTTTTTGAACCCCTCCAGGGATGGAGACCCCACCACCACCCTGGGCACCTCTGCTAGGGCTTCACGGCTTTGTCAGTGAAGAAATTTGCCCTGATAACCAATCTAAACCTCCTCTGGCACAACTTGAGGCCATTTCCTCTCATCCTATCTCTTGTTACTACGTGGGACAAGAGCCCAGCACCCACCTCACCACAACCTCCTTTCCGGGAGCTGCAGGGAGCAATGAGGTCTCCCCTCAGCTTCCTCTTCTCCAAGACTAAACAGCTCCAGGTGCCTCAGCCACTCCCAGAACCCCTGCGCTCCAGACCCTTCCCCAGCTCTGTTCCCTTCTCTGGACGCGCTCCAGCCCCTCTCAATGTCTTTCTTGTACTGAGGGGCCCAAAATTGAATCCGGGATTCGAGGTGTGGCCTCACCAGAGCTGAGTCCAAGGGACAATCCCTTCCCTGCTCCTGCTGGTCACACCGCGGCTGATCCCAGCCAGGATGCTCTTGGCCTTCTTGCCCACCTGCTGGCTCATGTTCAGCCACTGTTGACCAGCACCCCCAGGTCGTTTTCCGAAGGGCATGTTTCCAGCTGCTCTTCCCCAAGCCTGGAGCTGCACGGGGTTGTTGCGACCCAAGCGCAGGACCCAACACTTGGCCTTGTTGAATCCCATCCACTCGGCCCTGGTCCATCAACCCAGCCCGGCCAGGTTCCTCTGCAGAACCTCCCTGCCCTCCAGCAGATCAACACTCGGTGTCCTTTGCCAACTGGCTGAGGGAGCACTCGATCCCTTTGTCCGGATCATTGATAACAATATCGAGGAGCACTGGACCCATCGCGGAGCTCGGGGCACACCGCTCGGTGCCACCGTGTGCTGCACTCCTCCCGGTTTAGCAGGATTACGGAGCTGGCGGCTTCACACCGGCTCCTGCTGATACCCGGCTCAGTTTCGAGGCAGCTGCGGGGTCCGGGCTGAGCAGGGTGCAGGGGCTGCTCCCGGGGGACAGAACCGAACCCCCCCGGGCCCCTCCTGGCTGCGGGGACCGGGCGGGACGGGCGGTGGCGCTGGAGGGGGCCGGGATGAAGGGGGAGGATTGAGGGATCCCTGGGGCGCCGGGCGCTGCCCGGCAGGGGGCGCTGCTGCTAGAACAGGGGGCGATGCCTCGGTGGGCGTGGCCTAAGAGGGCTGCGCGGGGTCACAGAGGGGGCGTGGTCATATGGGGAGCAACTGGGGGTGGGGGTCTCTGTAAGTGGGCGTGGCCAAAAGTCATTACGAGTGAGTCTATGGGCGTGGCTTATATAAGGCGCGGCAGGGGGGAGTCCCCGGGAGGGGCCGTGGCTCCCAGGGGCGTGGCTGTTAGAAGGGGCGTGGCTGTTAGAAGGGGCGTGGCTGTCGGGACGGTGAGTGGCTGTCGGATAGGGGCGTGGCTGCCGATAGGGGGTGTGACCGTCTGATAGGGGCGCGACTGTGGGGGCGTGGCTGCCGGGAGGAGGCGTGGCTGCCGGGGCGCTGCCGGGCAGGCGCCGCTGGGTCCCTGCGCCCGCCGGCCATGGCGCGGCCGCGGTTCGGGCCGGTGCAGCTGGCGCTGGCGGCGGTGGGCACGGCGGGCGCGGTGCTGGACGTGTGCGCGGACGGGTGGGTGGCGGTGGGCTACGCGCGGGCCGGGCAGCCGGGATGGGCCGCGCTGGTGCTGGCGCTGCTGGCCGCCGCCTCGCTGCCCACCCAGGCGTGCAGCTGGCTCTGGCTGCGCTCCGACCCGCCCGCGCTGCGGCCCCGCCTGCCCGCCTGGCAGCTCGCCGCCCTGCACCTCCTCCAGCTCGGCTTCCTCTTCAGGTGCGAGATCCCCCCTGCATCCCCCGGTGTCCCCCCCCAGCCTCAGCATCACCCCCTGCATCCTCCCGGTATCCCCCGGCACTCCTCCGGTGTCCCCTGCATCCCTCCGGTGTCCCCTTCCCCAGCCCCGGCATACCCCCGGTATCCCCCGGCACCCCCCCAGTACCCCCTGCATCCCTCCGGGCATCCCTCCGGTCCCCTCCTCAGCCCCAGCATCGCCCCCTGCATCTCCCTGGTACCCCGGCATCCCTCCGGTCCCCTCTTCAGTCCCAGAATCTCCCCGGAAACCCCCGGTACCCCCTGCGTCCCCCCGGTGCTCCCCTCCCCTCGTATCCCTCCGGGCACCCCTCCGGTACCCACCCGGCGTTCCCCCTGCCTCCCTCCAGTACCTCCCCCCAACCTCAGCATCCCCTGCATCTCCCTGGTATCCCCACCGGCATCCCCACCGGCATCCCTCCGGTACCCCCAGCATACCGTTGCATCCTCCCAGTACCCCTCCTCCCCCCTTCTATCCCTCAGACATCCATCCTCGCTCCAGCATCCCCCGGTATCCTCCTTCCCCCCGACATCCCTCAAGCATCCCTCTGGTACCCCTCCACTTGGCATTTGCCCCTGCATCCCCCCAGCATCCCCCTGCATCCTTCCTGTACCCCCCAGCATCCCTCTGCATCCCCCCCTGTACACCCTGCGTCCTCCCTGGACCCCCCCAACACCCCCCCAGTACCCCTCACCCAGTGTTCCCTTTGCATTCCCCCTGTGTCCCCCCTCCAGGTACCCCCTGCATCCCTCTGGTACTCACCCTAACCCAGCATCTCCATTCATCCCTCCGGTACCCCCTGCATCCCCCCGGTGTCCCCCATCCCTCCAGGCTGCCCCAGCGGGATGCCCAAGAGGTCCCTGACCCATCCCAAGGCTGGAACCACCCTCCCTCCTGCTGAAGTTTCCTACCCATGGCCCAAAGCCCTTTGGTTCTGCTCTGTCTCCTGGGGCTGCCGGAGGCCTCCTGCCAAACAGAGCCAGGCTGGGTAAATAATCCAGCTGCTCCTGCCGAGGATGATGATGCTGGGTGTCGTGGGGATGCTGTGGCTCTGGGCTTGGGATGGGTGGGAATCATAGAATCATGAGGTTGGAAAAGATCTTTGAGATCCTCAGGTCCAACCGTCCCAGTCCACTACTGAGCCATCCCTGAGCACCTCCTCTGCCTGTCCCCTCCAGGGATGGGGACTCCACCACCTCCTGGGCAGCCTCTGCCAGTGCCTCAGAACCCTTTCAGTGAAGAAGTTTTCCCTGATGTCCCATCTGAACCTTCCTTGATGCAGCTTGAGGTGGTTCCCTCTGGTTCTATCAAGCGAAGGACTTTGGTCACGGGTCAGAGCAGTTTCCCCCTGGCCTGTGCAGCCGCTCAGCGCCGGTCCCCACGCAGGTGCCTGCACATGCTCAGGGTGGGCTGGAAGGTGTGCTGGGCCCAGGAGGAGGACGAGGACGAGCAGAGCCACATCGCCTTCCTCTCTCACGACATCAGCATGCTGCGCCTCTTCGAGACCTTCCTGGAGAACACCCCACAGCTCGCCCTGCTCCTCTACACCATCCTGCACACAAATGAGGCCAAACCCTCCCAGGGTGAGGGGCTGCGGGGTCAGAGCGGGCTTGGATGTTCTCCCAGCTCTCCTCCCGTTGTCCTGGTGCAGGAGGGTGTCCCCTGCCCGACACTCGTGCCCCAGACGCCGGTGCTGGTCTGGGGTCCCTCTGCGCCCCAGGAGAGGCAGAGGGTCAGGAGGGAAAGCAGGAGCCCTGCTGGGGAGTGGGGAGAGGCTGTGGATGTGGATGGGATGTGGATGTGGATGTGGATGTGGATGTGGATGTGATGTGGATGTGGATGGGAGGTGGATGTGGATGTGGATGTGGATGTGGATGGGATGTGGATGTGGATGTGGATGTGGATGTGGATGTGGATGGGATGTGGATGTGGATGTGGATGGGATGTGGATGTGGATGTGGATGTGGATGGGATGTGGATGTGGATGGGATGTGGATGTGGATGGGATGTGGATGGGATGTGGATGTGGATGTGGATGTGGATGTGGATGGGATGTGGATGGGATGTGGATGCGGATGTGGATGCGGACAGGAGGTTGAGCGAAGGTGACTCAGGAGGTGCTCTGATGCCCATCTTGGTGTGGAGGAGAGCCAAGCAGGCTGGTGGCTCTCGGAACCACTCGGTCTCATTGCTTCTTCCTCATCTCCTGGGCACCAGGCTCCTTGCTGGGTGGGTGGGAGGCCGGGGGGAGGCAGGAGGGTGCCAGGGGGAGCAGTGGGGTGGTGGGTGGGAGCAGGGGGTGCTGAGGCTCTGCCTTGGGGGCTCTGTTGGCTCCTGGGAAGCTGTTTTGAGCAGTGCTGGGCTGGGGGAGGCCTGAGCCGGGCTGGGCCCCCTCTCAGCATCTCGTGCTCTGTTTGCAGGGCTGGGGATCTGCACCGCCTTCCTCTGTGTGACTTGGTCCCTCCTGGATTACCACCAGTCGCTGCGTGCCTTCCTGCAGGACAAGCACGCGCTGAGCCCGGGCTCCTCCTTCCTCTACTTCCTGTGGAACCTCTTCCTCCTCTGCCCCCGCGTCCTGGCCATTGCTCTCTTTGCGCTGCTCTGGCCCTACGGCGTGGCCGTGCATTTCCCCCTCGTGTGGCTCGCGATGTTCCTCTGGGTCAGCCTCCAGGGCACGGACTTCATGGAGTCGCCGGGCCCCGAGCAGCTCTACCGCGCCATGGTGGCCGTCATCCTCTACTTCAGCTGGTTCAACGTGGCGCCGGGGCGGACGCTGCCCCGCAGCATCATCTACCACAGCTTCGTGCTGGTGGACAGCGCGCTGCTGGCCCTGTCCTGGCTCTGGTGGCGGCCGCCTGACGACGGGCACGCGTACCTCGTGCCGGTGGTGGCGGCCGCGCTGCCCTGCTACCTGCTGGGGCTGGCGCTGCGAGGCGCCTACTACAAGTGGCTGCACCCCAACGTGCGGGCGCAGCGAGAGCGCGGCGGCGACGAGGTGGATGCTGATGGGGTGAGCTCCAGGCTGGCGTTCCGCTCGCTCTCAGGGCCGGAGCTGGTGAACAGGCGGATGCGGTGCCTGGCCCAGGCCCACTGCCCCGTCCCCTGGCCCCCGTCCCCGCGCTCACTCAACGGCGTCGCGGCTGCCGAGTCTGCCGTGTGAGGCTCCAAAGTGCCTTTAGTGGAGAGAGGGATGTGTTCGTTCTGCTCCGGGTTCTAAACCACTGCCCACGTTGTTCGGAGCACCTGGAGGGAGCGGGCAGAAAGCAGGGGTGATGCGTGAGCCCCTGCACTTCTGTGGCTCTCACCGTGTGTTTGTGGGTGGGGGCCGACGTCTTGCAGCTGCGCTGCCGGGATCTTCACTCACTATTTATTACAAGCTTTTTCCAAAAAAAAAAAAAAAAGGAAGGAAAACCCCAAGCAGTTTTTTCTGCCTGTGCCCCCCCGACGCCTGCTGCCGCGTTGGTGCTCAGGGAGGGCAGGGCGGATGCGGGAGAGCTCGTCCCCTCCTTGGCAGCGCCTGGTTTGGTTTTTCTCTTCACAGCAGCGTTGTCCTCCTCCTGCCTTGCTGTTGAGGCCAAAGATTGCCCGTTATCACCGCGCTCGGGGAGGGACGGGACTCCCTGGCACGGGCAGGGCAGCGAGGGCTGTGCTCCTGCCTTGTGGCCACGCGTTGCCTCTTTGGAAACAGGGAAGCCGCTTCCAACGTAAAACCATTGGCTCTGCCCGTTACCGGGTCCCTTCCCGCCTTTCCCTGCCTGCTGTGGGCCGAGAGAGAGGCAGAGCCAATGCTTCGCACTCAGAGCTGGGTCCGGGGCTCGCAGTCACCCCTTCGCTCCGTGTCCAGGTTGGTGCTTTTCTCCCTCCTCAGCAAATGCTCTTTGGGATGGGGTTGGCAGTGCGTGGGCCTCATGCTGGAGGCAGAGCCGTGTTGGATGCAGCGTGGCTCAGCACTCCGGGCGTGTTCCAGCCCCTCACTGGCATTTCCAAGCTGGAGTTGTCCGTGACCCATTTTCCAGCCGCCCGTGGCCGGTGCCGTGGGCTGTGCCGGCTCCTGGGCTCGGACACCGCAGCTGCCCCTGCTCGGTGTCAACACCAGAGCAACCCCCAAAGCTGTGCCACGTCCTGGCTGCCCACCGCGCTGGCACGTGGCTGCTGCCGCTGGCACCCACCCTCCAGCAGGACCCTGTCCCGCGGGAAGCCCTGTACCCGGGAAAGCAGGATGCAGCCCAAGGAGAGGCTGAAATGCTGCTTTCACAGCTGTGTCTAGAAAGGGATGGATGCCTGGCCAAGGAGGCTGGGAGGAGGATCCTGCACCGGGGCTGGGGAAATCCTGAGCACAAATACGGGCTGGATGGAGAGTAGGGCAGGAGGAGGTTCACGGTGGATATCAGAAAAAACTTCTTCACAGAAAGAGTCATCGGGCACTGGAACAGCTGCCCAGGGAGGGGGTCGAGTCGCCTTCCCTGGAGGTGTTTAAGGAACGGGTGGATGAAGTGCTGAGGGACATGGTTTAGGGAGTGTTAGGAATGGTGGGACTCGATGATCCCGTGGGTCCTTTCCAACCTTGTGATTCTATGATTCTGTGAAGAGATGACTTTGGGTGCCGGGAGATGAGAAGCTCCACATAAGCCGGCAAAGTGAGTTCACAACCCAGAAACCAACCGTGTCCTGGGCTGCATCCAAAGCAGTGGAACCAGCAAGGGAAGTTATTCTGCCCCTCTGGTGAGACCCCACCTGGAGCCCTGCGTTCAGTTCTGGAGTCCTCAACAGAAGAAGGACATGAAACTATCAGAGGCCACAGAGATGATCTGAGGGCTGGAGCGCTTCCCCTATGAGGAGAGGCTGAGAGAGTTGGGGTTGCTCAGTCTGGAGAAGAGAAGGCTCCAGGGAGACCTTAGAGCAGCTTCCAGGACTGAAAAGAGCTCCAGGAAGGCTGGGGAGGGGCTCTGGATCAGGGAGTGCAGGGACAGGGCAAGGGGGAACGGTTTGCAGCTGAAAGAGGGGAGATTGAGATGAGATCTTAAGAAGAAATGTTTTGCTGTGAGGGTGGAGAGGCCCTGTCCCAGGTTGCCCAGAGCAGTGGTGGCTGCCTCATCCCTGGAGGGGTTCCAGGCCAGGTTGGATGGGGCTTGGAGCCCCTGATCCAGTGGGAGGTGTCCCTGCCCATCGCAGGGGGTGGAAATGGATGGGCTTTGAGGTCCTTTCCAAACCAAACCATTCTATGAAGGCTGTTTTTTAGGCCTTGTGTGAAGGAGAAAGCGAAGGCAGGGCAGGGGTGGGACAGTCCCAGCACCGAGGAGGAGGCACCTCCACCACGGGCTCCCCAGGGCCACGGCCTCCAGCAGCAGCCTCTGCCAGCGGCTGTGCTGGGACTGCAGCACTGTCATCCCCAGTGCCACGAAGTGCAGGCTGTCACGAGCACAGGGTCTGTCAGAGAACAGGCGGAAGCAGTGACTATAGAAAATAAAGACTTTATTTTTTTCCAGTTCACAGGACAGTTCCCATTACACAGAGCAGGAGTGAGCTGAGGCTCCAGAACCGGCAGCGCCTGGGGTCCGTGGGGCAGCGAGGGGCTGCAGCTCTGGATCTTGCTGCCTTCCAGGAGCACCAGCAGGGACTTCTTCCCCAGGGCTCCTGGAGGCAGCAAATGCTAAAAACAGTGGGGTTTTAAAGCCTCCATGGCTGTGGTGAAGCTGGAGGGGAGGCTGAATGCAGCCCAGCATTTGGGTTTGTCACCAGTTCAGCCACAGCCAGGCCAGGGACAAGGTTGAGCGCACAGAGACAGCGGCAGATCAGGGCTGGGACAGAGATGCTGCTCCTGCCACACGAGACAGGAAAAGTCTTAAATTCAGCCAACAGAGGGAAAAATAAAATAGCCAGGCCAACCTTTATTAAACAAACACAGAAATGTACCATCCACCTCCTAATATAAAAGTACTTTACATACATTCAAGGAGACATCATATAAATATCCGTATGAAATGCCACTGGCTGCAGGAGTTCCACACAGCTCAAATTTTGCCAATGTTTGAAAAGCTCCTTAAAACATTTTAAAGTAAACAAACAGAACGCGAAGCCAGCCGGCACCTTGGGCCAGCACTTGCTGCGAGTGCCCGGGCAAAACACGTCCCACCGCCCGGCGCGGGCCTGTCCAAAGCAGGAGCAATATCCGCTCGGCCATGCCGGATAGTGGGAGGTTAAGGCACAGGTTTGAATCCCAAAGTTCAGCCGGCTGGAGTACAAGACGTGCTCCAAACAGGCTGCTTTGCAGGCTGGGACACCTCCCACGCCCGCTTACAGACCTTTGGATGGGCTGGGGACCCACAGGGAGATGGTCAGGATCCATCTCAAACTCTGCTGTGACTGCAACCCAGCCCCTTGCTACAGGAATGACATTGAGGGGCTGGAGATGAGGAATGGAGCTGGGGAAGGGGCTGGAGAACAAGGGTTAGGAGAGGCAGCTGTGAAACCCGAGGTTGTTTAGTCTGCAGAAAAGGAGGCTGAGGGGAGACCTCATCAGTGTCTACAACTGCCTGAAAGGAGGTTGTGGTGAGGTGGGTGTTGGTCACTTCTCCCAAGTGACAGGTGATGGGATGAGAGGGAATGGCCTCAAGTTGCACCAGGGCAGGTTCAGACTGGACATCAGAAAAACGTCTTCACCAAAAGGGTTCTCAGGCACTGGCAGAGGCTGCCCAGGGAGGTGGTGGGGTCACCATCCCAGAAGCGGTTTTAAAAGATGGGTAGATGAGGTGCTCAGGGATGTGATTTAGTACTGAACAGGGATGGTTGGCCTTGATGATCTCAAAGGTTTTCTTCCAACCAAACAATTCTATGATTCTATGACTCTGGTAACATTTCAGAACCTGGGAGCAACAGGGCTGCTTCTCAGCACGGCTCAATCCCTACCACATCCACTCCAGCTGAAGCAAGAACAACCCTTCCCTGGGCCCCAGATGACCTGGATTTTTTATGTATCCAGCGGAAACAGAGCTGCAGCCCCACAGCATCTCCCCTTTCTCTCTGCCCAGGGTCCACGCTGCTGTGAAATGTCAGCACACAACTACGTGCCCTTCCCTGCCCAGGAACACCCAGGGACGCACCGGAGCTCCCGGAGCTCCCCGCCTTGTGTACACGGCAGATGGGAACACATTCCCATGGGCTCCCACTCCTGCTCCTCGCCAAACCCTGCTGCCGAGTGCGACAGAGCATGGCCCCTCCTCGCTGCAGGGGCTCTACTGCCAGTGCAGCCAAAAGAAATGCCCTCGCCCGAGCTGCTCAGGAACAGCGCCAGCAGAACCTGGCTCCTCACATTCCCCTTATAGAGAAGAGGCCACGCTGTGTGCAAGAAGCAGCTCCAGCACTGACAACGTGTGCCCAGAGCAGATCCAGCGCATCTGCCTGCGAGCACAAGGCCAACACCTAGCAATGGTCTGCACGGACAGCAACCACTCCTGTGACCACCGTGGAGAAAGAGAAACTCATCTGACTTCAGATTATTTAAAAAAAACCCTAAAACTGGAGCTAGGAACACATGAAACGGAGACCTCAGTGTCCCATCTCTCAGCTCTGGGGATCCCAGCCCCCTCTCGGCACCTCTTCCACGGTGGTGGCCGGAGCCGGCCCAGGAACTCCCCAGCACAGATGGAAATTACTCCTCAGTAAATAATGCCACGAAAGGAATGCAGCAAACACAGCACCTGCCTCTGTGGGCGCAGCCTGAGCGGGTCAGCATCCTCCTTGAAGCAATCGTGTTTCCAGACCAGTCCTCGCGGGTCCCAGGGGGTGGGCTGGGCTGGAGACAGAGCTGGTGGCGCCGGGGCGCCGCAGAGGCTTGCGAGGCGCGCAGCAGGCATCCATCCTCTGCAGAAAACCCACGTGCCTGCAGATTTGGTGCCACCGGGGCACAGGGAGGAGGCAAATCCCATTGAACACAGCCTGACCTGGCACCAAACCAGCGCCCGTGCCAGCCCTGTCTCCAGATGCCCATCCCCAGCCAGCGGTGCTGCCACTCCCCGGCTCCAGCCTCGCCTTCTGAGACAGCAGCAGGAGAATCAGTGTAACCATTGCTCCCAAGGCCAGTGTGCTCCAGGCTGCCACGTCACAGTGTCTTTGAAAACAAAGTCCCTCTTCAAAGGGTTTTGTTTCTAGCAATGTCCTTAGGCTAACACAAAGAAGAATACAAGAAAATTGACTCTGATTCTACTAAAACGAACTCACTCTCACAAAAGGAGTCAGGAAAGCAGAGGTGAAGGTTAACAACCACACCCTTCTATAACATCCATGAGGATTTCGTTCTCCCTTAGTCCTGAAGAGGACTCTGCTCACGTCTGTGCAGCCCACAAGAGTACTGTGCTGTATCTAATGGTTGGGTTTCGTAGATTTCCTAGATTTCCTGTGGCACCACGCTCTGGGTTGGTCTGGGACTCTCGGACTGGGAGCCACTGACATCAACTCCAAATACCAACATTTTCCTCCACAAGGAATCGTGTATCCCAGAAACATTCCCTTATCTTTCTATTTTCCAGTAATCCCGTGTTGAGGAAATAACATAAGGACATTGTAATAAATTAACTGCTTTGAACACCTAAAAGGGGAGGAGAGAGGATGATTTTCACAGCAATAGAGGTATTTTTGACATTTTCATTAATATTTCCTCTGAAAAAAGCCACAGCTCTTTCAGCTTTGCAAAACAAGGGAGGTTCAGCTCTGCCATCAGTGTTTGTCTATAAAAATAAGGTTTTGTGTTTACTTAGGTTCTACAACTAAGCTGAATAGAAAGGAGAAGGCTCTTACAAATACTCGTGTTGTGTCACCCCTCCCTCTGGAGACTGCCTGCTGGATTCACCTGCTTCTGGCAGCCTCTGCACACAAGCTCCAGCCCTGCAGACTCCAGTGCTTCTTCGTAGGACACCTTTGTACTCGGCAGGGCCTGCGCTCCTGAGGAAACAACCTGGTTTACTGTACAGTTTGCATTAGGTCTGTTTTCTTCATCAAGCTGAGAAGTGAGTCTCCAAATGTGTGAGATTTCTGCCTCTCTGGTGATGGAGAGGGCTTGTGGGAGCTGCAGTCACGTCTCTGCTCCAGCTTCTTACAGGAAGTCTAACTCGAGGGCTTGGTGAAGGGACACGAGGTCTGCATGATTTGTGATCCTCCAGAAAGGCATGTTGTGCTGTAACAGAGGTGACAAGGTCAGCTTTATCCTGATGATTTTATGGCTCGCTGGAAGCAGTCAAGGTGCACCTGCAGGGCTGTGCAATATGCGACAGCACAGCCGGAGCATCACCGCGTTCAGGGAGGGCCTCAGCATGTCGCTATGGGATGCCCATCTTATCTGCACATCTCTGTATGTTGGGCACCAGCGCTATCGGCTGCTTTGCTTACCGGTGACAGAAACCTCAGTGCTCGGCTGCGAGCTGCTTTCTCCAGGAAAGCCTCTGCAGGGCTCCCAGCTCTGCACGTGGCAGACAGCACGATGCTGGCAGGGACAATGTCCTGACAGTGCCCTACGCACTTCACTATGGACTGAAGAACCCAAGACCTGCTCAAATCAAACTGCTTGCTCCTTGTTTGCAATTCAGACTGAAGGTAGACACTGTGTATTGAACTGACTGCTGGCACCGCGTCCTGACTCCCATTGTGCTCCTGAGAAACTGCATTTCCCCAGCTGCACACTCTGATCAAGACAGGCTACAGCAAGAGACTGTTATACACGGACATATATGTCATACGCAATCCTAAACAAGAGTAAACCAGAAACTTTAAACCCCAAAGAGCCAGAACACTCCCCATCCTAAAGCAGTGAGAGATCTCTGGCATTAAAGGTGAAGTTTCCCCCTGGCTGTCCTGGTCTGAAGAATTCAGCCCCAGAAAAGGAGTCTATGCAGAAAGAGCCTGTGGCAGTCCCTGCCTTTTTGCCTCCCTCGCACCTCCTTCCACAGAGCCACAAACCCACCTGCTTAGCTGCAACCTCTTCATCACGCCCATCTCCAATTACCACATAGGTGACTTTCTTTCCAAATCGTGACACAATCCTCTCAAAGCAGCTCTCTTTACCTGCCAAAAGACAACTCCACTATAATAAAAGCCTTCGGTAGAGAGTAAAAGAAGCTGTAACATGTCCCTTCTTCCCAGCAGAGAAACATATCCTTGTTTCACTGGGAATGGGATACCACCCAGTTCAGATCATTAGGCCAGAAGCCACAGCTACGGCATGGCCAGCAGGACCACAGTGCCCACGGGGGCTACTCAGCTGCAGAAACTGGGATTTCCTGTGTAAAACCCCCTGCTAATCCATAGCAGACGCCTCAGTGCCAGGCACTTGAAACAACCTCTTACCTATTTTTGTAGCACTATAAATATTTTCGATGGGAAACACCTCGCCCAATCCATACAGGAGAACTTTGGCAAGAGCTGGCACCAGCTGGGTGGTTGTGATCAGGATGTTCACACAGTTTTTTCTGAAAGAAGAAAATCACTTGTAAAAGCTCATCTTCAGCCAGCAGGGCCGAGGGCTACTCTAGGCAGCTTACTTGGCTTTCCAAAATTCCATGTGCTTTGTTGTCCTGCTTTCAAGAGGCTTTTTAGGCCAAGATTTTGATTTGTGGGTTTGTTTGCTTGCTTTTTGTTTTAAACAGAAATTCTATGGCAGAAATATGATTTGGTGAGCACTGTCCAATCCCGAGCACCTTCCTAACCACAGATGTTGCAGCAGAAAAATCCCTAAGGTGCTCAGGAGTGGAGTTCCTGTGCTCACTCCCTCTGCTTCCCAGTACTGTGACAAGCAGCAGTAGCGTTACACAGGGACACTGCTGAAACACAGCACTGCACGCAAATCTAAGCAAGAGAAAAGGGTGAGAAAGGAACACACACATTTCCAGCTTCCATACCTGGACTGTATGAGTAGCAGGGACTTCAATGCAGTTTCCAGCCAGGAATCTGTTAGCACTTCTATATCGGTCCTTAGTCGCTGCAGAGCCTCCCTCTTCTGCGGGCTAAGAAGGCCTGGAAGGCAAGCAACACAAGTTTTCCCAGCTGAGCTGGCAAGTTGAACACAGAGCGAGCCATCGCTCAGCTTTAAAAGCTGCCTGCTCTGCAATAAAGTACTGAAGGCATCTGAAAGTTGAGACCATCTGGAGGCAGTGGGAGAAACCAGCTGCCAGTGGCACCGAGGAGCCCAGCCACCCACCGGCAGCGGGAAATCGCGCAGACACTGTTTTGGGATCGTTTCAAACTATTTCTCAGGATGCTCACAACAAAATGCCTTTCTCTTGTACAAAGCCCTCACAGCAGTAGGTGTGGCCCGAGGCCACAGGCAGGAGGGGAAGGAACTCCTGCTGTCACCCTGCCTGACTTCCTACTTCCCAAGGACCCTTTCCACTTTAATCTCTTTAAGATACTTTTTTTTGGTTTTTTTTTGTTTATCCCTGTGCTTTTTACTCTTGAATTAAAAGCAGCCAAAGGCAGAGCCCGCACACACACACACACACGCGCGCGTGCGCTCCCATCAGGAAATACAAGAAGGAAGCACCTTGAGTCTGAGCCTATCGCCACCTCTTTTCCAGGTGACATCCAACCCCCCGACCCCCTCACTCCAGCCCTGCTGTACCCCACTCCTATGGCAACGAGGCCACAGAGGGACCCCCCGCTGCCAACTGCTTTCCCATGCGGTGTCAGACACATCCTGAACTCTGCATCCTACTTTCCCACTTCTGATCCCGACCAGCCGCAAGGGAATTGCAGCATGCTGAAACGCAGGCTTACACTGTTAGATTTTGAAGGTTGAAAGTTACATTTTTCAACCTGTTTTTTAGAAAGTATGTTCAAGAAAACATTCTATCATGTTTTTTTTGCATAGGCAAAGGGGACCCAACCCCACAGCCCACCAGGCTGGGCCACCCTGCCCACGTTGCTGCTCCAGCAGCACCCCTTTCCCGGGACATCAACACCAAGACTCAGACTAAACAGAACATTTATCTACATTTGATTCCGGTGGTTTGCATCATTATTACTACTTTGGCATTGGAAGTGAAGCAAAACTAGAAGATTTGAAGTGACTTTGTGTACAGGTGGTAGGGATGCCATGTCAGACAGAGTACAATGGCAATTGCTGTACTTTTTGACAATATAATTTGTAATCCTTTTGCCGTTTCACACAAACAAACCAAAAATACCCTAAAACCACTTTATTTGTTCAAGAATCGGTATTTAATTTCATCAACACAATGGGCAATTCTGCTACAGGAGTGTCAAAGCACCAACGACAGTGAAAAGATCTCCTAAGCAGCATGGTATGTCAGTCATTGAGGGCCAGTCTAAGTACAGTGACAGCCTTTCATACAAAAATAGCAAAAAGGACCCTGTTTGCACCAAATTTCTCTTAGATACGGGATTGCCTGGCCAACTCTATCTACCCAGTAACTCAGACTGCAGTGGCACACTGTTCCATTTTGGAAGATTCCATGGAGATATGATCCCATTAAGCAGTACGAGAATGGTTACTTCACACGTTCAGTCATTCAGGAAAGCAAAAGCTCTGAGGAAGGACAGAGTCCAGCACCACAAACTCTGCGTAGTGCTCAGATATTGGTGCAGGAGAACACTCACCTCCAACGTTAGTTTTGTATTTGTCGTAGATCTCTCGTACCCTGCGGTAGCGGAAGGCCAGTTTTCTCATCCAGTCCACTCCACCCTGGACACCAACTGATGAGCTGTGGTTTGCATTACTTCCTGAGCCACTGAAGCCATCCGTGGAGAAATTGTAGTTACTGTTTCAGAAAAGGAGACCAGTTACGTATGCCACAGCAGCAGGATCACTGCAGCTTTTCTGGCGGGGCTGCAGATGGGCTCTGGCAGCAGCTGGGAAAGTGTCCCAGAGAGGAGCTCTGCACAGCCACCACTGCAACCTCACACCACACACAGACTGCTATGGGCAACATACAACTACATTTGCTGCTGGTTCTGAACCTCTGTACTGAAATGTACTGATGCAACTCCTCTTTCACACCCTCCGCTACAAAACCTCCCTTTGCTCTTTGACTTCTCACTCCTCTGTGGCACAAAGCATCCTTCCCACTGACCCTTTTCTCACTGCAGTGATAAACCCCAGCACAGCATCTTCCAACATCTGTGTCTCACATCACAGCCGCAGCTCCACAACCAGATGGGCTGCTTTGCCAGCTCATGGTTGCAGAAAGCAGGTCTTCCTTCAGCGCCTCCTCTGTATTTCTTTCTCCCTGGTAAACACACAGTTCCCAGACCTTTCCACGAGCCAGTTCAGCGCATGACTGCAGCAGAAAACGCACCCTTACCCCGTCTGATAATGCACACGACCAGCTGAGAGAGGGATGCAAATCACAGACAGACTTTGAAAGTTCGAGATCATAGAATCACCAGGTTGGAAAGGACCCACTGGATCATCGAGTCCAACCATTCCTAACACTCCCTTAAATCATGAAGTCAGGAGTATTGGTTCTCCATTCACCAGGTGTCAGTGAGCGCTCAGGCAACATTCAATAGCAGACAATGTAATTCACATCATTATTATGGAAGTCTTAATGTTTTGTACGTCTTCAAAGAAATACCAGCCAGCAAACAAGCAGCGTCCGCCAAGTTTCACCCCCCTCACAATGCTGACCTCCATCCCTTAACCCTGTTGGGGTCTGACAGCCCCACAAAACCAGGTCTCATCAGCAATACGCTTCACACACTCATCGATACTCCACCTTAAATCCTGACCATTGTCATCCGATGCCACATCTTCTATGTGCACCTGGTCACACTCCTGTGGGAGATAAAAATAAAGCCACAGTGTCGTAATCCAGAAACATACTGAAACCTGCAGGTCAAAGGAAGTGTGAAACAAACCCTTTGCCTCACGCTTCCTGACAGCAACAAGCCATGCCATGCCACCTCTACAAGCCCCCCCCCGCACCCGCCAGCTTCCATTAGCCTTGTCTTTCAGTGCGAGGTTTTCCTTCCCAGCACTTACAGGTCCTTGCTAAGCCTGGGATTCGAAGTCCCAGAAAAGTCAGAAAAAGGCATGTTTCTATGACAGTTCAAGTTGTCTGGAAAAAAGGAACCTTGACACTTACTAACCAGGTTGGACTCAAAGCTTCCTTGTCATTTGAAATCCTTTTGCCACTTCACAAAAACAAACCAAAACTCCAAACCACATTATCTGGTCAAGAATTGATTTCCCATTTCATCAACACTATGGGAATTCTGTTAGAGGAGCGTCACAGCACAAACCCTGGAGTTAAACATCAGCATGGTGGCACAGCCACGAGCATGGCTGATTTAACCCAGAGATGGATCGCAAACCCTGTTCATCTGTGCACTCTAATATATTAAAGAAGACATGAGTCAGGAAATTTGCTGTTTCCAACCATTTGATTCCAGATTCTGGCATAACCAAACACCATCCTACACAGACAGCATCGCTGTGCCTGTTGCTATCTGACAACATAGCATAGGGCATCGCCATGAGTAAAGCAAAGGTTTCTATTCAACTTCTGTGGACGTGGTGCCAAACTGTGAGATGTATTCAATTCAGCAAAGAACGCTGTGCATGACAGAGGGTGGGAACTCATCACAAGTCCTTGAGTCAGGATGGGAACGGGAGACCAGCAAAGGGCTTGCAAGAAAGAAAACTGGAGGGTGCTGTGGGACCGCTGTGTGTGCAGTGTGCTTGTCTGTGGAAGCGTGTCCTACAGAGCTGTTCCACAGCCTGTGGAAGCCACTGAGACACTGCTGGGGTGCACAAGGGGCGTCCTGACCTTGGCTTAGTCAAAGCCCCTAGGAACTGACATTCTCAAGGTCACCTTTCCTCCCCATCACTGGTCTCCATTTCAAAACAGCCAGTGAAAGCAAAGTGCCTACCAGTCCAGAATGCAAATCTGGTCCAGAGCAGGCATTGCTCTTTTTATTTATACAGGTTCAAGTAGAAACCTGTCAGGGAACTAAGACTGGAAGCCTGTGGAATGCCTGTCTCAGGTGAACGGGTGCCTCTCTTTGATTCGGTTGTGCTTAGAACCAGTTCCGTTTGTAGATTGTTAGGTTTCAGCATTAAGTGGCTCTGAAGCACAGCAGCCCTCACAGGTGGTGTGGTGTGACTCTAAGCAGGTAATGGGGAGTTTTGCCTTTCTAAAATGTTTGCCACGTACCTCCAAGTCATTGAAAAACAAGTGAGTATCGGCTACTTCAAATATCATCTCCTCCATTGACAGACCCGAGCCAATCACTAGGGTTGGATCCTGGCAAAATAGAAAGAGAAAATGTAAGTTCTCTGTGGTTATGGCAGAGTGAGTTGTGATAAAGCTTTCATCAGCTACACCACAGTTTTCCCTGCACATTGAGCATAATGTAATCCCACTCGCATTCAGTGCTGTGAACTACAATTCCCCTAATATTTTCAACAACTCGATAAAAACTGAAATCCCTGTTCTGGTAAAACATGGACCCAAACAGTAACAAATCACTTCCACTTGCCCAGCAGGGACTGGTGCATTTCCAGAGGCAACGCAAACAAAATATTCAAAAAGGATAAATTCTACTCCCTTTCACTGTGTGCTAGGACCCCAACAATTCTAGTGATGATAAGAACTATCTGACAGTAAGACTTGTGCTGTCCGAAGGGAATTGGCCGTTATAGCCACACCCTAGCTCTGTAGAAAGCCACATCCAGTGTTCCTTCCCCACCCCAAACCAACAAGTTAAAAGCATCATCTTATACATTTAAAACTAAATTAATTTTCTATTCCTTTTCCAAAGACTGACGTTTAATTCTGAATGACCGATATGGTTTTTCTTTCACAGAGAAGAAATTACCTTGCCATATTTCTGAGCATAAGACCCTGTGAGAAGTGAATGGAAGATGATGATGGTCTCATCCAGGTCCCAGAGAAACACTCGCTGCATAAAGAACAGAAGCAGGTTAGAGCTGAGATATTCCAAGCACTGAGATACAATAACAGAGCAAGTGTTAGGGCTCATTTTGTGGTTAGCTGCAGCATGCTTTAAACAGCTATGAACACAGCGTTCACCTTACAGGCTGAACACGCTGTTAAACTCTCGAGTTTATCGCAGTGGAGTTCATACACCACTACAGGGCAACCACACACTCAGAGTAAGGCTCTCCAGGTCGAAATATTTCAAAAGATTCTCTTGCTTGTATAGTTATAAAAGAAAAAACTTAGAGAGCTAATGAACGTTAGAGCCCTGCTAGGGTAGCAGGTTACTGTCAGTGAGCTGGAGAGGCCCAGGTAAATAACCTTGGTGTTTACCAGACACCTCTGTTATGATAAATAAGAGGACTGGCTTGGTGAGGAACAGCAGAGGAAGGATTCTGATAAACTTGAGTACAGAAGGATTCTGATGAACTTGAGGATTGGGCCAACAGGACCCAGCAGCAGTTCAGCAACTGCAGATTTGCATGTGGGGGACAACCCCTCATGTTGGCCCAGGTTGGAAGGAGCTGAGAGTGTGGTGGACACCAGACAGCATGAGCTAGCAGCACTCTCTCCCTGCAAAGCAGAGGAACTGCGTGCTGGAGAACACTAAGTGTGCCTGGCGGACAGAAGGAAGGTGCTGCCTCATTCTGCTTGACACTGGGAAGGTCACCCCAGACAGCATCCTCAGTTCCAGAGGTACTGGAGGAAACTAGAGAGTGGTCAGCAAAAGGCTGTTGAGACAGTCAGCAGCCTAGAGGAGAGGCTGAGGGAGCTATGATGGTTTATCTCAGCAAAGAGGAGACTGAGGTTGAGCTAACAGTGGACCACAACTAATTGAAAGGGAACTGCAAAGATGATGGAGACAAATTCTTTTCAGTAGTGGCAGAAGGAAAATTGCCATGGAAAAAAGAAGAGGAAATTTGCAGCTTGGGAGATTCCAGTTGAAGACAGAAAATGTCCTTCCCCAGGTTGGTGTGGTAGTGCTGGGAGAGATCATCAGACTGGTGATCCAGCCTTGGATTTCTCAAGAGTCAACTTGACAAAGCCATGGTTCCAGTGCTGGGAACAGCCCTGCTCCGAGAAGGACGCTGTACTAGAGACATCCAGATGACTCCTCCACAGACGCTACTATGATTCCAAGATGCATTTCAGCAATACTTGTAAAGGAACTCTGAAGAACTTCATTTGGGCCAGTTCTCAGATAACACAGGTCACGGGAATCTCTCAAATTATCTCTCAGTACAGGAAAGACATGGACCTGTTGGAGAGGGTCCACAGAAGGCCACAAAAATGCTCAGAGCCCTGGAACACCTCCTGTGAAGAAAGGCTGAGAGAGTTGAGGTTGTTCAGCCTGGAGAAAAGAAGGCTCCAGGGAGACCTTCTTGCAGCCTTTCAATACTTAAAGAAGGCTCCTAAGAAAGTTGGAGACAGAGTTTTCGGTATGGTCTGTAGTGACAGGACAAGCGGTAATGGTTTTAAACTAAAGGAGGGGAGATTCAGGCTAGATATAAGGAAGAAATATTTTACAATGAGAGTGCTGAGGCCCTGGGCCAGGTTGCCGAGGGAGGCAGTGGCTGCCCCATCCCTGGAAACAGTCAAGGTCAGGTTGGATGGGGCTCTAAGCAATCTTACTGAGTTGAAGGTGTTCCTGCTTACTGCAGGGGAGCTTTAACAGATGACCTGTAAAGGTCCCTTCCAACCCAAACCATCCTGTAATTCTAGAATCTCCTTTCATTTCCATGGGGACAGGATGAAAGAAAGAGAGAACTTTTACCACCACACTATTCTGAACTTCTACCTGTAGAAAATACAATTAATACTTACCTCCAGCTCACTGTCCTGTGAGGAGGAGGTATCTGCTTTCCTCTTCCCCCTATTCTTCCCAGGGATGTTTTTTCTTGCCTGCTCATCTAACTCCTTACTTGCTGTTGCTGCTCTGGATAATGAAGGACTCGTGGATGCATCTCCTAGAAGAAAGAAATCACACAGCTCTCATCCCCTCATGTCTCAAAACAAACACCAACATGAAGCTCATAGCGCATGGCCACAAACGTCCTTTGCAAGAGGTGAGACGGTATCTTGCTTTATTGATCCAGTAGTAGTTAAACTCTTATTAGAACATAAAACATTGATTTCTGTGTCCCATCATTTCAAAACAGCTCTGTCTCCTCAATTCAGTCCACCAGGACTGAGCTACGCATCCTGCCTGCAGGACAAAGCCAAAGACAGAGCCCCCTCCACCCCAAGGCCTGTAACCCCTCAGATGTCTCATTACCCTGGAACTGCTTTATTACTCAATTGTTTCTTTAAATACCTCTTGAGAGTGCACCAGAACCCCACAGTCTGCAATGATGTACAAAGGAAAGTATTTAACGATACTTCTCTCTCCCAGATTTGTTAATCAGACACAAACCCACAGAGCACTCCCTGGGAAACAGACACACTGAGATGACAGCACCACGGATGTACCAAGACTTAGTAAAGAATAACACGGATGATCTTGGCCCCGGAGACAGGCTTGGCCAAGCACCATGTTCATCACTGATCGGGATATACTGTGGAGCCTGTTCTGCTTCTGGTAAGAACACTCTTCCCAGGGACAGAGCAAAGCACCACCATAAAAATAAACAATTAACAAAACCAATGCTTTAACTTCCAGGACGTTAAAGACACAATGGGAGACACTCTGAATTCTTCACTAACAGCTCAGGCAGAAGAGTTAACAGCCCAGATGTCCACCTAACTAGTTGAGAAATGGGCGCAGACCTGTAGCAGGAAGGCAGAGGAGACTTCAGAGAGCTTGAATTTGAAATTCCTATTAAAATTCATGCAAAATGGTGAGCTTGGAGAATTCCTGAGCTAAGAAAATGGCACTCATGTTCTCATCAACAACTGGGCCATTCCCTGACCAGTGCCTTGAAATAGGAGCACAATTCCTTAGGTTCTCAAAATCAAACATGAACAAGTTCTCCTGGGTAAGTCTGCTGCTGCTCACCCCAATCAGAGGACAACTGCTCCCTGGAAGAGGGAAGGTGCTGAAGCACTACCCTTCTGATTCACAGCGTGGTGTCTGTCATCTGCTGTCTGTAGCATCCCATAAGGGAAAGACAAGAGAGATCTGGAACTCCACTGAGTTCAAGACTATTGATTTGTGTGCCTTGCTCGCTGGCAATCCCTGCTCTCAGATTGCTTGAATAAGTTTGAGGACTTGGCAGAGCTCTGGTATTACTGACAGATTTGGGGAAGGTGGAGAAAGCAAAGTGCTGTGAAGGCAATTGCTCACCACCTCCCACAAGTAGGGTGATGCCCAGCCAGTCTCTAAGCAAGAGCCACCTCAGAAGCAAACCGCCCGCTTCCTCTGGCCTCAAGCTGTGCCAGGACAGGTTCAGATTAGACATCAGGAAAAATATCTTCACTGAAAGGGTTCTCAGGGACTGCCAGAGGCTGCCCAGGAGGTGGTGGAGTCCCCATCCCTGGAGGGGTATGAAAGACAGGCAAATGAGGTGCTTAGGGATCTGGTTTAGTAATGGATAGGTGTGGTTGGACTTGATGATCTCAAAGGTCTTTTCCAACTGCCCAGGCGCTTCTCCAGCTGCCTGCGGAGCTGGAGGGGAGAAAGCCTTGAGAGGTACAAGCACCGTTCCCAGTAGCCAAAACACTGCTGTGTTATCAGCACTGCTTCAGCCACAAAGGTAACACACAGCACCAGCAGAGCTGCTATGCAGAACATTAACTCCATCCTTGCCAGACCTAGGGCACCAACAAAAATGAAAGGAATCTGCATTTTTTTTTTCCTGCCTACCAACCTGCAACAGCAGCAGTTTGCAATCTGAAACTGTTTGACAACACAGGAAGAATCTCACAACTCTTTGCGCAAGACTCCAGAAGAAGCCCTGAGTCTTTTTGCTGGTCCTTGTTAAGTTTAGCAAAGTGTATTTTTGGTGAGGAAATTTCAGGCAGCACCCCTGCGGCTGTAGTGGGAAAGGCCAGCGGAGGATAGGGCAAATCTAGAATAGCGAATCTAGAATAGCAAATTAAACCTTTTCAATCCACTTCTGCCATCTCTTCTCTTACCAGCTAGAATCTCTTTGCCCTAACATGTGGCACGTACCGTAAACGCTGTGCACACAGAGAGCACAGCAGAACAGCTGCTGTTTCAAAACCAGTTTACATGGTGAAACAGAAGAAAAGAAAGGATGGACTCCTGGGCATAGAGACCAACGCATTGAGAGGTGATGGCTAAACTACAGCTCTCGAAAATGCATAAGCAGTCCCGGATCCTCCCACAAAGGGGACTGGCAGCTATGCCACAGCTGTCAGGTAACCTGAATACCTGTTTGTGGGAGGGAAACAGCTGGCATGAGCTGTTGAGACTGGAGATCATCAGCTGCCCTGGAGCTCAAGTGAACACCCAGTGATGTGAACACACATAACTGAATCAACGGTGCCCAGGGAGTTGCTGTTGGCAACAAGTTACCGCTGGAATTCCCTCTCCAGCATTCAGAGCACGTGGAAGGTGTCTCCTGAATCACAGCAGGATAAGACTTCCAATATGTCAATCTGGCTGGCCCATCACAATACTCTGCACAGCAGTGAGACCAGTTTGACAATGGAAGGCAAATGTCCTGTCCAGGCCAGCGCCCAAAGATGCTGCAATTGCCTTTTGGAAAAAAAGCGTTCCCCCCTTTTCTGCACACTGTCCTGTTTATCCCAGGATTATTGCAGCCACCCTGTTAAAGACGCAGCTGTTACCAGAGGAATGTCTCTGCACCGGCCGCGTAGGCACCATGGCGTTTGGCTTCTCAGCTGGATACGTAGTTGTTGCTAACGCAGTGCTCTCCGTGTTGCTGTCTGCTGGTGTTACGACTCCGAAGCCAGAACTCGGGTAACACGTCTGGTACTGACTCTGGCCGAGGATCGTGTACGTAGGATATTCCTGTCAGAGGGAAGGACTGGTTATGACACGACACTTCTTTCAAAACCCACTCAGTATTAACAGGACTTTTACGCTAGGATATGCCTGGAGAAGAGACATCCCACGGAGAGAACAGCAGCTACAGGCACAGGCACAGGAGCTACAGGATAAACCGCCTTTACTCACGTCCTGACTTCAGCAAGCAATTATTTTGCATGCTGTGATGCAAGGTATCCATTCATGAAGACTATTTACTCGTTTAGGAGGAGATCACTGAGTACCTGAAGCTGTGCTGGAGGATTTTAATTTCTGCTGCTGTTAGTATATAAAGCAGCCACCCCAAAAGCCATGTCATGCTCTTTGGGCACACTGTGAGCTCCCAGCCCCCACAAGGGGCATTGTGGATCTGTGATCCAAGTACCTCAGCTCTGCACTACTGGAAGATCTTTTTTTCCCCTTACAGTTCCAAGCAGCAGCATATGCATACAAGGATTTTTGTGTCCATTGCGTTTTCCACACTTCCTAAATTCTTTCTGCAAAATTGTGACACTGAAGGGTTCCCTCAAAGATCAAACTGCCCAGAAGAGCAGCTTCCCGCTGACTGTGCTGTGTTACCTGCAGCGGGGCACAGCCAAGGGAAGGGCTCTGTGCCAGCTGCTGGGCTTTTTGACTTTGCTTTATTCTAGGACCATCAAGATGCATCTCCTGCTTTACTGGATTTGTCTGGTTTCTGTGCAACCGTTTTTCCGTTTCTTGATGAGGGAGAACAAAGGCAAAACCCATCCACCTATGATCATCCCCCTCGGTTTGGTTCTCTTAACAGTTCTATTGCCTCTTTCCACTCTCTCTTCTACAGAGACCCCAGTGCCCTGTACACAGCCTGCAGACAAGGAGACAGCTCTGAACAAATGAGGTGAGGCTGATGCGAAGGCCGAAGGGGAAAGCGTTTTGGTCATTGAGACAGCAAGCGTGATTTTGCTGACTTTGAGTTACACACCGAGCCCTACAACTCCAGGACCACTTGCGCTCCTTTTGAAGTGATGATCTGGCCTTCCTTTGTGAGCTTTGAGCAACGTGTTAAAGAGGAAGGAGATGCAGTGCATTAATATAACAAGGCAGAAGTTTTACCTGTGAGATGCTGGCTGCTGCTGACGTGGAAATATTGACAACAGTTGAGGATGTAGAGACTGGACTGGCATTGGTGGTTGATGCTGTAAAATTAAGAATTAATGCATTAAATGCTCCTAGAGAAGCACAAGAGACGAGACCAATCCAAGCTGTGAATTAAGTACATATTCGGTTTATATGCAAGGACTTGCGCTTCCAGCAGCACCCAGCCTGTAACGGTCAACGAGAGCTGGGTGTATTTTGAAATCAGTTACATTTCAGCGGGGCTTTCCGGGCAGGAAAGCTGGCGTGTCTTTCAATACAGTACTTTCAAATGTTTCAGAAACCTCTTCCCTCCACACGTGCAAAGCAACTGGAGTTTAGTGACTAAAAAGGTTTCACATCTTTACTAAACGTTCTGAGAAGACAGCAAGCACATTCTGATTTTCAGGTATCAGCAGCTGAAAACTTATCTGACTAAATCAGTAAAAGTGATAAATCAGTTCTGATAAAAACAATTCCCTCTGCATTGGATTTAGTGCATTCAGTCTAATTCAATAAAAAACTTAAGAGACGAGTGAAAATATGCCAAATAATATAAAAGGGTGCTTCCTTCTGGAGAAAGTGAACCGATCTCCCCATATCCCTGTTTTTTGGATGAGATTTTCTGAAATGATTTGTCACAGCTCATAGGACGAATTATCAGAGACAAGGAGCTGTTAATATGGATTTTAAGATGTTTAATAACCTTCACATCACTGCATTCAGTTCTTCCAAAGCCCAGGAGAGGTTGTTGGAGCAACTCTGGGAACAGCAGTCATGCAGCAGAGGTTGTTTTACAGCCACAGGGCCACTCCCTTAAATGTGATTTCATATGGGAGTTTGGGACCCTCAGGGATGAGTGACAAGGAACGAAGTCAGCACGAACAGAATTGGGATGCCCTAAACCAAGTGCCAGGTTCTTTTGTTGCACCTTCTTTCTCTGCACAAATAACCCCCCAAGTCACTTTTAGATGCATATGACAAGAATTGCAGAAATCCAAGTGTCACCTACATCACCATCACTGTGAGAAAAGGCCTCACTGTATGTAGACAAAACCCATGTGGAATTCACCCTGAGACCGAAGAACTCGAGCTTCTGAAGGCTTCAGTCTGACTCCAGAGCAACAGAGCTCACCACGACTCTTAATCAATGCATATTGTGTACAAGCACAGGCACCCCCAGGTGAACACCTCCTGCAAAGAGGAATGGATCCAAAACATGCCTTAAAAAAGGTGAAAACCAAAAGAACTCTCTCCAAAGAGGTGCAGAAACACACAGCATTTGCAGGAGGTGAGAAATGAAGCAGAAAAGAAGGTAAGTGATGGGTCCCTGGAAATCCCTTTGTGATAGGAGCAGGAGTGTTCAAAAACAGATGGGAGAGAATTCTGGGGAGAGAACTTTTAGAGAAGGGAAAAAAGGCTCCCCTGAGCAGCAATAATGGTAGTGAAGACACTGCAGTGCCTACAGCAGCTCTGCCGCTCCCAGCAGCACAGCTGTGACTACAGGGCTGTCTACAGCCACTCCTCATCAGCAATCGCTAGAGAACAGGTGGCAGTTCCCAAATAAAACTCCTCCCAACGACACACGTGTGGGAGATGATCCAGACTGTTATTGCCCTAGGGCACTCCAAAGAGCATCTCCAGAAAAGATCCTTGCTAAGACAGAACAAATCTGCTGCGAAGGCGGTGCAAATGAACTCCTGAAGGCAGATCACTTTAGTAGCTCTCTCAAGATTACCAGGGAGAGCAAACAGAACGTGATTCTCGCCTGCAGAGCTCTGAAGAGGCAGCTCTTTCACCGAGACGGGTAACAGGAGTTGAGAAATCACAGGAAAAAAGATTGCAAGTGTTGGGATTCTGGTGAACACACAGACTCCTTCATACAAATGTTCCTGTTTATCTCAACTCTGGTCTCCTTCCAATATTTCTTTTTTAATTGCACTGTATATCTATGCAGTTATGCAGCGATCTTTGCAAACAGCTCCCACTGCACAGATGAACCAATTCTTTCTGCACTGTGGGTCAGTTCCTTCTGCCTGTGAATGGCCCAAAACCATGGAAACCTCTTGGCATGCATGTGCCAAAAGCAACCACATCATGGACTAAGGTTCATAAGACCAGCAAACACCAGTACTGCCTTGAAGTTGCCATGACTCTTTTTGTCTTCTGCTCTCTATCTTCCTGACTTCCAGACCTCACTCTCAGCCTGCATATTCCTACCTGCCCTCTCTTATTCATCCCCATTCAGTTTTGCTTCAAAGATATTTCAACGTGCCTCATGTCCTGGGAGGTGAAAACGGCCACGAAGATGATCCAAGGGCTGGAGCACCTCTCATACAAGGACAGGCTGAGGGAGTTGCGGTCGTCCAGCCTGGAGAGCAGAAGGCTCTGGAGAGACCTTAGAGCAGCTTCCAGCACTGAAAGGGGCTCCGGGAAAGCTGGGGAGGGGCTCTTGATCAGGGAGTGCAGAGAGAGGACGAGGGGGAATGGTTTTAATCTGAAGGAGGGGAAATTGAGATATTAGGAAGAAAGGTTTTCCTGTGAGAGTGGGGAGGCCCTGGCCCAGGTTGCCCAGAGTGGCTGCCCCATCCCTGAAGGGGTTCAAGGCCAGGTTGGATGGGGCTTGTGGCAATCCGATCCCGTGGGAGGCATCCCTGCCTGTGGCATGGGGTTGGAACTGGATGGGCTTTAAGGTCCCTTCCAACCCAAACCATTCCATGACTCTGTGATTGGATGTTTCGCTCAACTGCTTTTCTCTCATAGGGAAGGAAGAGGCAAGGCAAGAAGCAGTGCTTCCAAGTGCCTCTCCAACAGACCACCATGGCCACAGCTCGGCTGCGTATAAGAAGCAAAATTCTCAGTCACTAAGTGCATCTGACCATTTACCAGAGTTCAAATAACCCATTACTTCAGTCCAGCATCTCAGACTAAACCATAGCCATGCACTGGAACACAGCTCTGGTGGGGCAGCAGCACTGTACAACTCTGTGTCACACTGTTGGGACCGGAGAAAAAAGATAGATTCCAAGAGTCTACCAACAAAGCAACGCTGTTCTTGCTTCCAGCCCTGCTCCACCACGTCCCCTGCAGCAGCCCAGGCACTGATTTACCCCCTCAGTGGGTTGCTGGCTAAGCTGACCAAAAGGAAAGGGAGCAAATCCAAACAAAGAAGAGCTTCCTGCCAGTTTCTAAATAGTTTGTCAGAAAAGTGATAACATCTACACAATGCAAGTGACATTTTCATACTTTCAAAGAGCAGTCTGAAGGGAAACTCTCCTCAAATCCCAGTCTCACAGCAGTGCAGCTGAGATGTTTTAAAATCCTTCTGCAGAGGAAGACCTCCATCACCTCACCAGTTCCCAGGGATTCACTTGTTTGCCATGGCACAGCACCACGACACAGCACCAGCAAACCTGCCTGGGCCCACATTACGCAGACCCACTCCTGATCCCAGGCAATTAAAGCTGGTGATATAAAGCTCATTCATTCAGCCGGTGGGAATACCTGGAGGAGAGTTATATTTGAAGGCAGGAAGTATTTCCAGGGTTGTATTGCCCACGTTATGAATGTGAAAAGTAAATCAATGATAAATATTACGCTGGGCCACTTAACATCACAAGGACGCCAGCTGAGTAAGTGCCATGACACAGCACATGGCCTTGCTATCAGTGAAAGATAGGCTAAAGCTCACATACTGCTCATTTTAAGAGTTTTTCCCTGTTACTTGGCACTCATGAGACCGAATCTGGATTCGGCATTCAGTATAGGGCCTCAAGCACAAGAAATGTGTTGATAAAATTCAGCGAGTGCGGCAAAGAGCTGGAGCATGTGCCCTGCGAGGCGCAGCCGGGGGGAGCGGGACTGTCCAGCCCAGAGAAGAGACAGCTCCGAGGGACCCAAGAGCAGAGGTTATCAAAGAAGACAGAGCCAGGTTCTGGTGCCCAACAGGAGAAGGAGGGAATGGTCACAATGTGAGCGGATGCTCTGAGTTGACAAAAGAGAAAAGTTTCACCATGATGACAGTTAGGGGCACTGGAATCGGTGAAATCTCCATTCTTGGAGGTGTTTGAGACTCAACTGGATAAAGCCCTGAGCACCCTGGTTCCAAATTCAGTGTCAACTCTTCTTGGAGCAGGAGGCTGAACTAAAGATCTCCTGAATTATTCTATGAAAATATCACACAGATTAAGAATTCCCCAAATGCTTTTTCAAAACTACAGAGAAAGACACACATTTTCACAATTCATCATCCAAACATAAACGACAAAAACTTGCCTAAAAAAAAAATCATCAATTTGCACGTATCTGTCACAGGCAACAATTTCCCATTACTCTGCTAAGCAGCATATTTACTCTAAAATTGCTTTGGAAGCTGGATAAATTCAGCACCGGGCTTCTTTCATGTGGCACTTCCAGCAGTTGCAATATTTGTAGGCCGGTTTTATACTGAAAAAGTCCCTTTCTTGAAGATCTACCAGCCTGACATGTGTGTGTGATATGAGAGCCATTTTCCTCCAGAAGCAATAAAACATCCAACATCACTCAGCGCATTTCCTGACATCAAGCTAAAGAACACTACAAAGAGCTTGAGCTGCAAGAGCATTCCCAGGAAAGGCATGCAAGAACATGACATTTAGTCTCCTCTCCCCTTCCCATTTGCTCTTCACCCTGTGAAGTCCATCAGCGTGGCACCAACAAGCCAGCCTGGTGCGGACAGAGCTCTGTAGCAAATACAAACCCAAACACGGACACACGCACAAAGAAAGAAGAGGCAGAGCATGCAGAAGCATGCACAAACCAAGACCAAACGTGCAAACCTCTCTGGTTTTGGTATCTAGACTCAATCAGGTGGAGAGAGATGCAGATAAAAACCATGCCAAGTTACCTTCAATGGAATAAGAATAACGTGCTGGGCTGGGCTGGCTTGTGGTTAACCCTGTCGTGCAGGTAAGAACACTGTGCTGACTTGTAGATGGAGTCTGAATTAAACCACTTTCAGGTTTCATACCTGGCCACAGTGCACCTGAATCAGATAAATTGGACCAGTTACAAACAAATATGCTGGGACTAAACAGCATGCTGCTACCTCAGATTAATAGTTTTGCTTGTCACAAAAGCAAGTAACAAAACACACATGGAAATGTTTACTTTCTGCAGCAGTGAGTGCTGACTGCCAGGCTGTGTGCGGATTAGAGCTGCTGACAAAACCGGCTGAAAAAGAGAAAATTAAAAGCAACAATAAGACCAGTTTCCAAAGCTTTCAACTAAAAATCCGCTGGTGTCACAGTGAATTCCCTGCCGTGCCAGTACGAAGGATCTGCTGCTCCCACTGGTGGGTGGGCTGAGCTGCGCAGCACTGCAAACACCCTCAGCTGTTACAGTGAGGCTGAACTGGTATCCATTAAGGCCAAGGTCAACGCTTCCACTACTGCACTGGGCTTTGGGTTGAGCAGTTTAAACTAAGCCATAAGTCAGTCATTGTGACAAACTGGCAATGGCAAATATAGAGCTCAAAAAATAATCTACAGGTTTTGTCTCAATTTCCTGCCATTCAGGAATGACTTGTAACGACCTTGGGTGGCGGCACCGCAATCCTTCTGTACGAGGCACACAGCAGCGTGGTTTCAGCTCAGACGCTGTGCTAAGGTCGAGTCTACTGCACTAACAGCGGTGAAAACAGCATCCGACTGAAGGGACTCAGCTCAGGCATGGATCTTCAGGGCTCTTCAGGCTTCTCTTTCAGTGTTTCCAGACCTCCAGCCAAAGTCATAGGCATTGCTCCCTGGCCCGAGTTAGAAAGTAGGAATCAGATGAGAGGATCTACTTAAAAACAAGCAGGAATGTGCAAAGCAGAAAGATAAAGGGCATGGAGAGCTGGACACAAAGGTCAGGGCCAGCAGAAAAACCACCTTCCTCCTTAATCCCTCAAACCAGACCCAAGGCTGCAAGAGCCGCCCACAGCCTTTCACCTCCTCTGGCAGGACAAGCCATGGGCTATGAGCTCCAAGTCTCTTACCCAGAAGACACAGGAGACTCCAGAGCTGGACAGGAGCAGCAGCTCCAAGAACTTGCTCCACGCTGCAGCTTTGTCAGGATTAAATTCAGCAGCGGCTCTTTGATTTATTCACAAACTCAATTTCAAACTGCCACCTACACATCAAACTAAGCCATCTGTAACAGCCACGCCAGGGTTTTGGATCTTTGACTCTGAGCTGCATCTTCATTACTGTTTCAAACCTCTAGAGCCGTGATAATCGGCAAAAAAAAGGGGAAAACTGATTTAAAGAAGCCTGAAAATGGCTGAAACTCCAGAATAAAATGTATGGGAAACAGATTCTCTAAGAAGAGTGGGAACAGCTGTGTTTGTCCAGTCTCGAAAGGGAGGGCCACCATCTCCAAACAGGTGAGCAGTTTTCAGGGAGGACCATAACCAACAGTTCCTCGCAGTGAGAGAAAGGTGCAACAAGGAGCAGACAGCAATATGATGAGCTGGTCACAGGACACACAGAAGTGCCCAATAAACCCGACGATGAAACACAAACCACCTCTGAATGGTGTAGGACACCCAGGTCAAGCACCAGGTCAGACACAGACATCAGAGGTGTGTGCAGGGCAGGTTGGAAGCAAATGCAGGAGCTGACTCGGGTCATGTTAGAGCACCTTTCAGTCCCTGCTTTCCATGTCTTTTTCTGATCTCCCAGTACAGGGATGTTCTGCCTTCCAAGAGCAAGGGACACTCTTGGCCTGGTGGCACACGTCCTTCCCTCTCCTTTGGCTAAATAGCACTGATAAGCTAGTACAGCCTCAAGGAAGCTGGGGAGGGGGAACAAGACCCCTCCATGTCCAAGGGCAGCACTGCAGCAGGGGTAGAAGAAGTTCATAAGACACACGTACATAGGTGGAAGGGCCCCACACAGAACAGTCCATCCCTTGCTGGGTTTTCTTGATCATCCCATCCAGTGTTTCTAACACTGACTTACAGCCACACACGTGCAGCCTATAAGTCACTGCACTTGCTTTAATTCTTAATAAAATATCTCCAGATCATAAGTACATCCCGGGCAGAACAACGCACCAAACAACATCAACAAACAAATAGGCAGCAGAAAGCCAGGCAGACCTCTGGAACAGGCGCTTTGATGCTGGTAGAACATCTGACCACGCTGACCAAGTCCCCACCTGCGCAATGAAGATTTTGTGGATTTTGTCAGAAGAAGCAATGTGTAGGATTCCCTCTGCACTGTGCATATCCCTCTGCCTTCACCTGCCCATCATGCCCACCACACTATGCAAGGTTCACCTGTTCAGTACGATGGAGTAGGTACCACTCCAGTATGACTTCCATTACCGTAACAATGATTTTTAACATCTTACTAACACTTAAATGCAGGCTAAAAATTCAAGTATTTCATACAGACCTCAAAATCCATGCCAAGACATTTCAATAACTTGAGCACATTTCAGATGTTTAGCAGACAAAAGTTCCTACGAAGTCACAGAAAATGCCAATCTCGTCTAAGTCTTCAGCAGAATTTCTCCTGTTACAGTCACAGTACAACACTGAGGCAGCCAAGAATCCCTGAATTCCACAACCACTGGATTACAAAACCCCAAACACCCCCTCAAATGCAGTCACAACCACCCCCTCCAGCATTCCCTCGCAATACTGACAAAAACCCTACATCCTCCTCCCCTCTTAAAATTTAGAGGTCAGCCTAAAACACCTTTTGAAGCTTCTTGGCCAAACACCTCAAGGGAGCTCCCACATATTTACACACATTTGCCTTTAAAAACATCCAAACCTGACACAGTGCGAGCACAGAGCAGCTCCAGTGACCATTCACCACAAACTATTGATAGACACCACCTCAGTGAAGTCAAGGCAACCTCTGTGCTCTTCAGCTAGAGCAGAAACCAGCGCAGCGAGGCACTGAAACCCCAGCACAGCCCCGCCGAAGAGCAGTTCAGTCCAGCACCCACAGCTCGGGGTACGGCAGGAGTTGTGGGTAATGGACTGGTGTGACAACACCCAATGCTACAGCCAGACAAATAGCTAAGAAGAGTGTTGAGAAAGACAGCAGCCAAACTCCACTGTGACCGAAGGCTTCAGCAGGGACACACCATCAGGGTCTTCCCCACTGGTTCAGCCTTCCAAGCATGGAGGAATGAAAGGAGCTCAGAACACTCAACGGGCAGAGAGCTCCGGCTCCCTAGTGTTGGGAGTTAAGGTTCAGAGGCCTTTGTTTTTTGTCGAGGAAGTAAGACATGCACAACTCAATATGAGTTATAAGCAGGGTCCTTTTATTGCCTTCAGATAGCTCAGTTCTATACAGTGCGAGTTAATTATGCCTACTAATCCTACTCTGATTGGCGAAGCCTAAGGGTTAGGTTTTTGCATGAGTCCTCCTACTTGCGGTTTCAGCATAAGTTAGTTTCTCATTCTTTCTACAGCTAGTTCCCTAAGGTTATTTATGAAACTAGTCAAGGTCACAGTGTCCTTGCCAGTTCGCGCTATCAACATGATTTTGCGGCTTCTTGGTACTCCTCCATTCGGTCTATTGTGCAGGCCTATGCCTTGCTTGAATGTAGCATTTTTAAAGAGCCATGTCCTTGTTCTTTGAGCCATTCTCCAACACCCTAGGACACGTAACCCCAAGCCAATGAGGTCCTTGCCTGCTGGAAACCCTGAGACATCTGTCAGGACAGGAGGCTGTGGGTTTTTTTGCTGACTGCAATGGCAGTCAGACCTGAGTTGTAGTGGCAGGGGATGAGCTAGAAAGGCAGCAGCACCAAACACCACCAGCCACCCAAACAATCTTGTTCTCCTGAAGAGCCTTGGGTTGCAAATACAACAGCCCAATGCCCAGTCACGACAGCCAATCTCAGCATGAATACAGGGCAAATGAGATTTGGGAGGTGTTGCTGGATCAAACCCTTGCCTCCCAGTTACTAGAAAACCACCACTTGCCTCTGAAGGAACCCTCAATGACAAGAAGGCTCCTTTTCATGAATCCGAGATGTATATACAGGAAAAAAAAGAAAGAAAGGCATGCAGATTTGTTTTATATATTGACCTCTCTCATGAGGATAACAATTTATGCCACATTACTTCTAACAGAATTATTCGTGTAACTCATGCCTAATAACACTGAGTCCAGTTGTATCACCTCTTCTATATCATCTTCAAAAATACCACAAGAAATCAATTGTTTTTTAATTTATATCAGAGTCCCTGCACTGTCAGTGGCTCACACAGGCCATAAATGGTGGTGGCTTTACTCAAAGACATCTAGTTCTTCAGCTAAGGCAAAATTCATCCTTTGACGCTTCAAGACACAAAGATTTTAGCAGCACAGCTAAATCCAGAGGAGGCTCTGCTGATTTAGTCACGCAGCAGGAGCACGAGCCCCCACGACAGCCTCGCCCCAGCTCTCTCGCAGCTGCATTCGGGGTGCTCCCACTCGCATGACAGGGGTGCTCTCCCTCTGATCGGGTCTGGGTGCTAAGGTCAGAACAGCCTCTGCCGCCAGACAGTTCTGAGAGTTGGCAATGTTACACAACCTTTATATTCGAAACCAAGCACCTCCCAAACAAGGACAGGCTGAGGGAGTTGGGGTTGTTCAGCCTGGAGAAGAGAAGGCTTCCAGGAGACCTTATAGCGACTTTTCAGTACCTGACGGGGGCTACAAGAAAGCTGGGGAGGGACTTTTTACAAAGGCATGGAGTGATAGGATGAGGGGGCATGGCTTTAAATTGGAGAGGGGCAGATTTAGGCTACACATAAGGGGGAAATTCTTCACAATGAGGGTGGGGGAGGCCCTGGCCCAGCTTGCCCAGGGAAGTTGTGGCTGTCCCATCCCTGGAGGTGTTCAAGGCCAGGTTGGGTGGGGCTTGGAGCAGCCTGATCCAGTGGGAGGTGTTCCTGCCCATAGCAGGGCATTGGAATTAGATGATCTTTAAAGTCCCTTCCAACTCAAACCATTCTATGATTCTAAGTTAAAATGTTATTTTTATAATCGTTTACAAAATCTCATATGTTGGGGGTGGCCAGTTGGGGGGGGGTGTCTCCCCAGTGCCTGACAATTTAATATGCAGAGTCCAAGGAAAGGTCAGGTCTTTTGCTCACTAACCCGTCAAAGCCAGACGTGTCTGACTCCCTTTACGCATCAGCAGAGCGATGGGCAGTATCTGCTAAAACAGACCCTCCCCTCCATGCACTATTAAGAGATCACGGGCTGAACAGCTCAAACTCTGCTGCTGGGGACCCCCATCCTTCTATCATCTGCGAAACGAGGACGGCTAACAGAGGGCTCAAGTATTGGAGCAACTGAGCAAACTGATTTGCCTAGTAAGCTTGGACACATTTTAGCATGAAATCTTTATTTAGTGAAAGATAAAATAACAAAAAAAGTCTTAATCCTGGCCAGCAAAAAAGCAAAGGAAAATCACCTTCAGTAGTGTGGGGTCTGGCATGATTTCACTGACCCGAAAACTGCACAAATACAGCTACAGCACAACTGGAAAACATGATGATCCCAAACTAAGAACCACCCTACAAGCTCTGTGGGAAGACATGCAAATTAATGGCAAGGAAAACAGATTTGCAAGAAACTATTTTATAATACAAAGACCTCTCTAGAGATCAGCTCAGCAGAAACAGGTCTAATTTAAGTAAGGCATGTGCTGTCCTGTAAACGCTTCTGTCCAACGTACCTGGATTAACACTGGGTTTTAATGACACAGGACAACAATTGCAGGCACCGAGGAGTGTTTGCAAAGTTCCTTCTTACCAAAAGGAGGTAGTCCGTAGGTTTGGGTGGTCTGGGGGTAGATGGTGTAGGGCTGAGACTGCTGTAGTGCTTGGTACTGAGTCTGAGCAGGGTAAGGGCTCATTGTTTCCGTCACAGGTACAGAGAGGATATGTGCGTATGGCCTTATTGGAAAGAAAGAACAACAGCAAAAAAGAACCATTTACACGATGCATCTTTCAGCTTAAGAATTAAAAACAATACACACTGACGTACTCTTAGCGTAATCCCTGCCTGAATTTCCCAATATGACAGGCTCTTGGGTTTGTATCCGCTGCCTGTTTGTGCAGCCACACCAGGAGAAACGCTCTCCTCTGGGATGCCAGAGCACCAGTGCATATTCCAGGACTGGAAGGGCAGGGTGAGAGGGGAAAAGCAAACTCCCTGTTCCACCAGGCACAAGCGATTAGCCTCACAATACCAAATCCTAAAGCTCATACAATATAGTAGGAGATGTCAAACTCCCGGAACACACAAAGACTATGCAAAAGCAAGCACAAGAGGCTATAAGGCCTGCCAGGCTGCAGTGGGGAGAACTATTACAACTACCAAATGTGGTAAATCACCAGAAAATTCTGTATTCCCCTTATATTAATTTATGTCCTATTTATTTACTCCTCAAATATTATGGGCATTATTCAACAAGACTATTGTGTTGTTCATTACTTGAAGGAGCTCATTTATCCCTGTAAGCATAAGACAACAGCCACTGAAGGCAAAGGCTGACTTTTGTCAGCTTCAGTGTCCACAGCAACGAGTATTTGTTGCCAGCAGATATTAAACTGTGATTGACAGCATTACAGAAATGCATCAAGAAGCAAAAATTCCTTAAGAAAGAAGTAAAAGGTACAGAACTCAGTAACAATTGTTTCACTTACTTTGCAGAGTACATTTGTGAGGTATAATCATTTGATGACCTTGGGATATAATCAGTGCATGTCATAACTGAAAAAAAACCCAGTTGTATAATTACACGGGTGATCTGAAACCCCAACAAATAACAACAATTGAAAAATCAGCATGCAGGTACATTTTAACCAAGAAACAGAATTTACAAAGGTAAGATAATTTACAAAGGAAGACATAATGATTTATGCAAATAATACCTTTCACAACAGGCGTTACTATTGATGACCTCAACCCCCAAGACAAAACTTGCATGAGGTAAGTAAGAGAGAGCAGCGCCTGGCAGTGACACAAAAATATCTCTTGGAAAGAAATATTTGCTCACTGTCCGGCACTGATGCTTTGTAAGCATGACAGCAAACGTCCCTGTTACACCTGACAGCGAGGACACAGAGACAAAGCCTGCGCATGATGAAGCAAAGTAACAAGACCAAGGGAGGAAAAAGAGGAAAGCCAGTGGGAGCAGAACTCCAGAAGGTACTCACTCTCGCTGGACATGGGAAGGGTTGAGCCAAGGCTTGAAGGTTCAGGTTTCTGATCACTGACTTCTGCGTTGCTTACGTGACTGCCAGGACAAACAAAGGCTCATTGTTAGCATTACGAACTCCTAAATTAACACTGTTGGGCATCATAACCGCTGGGTTCAACCTCCCTCACCAAGACAAACTGCAGAAACGAGCTCTGCGTTCTCTGATATTTCACACAGAGATCCCAAGAGAGACTTGCAGCTCTAATCAGACATTGAACTGCCAACCCTGTCCAGCACGTTTACTCACCAACTGGTCTCTCAAGATAAGGCCAGAGCTGCACTGACAGCTCAGCAGACCTAGCAGCTTCGACCTGCTGCTGGCACCGGGAAGCATGAACACCTTCCCTGCCACCTGGGCATGGCCTCCTGCTCCCCTGCATCAGCTCAGACACCATCAGGCTCTCCATGAGAGTTTCATTTGCTTATCCAGCACAAAAACCATGCAGTTATTTCTGTTGGGATCCTGAACAGACTTAGCTCATGGAGGGATCTGGCAAGCACCATGCTTGGTGCACACTTGGGCTACAAGCAGAACTCCCCTCTCAGCAGCAATAAGCGGTTACACTGGCTCCTTCATGTTATAAAACTGCAGGCCAAGAATAACACACAGATGCCTCAAAACTTCATGAAATGCTGTGCTGCAGAACTAGCAATAAAAGAATCATAGAATCTCTAGGTTGGAGAAGACCTGTGAGATCATCAAGTCCAATCAGACCTGTCCACTGCTAAATCAGATTCCTGAGCACCTCATCTGGCCGTCTTTTAAAACCCTCCAGAGATAGGGACTTGTTCACCTCCCTGGCAGCCTCTGCCAGTGCCTGAGAACCCTTTCAGTAAAGAAATTTTTCCTAATGTCCAGTCTGAACTTCCTCTGGCGCAGCTTGAGGCCATTCCCTCTCGTCTAGAACTACACAGAACGAAAGCCAACAAAGCAATCATAAAAGGAAAAAGCAGTTTCACTAAGAAGTCATCTCCACTTCCTACTCGGCACATGAACACAGCAAAGACTGGCACGTAACCGAAGCGGTGTGTGACAAACCCCAAACCATCTCATAACCTGCACGTATTTCTCACACAAATGACACCCAGTTCAAGGATGTTTCAACACTGGATTTCAGGGACAAACGCAGCAGGGAGGCAACCTCCCGTGGCCACGAGAGTCTGCGACAGCAGGGCCACAGCGCAGCACCTGTGATGGCAGCCAAGGAGCGAGTGATACCGACCAGCAGTGCCCTGGTAGCTCCGTCCAGCCCTGGACTGCTCCTTTGGCCTGTGACAGACCCTGCTGTCCCGCTCCTCACTGCAGGATGGGTTGGAGATAAACCCCTGGGGCAGGAGGTGCAGCATTCCTGGGATAAGGTGACGGACAGTTGGCTCGTGAGTGCCATGGGTTTGGTTATCAAGGCAAGAGTGTTTCCCTCCTTTGGCTCACAGATGAACCTTGACCAAAATGCAGAACCTGGCTTTTTCCTCAAAACCTTTATAAACAAAATCCTTGGAAATCTTTCTCAATGCCAGCAGCTTAACAGACTTCCCTAAGAAAATATGAGTTTTGGAAGAAATGAACACATTTTTAGGCAGGCTCAGGGTATATATCTACTATTATTCCTGAGCCTGTGTGGCACCGACAGTCCGTGGGCGACTATTCCATGCCGTGCAGTCTGCAAGCAGGCTGAGAGCAGCTCATTGGGATCCCTTTCGGGGGAACAGGTAACAGATGAAATAACGCTCCTGACCATACTTTACTGGCCCATATTTCTGCTCTATTTCTCACTGCTGCTCCTCACCATATGTGCCTGTGCTCCTGGGACACATCCATCCCGAGTGCTCTTATCCTCTGTCATTCACAACTTTTCAGTTCTCATAGACTCAGAAAAAACTCCTCGCCTGCAGCATGACTGCCAGGCAGCACTGGGCGCATCCTGCATCCCACAAACCACGCTGTGCTCGGAACAGCATTCAGACCCTAAGAGGTCACACAGCTCTTCCCTTCCACAATCCAGCTAAAACCAAAACAGCCGGAGTATTGACATCAGCTGGAAATCACGTTGGCTGAGGAGAAACAAGTCTAGAATTTAAAATGAATTATTCCATTGGTCAATCCCCCATCCCCCATATTTTTAAATACTACACAAGGATGTTCACTCAAATCTCGAGGCTGCGGATGCCTGCGGGGAAGCTGTGACATCACTGAAGCAGAGCAACATGCTGCATTGACCCCGTGCACTCCAGCATGTTCGGACCTGGCCATGCTGCCCCCTGCTCCTCTGTACCAACAGAAAACTCTCCTGGGACACAGCTCCTCTCCCCTCATAAGGCCTAGAAAGGCAGCATGCAGTGATAAGCTCTGATTTCGAACTCTCAGACACAAAACTGACACCAGGCACTGTCTGCTCCCTGCTGCCTGTGCAAATATTCCCTTCGGTCTCTTTGAAAACCCATATATTCCTGTCCCCATTCAGGGCTCCAACACATCACCTCAACTCAAGCCTAAGCAGCACACACGGTATTTCCTCCTCACTCACGTGGGGATGTCAGAGGCTCTGGAAAGAAATCTGTCTTCACCGTATTTGGTACTGCTCACAGGGACAGAATAAACCCTGATACAGCTCTTCTACCTATCTGTATTAGCAATGAGTCCCTCAATATGACATCCGAGAGCACCTAAATAGCAATGAATCCCTCAATACGACATCTGAGAGCACCTATTGAGGCTACAAGTGGTACAACACAACCGCTTTAAACAGAAGAGCTGTCAGTTTGAGAGGGTTTCATTTCTCACAACAGTCACCCACAGAGTTCTGCTGAGAATCACAGCACAGGCGGTACTGAAATAGTCTGAGTCTCACTAGAACAAATGCATGTTACGAGCCACACGTGCCAGTCTCAACAGATCTGTAAAAAGCAGGACGCTTGATGAAGCAAATCCTTGTAGCCACTTCCATAAAAGCTTAATGCTAAAGGGCCAGCTAATGTTTTTTTTTAACTGAGAACTTAATCACAAAATTATATCAAATACAAAAGTGACTGACAGTTCCCTATTGCTGTGAGAAATAAAGCGATACACAAGCTTCTCAAATGGAAGTGTACCGTGACAAAAGAACATTTGTAGCTGTTCCATGCTAATAACAAATTCAAAATTGCCTTACCTCAAGCTTTGTTCTCTGGATTCCTGCATCTTGGCTTTTTTCACCTGCAAAGACAAATGCATTAGAGACACAATCATACAACTAACCAGAGCCGTCCTTGACGGGATCCACACATGCAGACTTCTGTTACCAGATCACCCCTGGTTACTATAGAGTTCGCTTTAGGGTTTAAATACAGAGCGCCTTGCGCTGAACTCCAGAGCTCACCTGCGTAACCATGGGTTCTTCATCTCAAAACAAGCATTTTCCTAGCTAGAAAATAACTGCTAAAGCTGAACGTGTTAGCAAAATGGCCATGCTATTTGAGTAAGTAACAAACAATGGGAAAAACCTCTGATAAGGGAAATCTTAGAAAAATTAAAAACAGAGACAAATTTTAAGCAAACCTTATTCTGCATAGATTCAGCACAACTGCCACAAACCTGGCTCATTCACTTTTCCCTTCTATTTAAATATTACACAAAAATATGAACTTGAATATTTTTGTGGTGAAAAATGAGGAGTTCTGATTTTCATTTCTGAGTAAGAACAACACTGCATTTATTCTGGTTTTGTAGCTGGCTGCTGGCCCCAGGATCTGTGCAGGGTACGACACAACAGAAAGCACTGCCTCGAACACGGATCCGGTTTGCATGAGGGCTGCCAGTGCTGCTTTGCAGTCCTGGGCACTGCTGGGTGACATGGTTGGTTTCCGTAGTCTTTGGAGCAAGCTGCTCCTGCAACACACTGTCTTCACTTGTGCCCACCTTCTTGCTCTACCATACAGTTTTACACCCTTCTTTCTGAAAGATGTTGAGATGCCAGACTTGCTGCTTTGGTCTCAGCTGCACTCCCAGTCCATCTCGGTCCCGCAGGGACCCGTCTCCGTGACCAGGGCCTGGGAAGGTGCTGGGTGCCCAGTTGCAGGGGTTACAGCCCCAATTGGGGTGCAGCAAA
Source organism: Cuculus canorus (assembly GCF_017976375.1). NCBI lineage: Eukaryota > Metazoa > Chordata > Aves > Cuculiformes > Cuculidae > Cuculus > Cuculus canorus. The sequence goes on from NC_071422.1 coordinate 3,393,578, forward strand.
GCCAGGCTGCTGCCATGTGGGAAAGCTGCTAGCTTAAATGCCTCACCATGATATTCAAGTTTGTGTCTCGCAGGCAAATACAAGTAAAACTTCAGGAAAGTGCAATTTGAGCACAGGAGTTGAAAATGTGCTCAAAACATTTTTTAAAAAAGAAATGACTGAATCAGTAAACCACAGGTCATTCCTGTTGGGTTGGGGCAGACAGGAGACACAGGTACAAACAGGGATGCAGGCTCAAAGCAAGGGCAAAGGAGTAAGAAAACGGTAAAGAAGAAAGCTGCAAGGACCATCTCCTCTCCCTGATGAAGTCACCAGTGTTTTAAAGCTCAGTCTGCTTTCATCTTGGTCCCAGCCCTGCCAGCAGCTGCTCCCTCTGGTGTTTCACAGCAGAGCCCTACAAGCTTCATCAGCACTCATCACACACCGCAAAGGCCAAGGCGGTGACAAAAGGCTATGGCAGTGCAATGGCTGAGACATCCCAAAGCCTCCGATCTTCTGGCATTCATCACTTCACCCTGAGTGATGAGCTGGTAACACTGGCACTGACATTAACTCTTACGGTTCTTCAGCCCCACGGCTTCACAGACTTCCCCATAGCCCTTCTCCTGCCTGGCCGGGAACACACGCTACCTCTGGTCCCCAACTGCCATGAGGTCCAGGGCCTAAAGGAACTCCAGCAGTCTTTCCAACCTAAACACTACAATGCTAAGGGAAAGCAAACATATTCTCCCAGCACCGCCAGGCACAGAGCTATCAGAGCACGGCCGCTGCCACCCTGGTGCCCCTCAACTCCTTTTGGCATCCCTCTGTCGTGCAGGAGGTGCTCCAGCTCTTCCTCAGGACTCTGCCACCCGTTCCTGAGCAGGGACCTCAGCCACCAAAGGCAGCTCAGGCACCAAACTGCCCCCAGAGATCTTAAGGGAAGGAGATGGAAAAAGAATAACATCAGAAAAAGTAGCAGCAAACTGCCACACTGAGGATAAAAATAAATATATATTTATAGTTAGCAGCTTGAATTTTAGATTTCACAGCAGGAAAGCTGCTGGTTCCAGTCAAATACTCAAGAAGATTTGGCTTCTTCAGTTCAGTAGTGGGTTTTTGTAACATGGAAGGTAGACAGAGAAATCAGCTCACCAAAGAAAACACCCACCTCCCTTCTCTCCCAAAAAAGAAGAGAAGTTTCACAAGTTTTATTGATGTTTTCATTATGAGCAGAAAGGAACTGCTGTCCCTAAAACACCTCTCAACAGTCAGGGCTCCAGCTCAAGGCCCCGCTCGGCTGACTCTGGTTTCTGGACTGGAACTTCTATCTTGATGGATATCTACCCTGTGAGGCCACTGTGCCTTGTCTTTCAATGGGAAATCGCCCACCTCCGCTAGAAACGTGCCCTTGGGGTGGCACAGAGAACACGTCTGTAAATGATTTTTCCTTCAAGTCAACAGTTCATTTCATTTGAACAATCAGTGAATCTCTGGGAAGGGTTTCACACTCTGAACAGCTCTGGAACGCGGGATGGACAGCGTGTGAACGCAGCAGAGGGCAAACGGAGCAGCAGGTTTGCACTCCAATCTCTTGTGTCCCTGCCTGCCCTGGAGCCTTGGCCAGGGCTCCTCTCTGCAGCCTTTTACAAGAAATTCTCCCTCACATCCCCATGCGAAGCAATAACATTTATAAAGTCTTGAAACCTCCGTGGGATGCAAACCCCACTCCTTGCCCATCACTAATCCCTGCCATTCCCAATACAAACTTCAGCGGGAGGGAAGAGTTTAAACACAGCCCTTCACGGCTTGGAAAGCATTTCCCCCCTCTTCTACCACACCTTATAAAACATATTTAATGCAGGAACAGCACCTGGTAACGTTAACTCCAGGTTGGTGTTCTGGGCACAAGGAGAGAGTGCTGGAGTGTTGTGCTCCCAGCTGAGCCCCTGCAAAGGGCCCCTCCTCATCCTCTCCTGCACAAAGGCTGTGGAAATCTCTTCTTGTGGTTTAGAACAAATTTCTTGTTGTGGTTGCATGAACTTAACAAGCTTTTGTGTGGATAAATCACGAGTTAGCAATCTATATGTGTATATATATGCATTTGAAGATAAAAGTAGTAATAACCTGAGCATGCCATAAATGGTGTAGTATAAGAGGTGGAATGCTGTGGTTCGACTTAAATTAGAATCAGTTTTCTGACTTTAGCTCAGTCTCATCTAACTAACTTCACTTTCTGAAAGTTCACTGCATGTTTTTTAGTGTTTCTGTCTAGCACGGATCACATGGGCACTGGGATGCAGAAAGGCCAGTGCTGATACTTATTCCTACAGTAATTAAGGCCATCCTTGAACTGGTGGAGCCTTAAAGGGAAGACAGAGAAGAGTGGCACCCGCAGGGATGGGTGACTTCATATTTTTGCATATATTTTATTATTTTCTTGCTATTTTCATTATTATTTCATTAAAACTGTAGTTCTGGTTTCTAACCCGCAAGCCTTTTCTTCTCATTTTCCTTTCTCTGAGGATGGAGGGGGAGGGAACCGGGAGCCCAACTCCTCAGTTCTAGCTGCCAAAATTGCTGGGACTAAACTGTGACACCTCTTCAAATGCCTCTATTCAGCACATGGTCCTCTCTGAAAAATTCTGGAGATGCTCTGGATTTTTTTGTCCCCTCTCAAGTGACAGGATCAGTTTGCAGAGTTTTCAGGCAGGAGGAAGGTATTCACTCTTTTTAAAAAATTAAAAATAAAATAGAAAGGAAATGAAGACAAAAACAAGGAAAGAAAAAGATGTGGTCTGTCAGTGATTCCAGTTTCAGCTTCAGCACCTTCAGATATTAACTCACTAAGCTGTGCTAAAATGAACAACAGCCCCCTGAGGTGCCTCTGCTCCTGCCTCTGCCCTTGTGTTTCTCATTTCTCTCTGTTTGGGGCCTGGGTCATTTTGAAAAAAAGAAAAACAACAAAAGTAAAATAAAAGTTCAGTGACCCATTCGAGCTGATCCCTGCTCCCAAACCAGAAACCCCTCTAACTGAAAGCCAAAATTATTCTTTGTGCTGGAAAACTCTGTTTCTGCCCCAGATCTTATCACACAGAATCACAGAATCACCAGGTTGGAAAGGACCCATTGGATCATCGAGTCCAACCATTCCTAACACTCCCTAAACCATGTCCCTAAGCACTTCATCCACCCGTTCCTTAAACACCTCCAGGGAAGGTGACACACCTCCAGGGAAGGTGACGAAGTTATATTAGAGTAACTTTCAGTACGTAAAGAGGCTCCAGGAAAGCTGGGGAGGGGCTTTTGATCAGGGAGTGCAGGGATAAGACCAGGGGAATGGTTTTCAGCTGAAAGAGGGGAGACTGAGATGAAATATTGGGAAGAAATGTTTTGCTGTGAGGGTGGAGAGGCCCTGGCCCAGGTTGCCCAGAGCAGTGGTGGCTGCCCCATCACTGGAGAGGTTCCAGGCCAGGTTGGATGGGGCTCGGAGCAACCTTGAGCCAGTGGGAGGTGTCCCTGCCTATGGCAGGGGGTTGGAACTGGATGGGCTTTGAGGTCCCTTCCCACCCAAACCATGGGTTTGATTCTATCTATGATTTTATCTACCACAGTTGGAGTTTAGTTGTATTTATAGTCAGAATCAAAGCAGAAACAGAGCTTTCCTCCTGACACGAAGGCAGCAGTTGTTCTGTGCCCAACCCCAGCGCTCAGAATGGCACTCCCAGCCTGACAGTCTGAGGATACCCAGGAACGCCCTCACTCCCTGCCAGATGGCAGCAAGGCCATGACTTGAGGGAGCAAACGCTGCCCAAGCCATTGGAGCTTGGGGCAATGCTGCTGGGAACGAAGGAGCGTGCGCAAATCAGAAATGCACAACTTTATTGCAAACACTTTGCAAATTTCAATTAATAAAACTCTTCAGCCCAACCACAACCACTACTTTTTCTCTAATGTTTTGGGTCTCTCTGGAGCCTTTCCCAACACCGTGCTCTCCCTCCCATGACTCTGGCTTACTGCCGCTCAGATGAAGTCATTCCAAACAGAGAGCAGCCCTGCTGATGTCCGCGAGGACTACAACACAATTTCACCATTCCTTATAAAAAGGAGTTTTTTGTCACTTTTCTAGCACTAAGGATTAAATAAAGTATTGCAAAAATCAATTCCCTGCATCCACAATGCATTCAGTGAGTGAGAATTCCTATGCAGGATTACTTCTAAAAATTAATTCAGAATAATAACTTATTATAAAATAATAATGTTTTTGTCATGAGAATGTCAGGAGGGCTCTGGCGATCACTGCCCTTCGCTCTCAACCTGCCCTGGCCATTTCTGTTGTCCAGCACCACGTTGCACACAGAGGCTTTTCTAAGACTCGAAAAGGAAAGAAACATTCCAAAAGCAAGGACAGAAGACAGGGCAGCCCCAGGGGCAGGAAATTCAATGCTCATAAAAGATACCCTGTGCACAATTGGACCCGTTATCACCATCACCCTCAGCAACACAAGAAAGTGACACCACTTCTTTTTTATTATTTTTTAATGCACAATACACAGAGCTCAGCCCGAAGGCTCCTCTCCAGCGCCTTTTGCATTCAGGTATTAGCAGCTCGCCACAAACATTATTTATCGCAGTAATGTACTAATCTTGTTCCAATGATTAAGAACAGCAAAATCATTCAGGCAAGGAAACCAGTTTGTACCCTATCAGTGCCGAGCTCCCAGGCTGGTAGGGTTTTCACTTCAGTTTCTTTTTCTTTTAATGAGGAACATTCACTTGTTTCAGGAATGCTCTCCTCCCGCAGGAATGTGCCACTGTGCTCCTAACACCCCCTCATTCTGAACTCTGATCTCTGACTGACTGACCGCAGCAGGTACTTAACAGGAATTGCCAAGAAAACCGTTATCTGAAAACAACAAAGGGGTTTGCAAAGAGGATGCTTCCATGTACTGAAAACTAGCAGTGCCTCGTCTCTCACATCCTGAAGAATAATATTTTCTAAGGGCAGTTTTCATTATATACGGATGTGATCGCAGATATTTCATTTTTTAATACATGCATTTAATTCATTTTTAAATCTAACAAACACCTGGAGCTCAAATTCCATGGTTTTGCTGAGCAGTTTCAGTCTGTGCACATGGGTTCAGGGACAGGAACTGCACATTGTGCAGTGCAATGTTCAGAGCAATTATACATTCCCATTTCCACCTCTTCCAACTTTGCCATAACATTGCATAAACGACATTACAATGTATTTTCTAGATAGTTAACTGAAGAACACAGAATTCTTACATTAAAGAAGCATCAAGACCTTTTCAATAAGAGCATTACCAGACTGCCCAGCACAGCACTTGTGTGCACTGGAAAAGTCTTCACAATTAACACTGCCTTCACTCTTGAGGTCACTTGGCCATTTCTTGTTGAGTTTGCAACAGCTCTGATTTGGGAACATAACACGAATACAAGCTTTTTTGCTTAATTCCTATGCTAATATGGTTTAGATATAGAAATTTAGCTTTCTATCATACTGTAGGAATAACTGGTTTGCCCCAAACTCCTGTGACGTGATGTTAGCAGTTACTGATAACACAGACAGCACTGCAAATGAGTGAGATGCCTGGGCAGCAATGTTTAACTCAAGACATGCTCCCCCACTCAAAGACATGGTTAAATGATGAGTTTAAGAAACACTTTCCACCTATGGAGCTGATGGATCACAGGACCTTTTCAGGACCTCCAGCACAAGAATCAAGGACCACACACACTGTACTAACCTGCATGCTGACTCTGCCATTAAAACAGTGAATTTAAATTTCTCTAGAACAGGCTTGAAACAGTTGGAGTTTCTGAGTATAAGAAGTAATTGTTTTTACAGAGAAGTTACAGAGTTTAAGCATACATAACTATTCCTTTTATTAAACTGCCTGTATGATAATAGTAAATAGTACAACACATATTACTAGCAGCAAAATGATCTTTTACCTCTAGATAAATATACTAAGTACAAGCCTTACTTTACGTTATTAAATAAAATAACTGTATACTGAATTTGTGAGAGCACTAATTTGTTTTCTATTTTCTTAAATTCTTTGCATGTTTTTAAATGTACTTACTGGTTGTTCGGGTAAGTCTTGTGGCTCTTCCATGGGTATTACTATTTTAATGCTTAAGTGATTCAGATCGTGTGTTCCTCAGCAGTCTTCAAAGCCTGTCAAAAAAAGGTGTTCACAGCTTTATGTACTTTTTGGGGGGGCTTATCATTTAGGCTATCAGAGAAGAGTAATTGTTACATATTCCACCCACAAGCTTTCTAAACTCGTGTTGCCATCTCCCAAATAAAATACGAAATTCATATACAGAAAGATTTAATAAACAAGGGATTTAGCTTTAAGCTTCAAGATACAGACTTTTTTACGCACGTGGCACATTTCTACATTTACTTCTACCATCCCGACTCCAGAAGCTAATATATCAATCCAACATGTGCCCATGAGTCTAAAGACACTTTAAATGATCAAGCCTGGTCTACTAGGTCAGTAAACAGAGTAATTCAATCTAACCTGTTTTAATTTAGAACATTTATATAATGAACAAAAAAAAATCAGGACAAGACCGCACACCTGTTTACTGCTTATTGACAAATTCCCAAAGCAAGTTTATTATTTCAATTGCACTTTTCAAAAAGGGAAGTTTGATGAAAATTTCTGAACTCAGTTTTCTTTTGGAAGCTCCGTAACTCCGCAAGCGCCGAGCCCTCGCACACTGAACCACAGCTGCTCTTCCCAGGGCTTTATAGCTATGAAAATGAAACTTTGCAGATTGCTTCACAGCCTGATGCATTTTTGCAACTTGCTGGGCAGAAGATAAAGGCATGATCGTTCCAGGGCCAGCCCTGCTGCTCGAGCGATGCTCACGAACAGTGACCCATGCACTCGACTGCTCTTCTTGCAGCCTGTCATTCATTCACCCCAGCCTCTGACCCCTCCTGCCCAGCTCTCGCAGCGGCCTCACGGGCAGGCACCTGCTCTCCTGTCCCGCAGAGCCAGCTCCTCCACACACACAGAGTATTACCACACGGCAAGCAGAGCTGAGGTGGGTTAAAGCAATGAGGAGAAATGCTAAAAAAACACGTGGTGGCTTGGATGAAATTAAACACAGTGCTTTCGGTGCAGGGGTACAACCTAATCCTGCCCCAACAGCCGTGACAGCACTGCAAATCCCAGTGGAGATGTGAAAGATGTTCACCTGGCTCTGCTTACTCCCTGCCTTTCTGCTTTCTCATCCCATTTGAAGCACTTAGGCACCTCCACATCATGAAACCATCCGCCATGAAGTGATTAAGCAAGTTAACAGAAACAACTTTCTGGCGCCCTGAAAACTGCAGTGATTTCCCCAGCCTGGCCCCCGCCAGACCTACTTAAACTCCCACACGTGCAGCCAGCCGGCGCGCAGCACCACGTGCCGAGCATAGGGATGCCCTGCAGCCCGGACAATTGTACATTCACCGTGAAAACGCAAAGGATTTCCTCCCCCTTATTCAAGGGCAGGTGAAGGTCTCACATGTCAGGATAAAACTTCATCGAGGGTCTGAACATTTGCCCAGGCTGCCTCCCCCAGCCACAGTCACTCGCCTCAACCACCTTCATTGCAAATCAACTGAATTGACAAAAAATCTCTCCAATAACTCAGGTTCTTCAGAAATTACTCTTGTTCACACCACACACAGGAAAGTGTGCAATACAAAGTACCACTGTCATCATTCTAGTTTTCCCTCTATCAGTTTTAATTGGTTTTATTTTAAATATAAAAGCTCATTTCCTTTCTATTTATTGTAGGAATAACAGAGACGAACCAAGACTTAAGAGAAACTGTGGTTTTCAAAGGTTATGAGGAGTGTGGAATATGAGGGCCAACAGCAAGAATATGTGAAATCTGACAGGACCCATCCTGTCCCCTGTCCTTCATTTTCGTTACTTGACACTTGTCTGATTTCTTAGAAAAACCCCAACCTAAACTCTTAAGTGTGAAAAAGATTTCACATCACACTTTAATCCACACAGCAGGAACTTCCCATTCCACACTTAGTTTAAAAGTTCTAAGCAGCTCTTTAATTTTGTTTTTGAGAAGGATATAAATAATGAAATAGACGGAAAGCCTCCCAGAGTCAGGTCAGAATGTGTTGATTACATTTGTGAACAAAACACTCTTCCCAAACGAGTGGAACACCTTGAAGCACCTGGAAGCAACGAAGGGACCAAAGCTGATGAGCAGTAACCACCAGCCTGGATGGAGGGTGAGAACTTGAACCTCCGGTGGCACTGTGCTTTCTCCTAGAGAGCCCTCCATACCTTCAGCAACAGCAGTGTGGGCAGAAGACACCTTGCAAAGACATGCGCACAGCTGGTGTTACAGAGAAGTGGGCAGGACAAGCAGCAGCAGCATTTCTGGGTGCGAGGGATGTGATTCCCTGGGATGCCGCTCAGCCAGGGCTGCTCTCCAGCAAAGGCTCCCTACCCCACCAGCAGTTTAAGCTGCTGCTGAAGGAAGGGATCCTGCCACTTCTCTCTCCTGCATACCTGGTACCCCTTCCTTTGCAGCCACCAAGAAGCCTGGGTGGCTGAGCAGCAGCCTGGAGCTGGGATCAAACCACCTTTGAAGGAAAAAACAATTGTCCCCCAAGCACCACCTTTCTGTTCAGAGGGGTCAGCCCCGGCGCCAGGCAGACGGTGTGCAGGAGCCAGCAGGGTGGCAACAGGCAGAGCACCAAGTGGGGCAGCAGGACGCCCCTTTCTAGCAACACCCAGAGGAAAAGAAACCACGACTTTACCATTACTTTGGCAAACCAGAAGATATGAAGCCACAGTGATGTAAGGCACAGCAGCCTTTCTATCTGCATCACACCCCCAGTCACTAATTTCACCTGAGGATCAGCCACACGGCTTCTCGTGCCCAGCACAGAAAGCACTTGGACCACGAGCAAGGCCAGAGCCTCGCCTTGCCATGGCCTCTGGGAGCAGGGAGAGGAGCTACAGGGAGAGCCCGAGCGACGCTGCTGACAGCTTCAGCACCAAAGGCTCAGCGAGTTGGATCCAGGGAGCATCTGCTGTGGCCATGCGCGTTTCCCTAACAGCATCCTCTGACATGGCTCATCCCTGCCACTGCCCACCAGGCAGCTCTGGCCATGGGGCAGCCCAGCCTGCCCTCCGGCACCACCGGGCGCTGCAGCCACCTCCTCTCCCAGAAGGAGGCCACTCCGCTCCGACCCATCACCCAAGGCTTGAGTTTCCAAAAAACAAACCCAGCACGTTGCATCTGCTCAGCGGGAGCTGCCTCAGAGTATTGTCTTACTTCAAAGCAGCTCGCCATGAGCAAAGGTGATTTTTAAAAACTGAAGATAAACAACACTGTTTTTTTTTTAAGGCATTTCAAATCTCAAAATTAGATTCTTAAATTACATATAACCCAAGGCAGCTGCGTGTCAGATACACTTATCACCCAGTTCCTATCACACAACATTTTAAAACCAGAAGCAACCACAGCAAAAGAGATATCACAGTAGCCCTGTGCTATCTTCAGTTCCAGAGAACACAAACTGCACTCGTGACAGTAGGTACCACTGCATCCGCAGACAGGAGAACAGACCTTACTGTTAGTCCCGCTCCCTGGCCGATGTAGAGCCACCACGTCCCACAGGGACCAATGCCTGCCAGCCTTGGGAGAGATCAGTCACTGGCAGCCCTGGGCAGCTGAGGCCCAGGCACTGTTTCCATCTGTGTGTCAATTTATTTACTTATTTTCATAAGAGGGAGGTCTGAAAAGCCGATTTGGGTGGTAAGAACTGTTCTGGAGGCCACTGGGCATGGGAATGAGAAAACTCACACAAACTGTGACCCAGCAGAGCAGTAGCAGTAATGACATCAACACTCAGAAAACTGAGCCAAGACTATGCTTCTGAAAACCATAGAATGACAGACTGCCCTGAGTTGGAAGGGACCCACAAGGATCATGAAGTCCAACTCCTGTCCCTGCAGAGGACAACCCCAACATTCACACCATGGGGCTGAGAGCACTGGCCAAATGCTACTGGAACATTGTCAGGCTTGGTGCCGTGACTGCTTCCCTGGGAGCTGTTCCAGTGTTCCACCATCCTCTGGGGAAAGAACCTTCTCCTCTCGTCCAACCTGACCCTACCATGGCACATCTTTCTGCCATTCCCTTGGGTCCTGTCATTGGTCACCAGAAAGAAGAGCTCAACGCCTGCTCCTCCTCTCCTTGTGAGGAAGCTGCAGACCAAGATGAGGTCTCCCCTCAGCCTCCTTTTCTCCAGGCTGAACAGATCCAGTGACTTCAGCCACTACTCACACGGCTTCCCCTCTAAACCCTTTACCAACTCCATGTCCTCCTCTAGATGCTCTCCAGGAACTTTAGATCCTTTTTATTCTGTGACGCCCAAAACCATCCCCAGCGCTCAAGTTGCAGCTGCACCGGTACAGAGCAGAGAGGGACAACTCCCTCGCCTGGCTGGCGATGCCGTGCTGGATGCACCCCAGGACACAGCTAACTTTCTTGGCTACCAGGGCACTACTGGCTCATGGTCAATACTGTACTATTTCCCCTTTATGGGGTGTTCTTATTTATCCATTGATAATTATTTTGTAGTATCTGAATTAAACAACACTTTCCATTTAATCTGGACTTGTCTTGAACGGCCACCCTGGTTTAATTCCAACTTGTGCAGAACAGCAACGTAAAACATCAGGGACAGGCATTTTGCATGTTTTATTTTGCTTGCTCAATTTGTGAAGATAATTATCTAAACTCCAAAACAGAAGGCATCAAAGCAGAGGAATGGACTGCACAATCGCACAGATCCGTTGCCTGCCTCCTGCTCTGCACGAGATCGCAGTGCCAATGATTGCCCGTTAAAGCTTTGGCAAGCTACGCAGTTTCTTGCACTGAATCCTGTTTTAAAAATCCTGAAACACAAAGTCTGGCTTGGTCAGGCTCTCTGGAACTGGAGACTGGATATCATCTCTGACAGCTACCCGCTACTGGTATCAGGCAAAACTGCTATTTACTTTCACTCTGTTCAAGCCCATCTGTCTTGGCTTTGAATATAAAATTTCGGCTGGGGAACAGATCTTCTCTTGAGCTGCAAATAATTAAAGTCAAGGATACTGCGGTAAACCCACCAAGTAGTTATTACACTTATTAGAATAAAAGCTGTTTGAATACGGTTTTATATTGCTTTCAAATAGCTGTTATTTCCCTAAGATCAAAGCTTCAGTTTGTGTAATGAAACTATCTACTAGACAGAAAGTTAAAACAAAATGGCTTATGTGCACAGTAATGTAATCTATGTAGTTATTGCACTTCTTATTTACTCCAGGGCCACTACCTTACCGCAAACAGCGGTAAAGACGGGAATTAACCAGCAGCAGCATTTAAGCTTCCCCTATTTTCCAGAGGAGTGTTTAATGTTCATCTATCCCACACTGGTCCACTGCGCATAGGGATCGGAGAGCGCAGTCCAACTGATTGATGCCATTGCCCGATGCAGCAGGGTTTTTCCTTGCAATGTGCTTTTACTTCGTGCCTGTGGTGATTTGAGCTAAATTAGAGTCAGTTTTCTGACTGTAACTCAGTTTTGTCTAAGTAACTTCATTTCCAGAAAGCCTACTGCATGTTTTTCACACAGTTTCTCTCCAACACTGATCACACAGGGCACTGGGATGCAGAAAGACCAAAGCTTATGCTTATTCCTACAGTAACGGTCATCCTCAAGTTGGTGAAAAAAATCAGTTGCACCTGTAGGGAGGGGTGGACAGGAGATGTGACCCTAAACTGACCAACAGAGGATTCCATCCCATATACATCGCGCTGGATAAAAATGAGGGAGCACAAGGGCCTCGTTCTCTTCTGCAAGGGCAGATATCCAGAGAGACTCGTCTGTCTGTTTGCCTCTGATCCCAGATCTGTGCTTTCCTAAATCTGGTTCCTGAGCCCAGCTCCCTCCTAGCCGTGGATCCTCCCCCGGTGTCTGCTCTGCAGCATTTGTGATGTCCATTCATCGAGGACTGGGGACATGATCTCAGATATTTGTAAATATTTTATTACTTTCTAGTTATTTCCATCATCGTTATTATTATTTAATTAAAACTGTAGTTTTAGTTTCCAACCGGCAAGCCTTTTCCTCTTATTTCCCTCTCCCCTTTCCCTGGGGGTGGGAGGGAGGTATTTAGGAGCCCAACTGCAGGGCCAGGGCTAAACCATGACCACACCACTCAGCTCATGACAAACCAGTGCCTTTGGAGAAGAGCGGGAATGTGCTGCATCCCCCTCCCTCATTTTTTTTTATAGATTTAATTAAAAACAACCCAAGAAATAAATAGAAAAAGTGAAGAGAGTCAAACTGGCATTGTTCTGCACTGCACACATACACAGAGCTTTTTATTCCAAAGGTTTATGATTCAAGTTTTAATCATAAGGAAAATACACTCGCAGCACATTCAAGGCTGGCAGTGACCTGTGTGGCTCTGCATCAGGGTATGAGCAACAGGGGGGCATGACCACCGTCCTCCACCAGAAAGGCTCTTTACAGTTTCATTCTTTCCTGCATTTCAACATTCCCATATCCAACCGTGATATTATTTCATCCACTGAGGTGCTGAAATACTCCCCATTGGTATTCACCATTGTCAAAACAGCATCCTGCCTACACGGAGCACGTAGACCCAGTCCGCTGCCGGCTCCCACAGGATGCTGCATGGGATTTGGCCAAACCAGGCACTCCCTAAAGGAACAGCACAGCCCAGGAGAGAAGGTGATCTTCAGGGACAGCTTCCCCTAAAGAACAGTCCATCCTAGCACACAGGGAATGAGCGGATGCAGGTTTGGCTGGACAAGGACCTCCTGACTGAGCTCCAGAGGAAGCACACAGGAGGGGGAGCAGAGCCCAGATACAGGTGAGGAATTCCCCAGAACCGATGAAGCACATCGCGTTTGGAAGCTCGGCTGGCTCACACCTGGCAGGGGATACACAGGGCAATAACACTTTGAGGGCTCCTGTGAGGACACCGGCAGCAAATGGCCAGGAGTAGTGCTTGTTGGATGCTGCGCAGAGCAGGCAATCGCTGCCCAAGGTCACAGGAAAGGCTGAAGTACTCAATATCTTCCCTACTTCAGACTTTACCATTAATGACTGCTCCAGGGCCTCCCAAGTCCTTTTGCCTCGTGGCAGAATGTGGAGGAAGGCAGTGCCACCCGCCACAGCCCCCAGGAAACGTCCTTGCTCCAGGGCTTTGGTGACCTGGGCTCAAGGCCCAGAGTGTGCAGTAGTGACCCTGGGGACAGCCTATCCTGACAGCTCTGCCACTGGCTCCAGCCAAGGCCACAGCTCCCAGCCTCACCAGCTGCCTTCAGGCTGCGGCTCTACCTTTGGCCCCCACCTGAACTACAGACGTGACTCCAAAGCTGCCTCACCATTGATCTGGCTGACAACCCCGGCTCTTGTCTTAACCCAGCTGCCCTGCTCACCCTGTGGTCCTGAGGGACTGTGCCCTGGCTGGGAAGCCACTGCTGCTGCCAACCTTGTTATCACACTCAGCGTTCCTCCCCTTAGGACCAGCCTGTCCCTGTTGCTCCCAGACACCTACAATGGTAAAGAAGGGTAAAGTTAGAGGTCACCTGAAGAAAACTGGACACACACAACTCCGTAAGATCAAACAAGATGTGGAAGAAGCTGCTTTTTGTAATTTTTGAAAAGTCAAACTCAGTCTGGGATATGACTGACAGCTGCAAAAGCGCAAATGTCACCTTGACACAGGGAGATGCAGGCCAGTCTGACTTGCCTCAGTGTCTTGGGGACAGAGTGTGGAGCAAATCCACACACAGAGCATTCACACACACATGAAGGACAAGAAAGTGACTGGGAACAAGAAGCAAAGGCAAATGGCATCCGGCCAACCTGACTGCCCTTTCTGATGCAACAATACGCTCTGCAGAATAAAATCATAGAATCGTTAGGGTTGGAAGGGGCCTTAAAGATCATCCAGTTCCACCCCCCCTGCCACGGGCAGGGACATCCCACTAAATCAGGCTGCCCAAGGCCCATCCAACCTGGCCCTGAACACCTCCAGGGATGGAGCATCCACAACTTCCCTGGGCAACCTGTTCCGGTGTCTCACCACTCTCATGGTGAAGAAATTCTTCCTAATGTCCAGTCTAAATCTGCCCCTCTCCAGATTATACCTGTTCCCTCTGGTCCTATCCCCACAAGCCTCTACGAATAGCCCCTCTCCAGCTTTCCTGTAGCCCCTTCATGTACTGGAAAGTCGCTAGAAGATCTCCTCTGAGCCTTCTCTTCTCCAGGCTGAACAACTCCCAACTCTCTCAGCCTGTCCTCACAGGGAAGGTGCTCCAGCCCTCCGATCATCTTTGTAGCCCTCATCTGGACCCATTCCAACAGCTCCATCTCCTTCTTACTTTGAGGATTCTGAACTGGGCACAATACTCCAAACGGGGTCTCACAAGAGAGGAACAGAGGGGCAGAATCCCCTCCCTCACCCTGCTGGCCACGCTGCTTTTGATGCAGCCCAGGACACAGTTGGCCTTCTGGGCTGTGAGTGCACACTGCCAGCTTACATCGAGCCTCTCATCGACCAGTACCCCCAAGTCATCCCCCCACCGTGCACTGAAAACGGGGATTGCCCCGACCCGGGTGCAGGATCTTACACTTGGCCTTGTTGAACCTCATGAGGTTTTCAGAGGCCCACTTCTCCAGTCTGTCCAGGTCCCTCTAGATGACATCCCGTCCTTCTGGTATGGCAACTACACCACTCAGCTTGGTGTCATCCACAAACTTGCTGAGAGTGATAAAGATATTGAACAGCACTGCTATCGGTACAGACCCCTGAGGGACACCACTCGTCACATCTCCATCTGGACTTCGAGGCGCATTGACCACTACTCTTTGAACATGACCATCCAACCAGTTTCTTATCCACCGTACCATCCACCCATCAAATCCATATCAAATCCCAATTTAGAGAGAAGGATGTTGTGGGGGACCACGTCAAACGCTTTACAGAAGTCCAGATAGATCACATCCATAAATAAATAAGAGAGCTATAAACATACTGTATCTCGTTTTAGTAATGCAGAGTCCTTCAGCATCCTTGCAGCCACACTGGGCAGGTATAAATTATGTACAGGCTACATGGTAGAAGAAAAACTGCCTGGACCAAAAGGTTCAGGAGTCTATGGTTACAGGTCTACAACCTGACCAGTGGCTGGCAACCGAAAGCCACCCAACCCACATGAGCTGAGAGTAGACACAATATTAACATCTCCATCATGACCACCGCAACAGTACAGAACAGACCTTCAAAACCATATGCAGGTAAGATCAAACAGGAGAGGTGCAGCCCAAAAGCCTGAAAGGCAGTCCTGCAATTCAGGTGGACTGGGACACGCTGGAAGAACAGGCTGGCAGGACCCTTGGCAAGTTCAACAAGAGTTGCACCATGTGCTGCCCTCAAGATGGAGCAACCTGATGCAAAAGGACAGGCTGAGAACACACTGAGAGGTCACAGTTCTGCAGGAAAGCAACTGGAAATGCTGGTGGACAAGAAGATCAACATGAGCAGCTGTGAATCCTGGCAGCAATGAAGGTTTGTCTCAAGCAAGGCTACAAGGATATCATAGGGAAACACCCAGCCAGACTCAGCTTGAGTGTCCTGAGAAAGTGGTAATGGTCAGAAACCACAACAAGGAAAATTCCAGTTCAATGTAAGGAAAAAATTATTTACTGGGTGAGTGGTCTGCACTCAAAGAGAGGCCCTGAGAGGCGGTGACACGTCCACCCTTGCACATTCTCAAAACGCTGTGGACAAGACCCCGAGAACACCCCACCTCCTGTGAGGTCCCCCTGCAGCCCACATCCATGCTCACACTAGACACAGAGAACCTCTCCTGTGAGCCTGGGGAAACCCAGCTTCCTTAAAATAACCTTGTCAAATGTTTTCTGGAAATGAGACCCATTGCTCCTCCCTGCCCACATCCCTGCAGAACTCCAGAACATTAACTGGAATTTCCCTTTATAGATCCATGCCAACTCTTTTTCAATGGAGTGTATTTCCCAGTTAGTAGTGATTTTGTCTTTTATAACTCTATCGTCTTATTCCTGCTGGAAGTCCCTTGCGTGCTGTCCCAGGATGTCCTCTACAGCCCATCTTTAGCAGTAACAGTCACCCAGCAGTCCCACACACTCGCCACCTGCACTCCTGCTCTTGGATCTACAGAATGCGTTTCTGCAGCTCTGAGCCTCCTCCACAAAATGCTCTTCAACTTCCTTCTCACCCTTTTTAATGCTCCTTTTACATTTCACTTGACGTGCCACAATTTTTCTTGTTCTCACTCGCTGTACTCTCCAATTTTTAAATGCTCCATCCATCCTTCAGGATGGCTCTAACCTTTCCCACTGAGCCACACGGGGATTTTGGGGGAGAAACCAATCCCTTTGCTTTCAATCGTGCATTTTTGTTTCTGACACACTATTTTTTAAACTGACTCCAAGCTCCTTGTAGGCTGCTCACTTTTGGGGGAGATTTTTTTTTATGGTTTGGGCAATTTTTGAACTGTTTGATTCATTTTTAGATACTTTATTTTCCTAAAAAGATCCATGTGGTGCATGGTGCAACTCTTGTTGAATTTATTTTCTCTGCTGTCTCCTTCCACTCAGTTATTTCCAACTGCGCCGTGGTTGCTACAAGCCATCCCACTGTAGCTTAAACTCGGTTCTGTGTACTACAGCACTCTGAAAAGCAGATTCTCCTGTCAGTTTATTTTAATCTTGGTTGCTGAAGGAAGCGGTATTCACCGAGTTCGCGCTGCTCTCTACCTTGCCTCCCGATGAGGCAACAAGAACTGGTTGGTCTCTGTCCAGGCAGCTGAAATCTCCCACTATAATTCTCCCAAATTTGCAGCTTCTCTGATCTCACCGAATAGCTCCTGATAGCTATCACCATCCTGATCCAGAGGCGGCCAGGACAAGTCTAGTAGCACATTTCAGGTCTGGGATTTCCACCCATACAGACCCAACAGCGCTTCCCTTTCCCTGTGTGTGCAATGCTGTTGCCCTTTACAAAACCCTTTCGCGAGTAGAGCCCACCTCCTGCTTCGTACCTCACCCCACCTCTGCTGCACAGCCAGCATCCACACAGCACCACATCCCAGGGAAGAAGTCTCCTTCCACTGCATCCCAGGGAAGAAGTCTCCTTCCACTGCATCCCAGGGAAGAAGTCTCCTTCCACTGCATCCCAGGGAAGAAGTCTCCTTCCACTGCATCCCAGGGAAGAAGTCTCCTTCCACTGCATCCCAGGGAAGAAGTCTCCTTCCACTGCATCCCAGGGAAGAGGTCTCCTAATCACACTTAAAAACCATTGATATGATTACAGGCTCCACAACCAGTTAATGCTCTTGTGTCACAAATCACCCAAAAAAACTCCAAACACATTCCACTTGGTTTCAACAACTCCTCACTTACAAGTTATTGTGCGATCAACAGGCATCAAACAAATGCAGATGTAGATGGTAAAAGATTCTTGCTACAGGTCACTGGCAAAATCCTGTGCCCTATTTGCTCTTGGCAGGTCAGTCAAGTTTCAAATAAGAATTAACATCTCACAAATGGAAGCATCATCTCCTCAGTAAGGTAAAACTTTGGCAAAGAACTGTTTGATTTTTTTTTTCTCCAAACTTCTCTTATTCTACCCCAAAGTTCCCATTTCTTCAAATTCTCTTTTTCTTTCATGGTAGTTCAGGTCCTCCTCAGTATGAATCACAATTAACATGTGATTAACTCCTCTGCTCTGCTTTTGTGAAGCCCCACCTGGAGTCCTGCATTCAGTTCTGGAATTCCCAACATAAAAAGGCTACAGACCTGTTGGAATGGGTCCAGAGGAGGCCACGGAAATGACCTGGGGGCTGCAGCACCTCTGCTGTGAGGACAGGCTCAGAGAGTCAGGGTTGTTCAGCCTGCGGAAGAGAGGGCTCCAGGGAGACCTTGGAGCAGCTTCCAGTACTGAAGGGTGATACAGGAATGTTGGGAAGGGGTTTTTCACAAGGGCCTGGAGTGATAGGAAGAGGAGGAATGGCTTTAAATTGGAAGTGGGAGGATTTAGATTAGACAGTAGGAAGAAATTCTTCACAATGAGGGTGGAGAGGCACTGGCACAGGGAACTGGGAGGTGTCCCTGCCCATGGCAGGGGCTGGAACTGGATGGGCTTTAAGGTCCCTTCCAACGCAAACCATCCTATCATTCCACGTCCTACCAGGGAACAGTTCACGTGCAACCACTGAATCTTTGAGCTGAGCCCGTGTATACTGTGTATCATTTTTCATAAAAGAGAAGGTGCTACTATTTATTCACGGTCAGTGCTTCCAGCTTACCTGTGCTCCAGAGCAGGACAATCGGTAAAAAAAAGCCACATTCAGATGCACAACAATAGCACCAAGTTTCTACACAAGCCTCAAAAGATCTTGCAGGCAGGACAACAAGCCTTTCACTGTAAAAACCAGATGCATACTTCCTATCTCTTCCCTGTTCTCCTTCTACCTATTTCTGCCACTTTCTTGCTCTCTCATGGCGTTATTTATCCGAATTACCTAACTGTCATGCTGGCCATTGCATAACTTTGTACATTTAGCCCATACAAAATATTTTCAGTTCAGGAGTGCTCAAATATATCAGCTTCTAAAAACAATGACTCATTCCAATCAACAGCTCTTCTCCAGAAAACAAAAATATACTTCTAGGCAACAAAACGGTGGTGACATAACCTTTCAGGCTTTGGATTTGTCCTACTCAAATCTTTTTCTTTACTGTAGTGGAAGGCAGCTTTGGCTCCCTGCACTCTTCCAAGTCTCCCTCCAGATGCAGTAAAGAGAAGTAAACCAGATCTTCTAACCTTCTGGTCTGTGCAAGTGTCACTTGATTCCAGGAGGAAACAAACAGGATTGTGAACATCTCTCCATCACTATGAATAAATACATTTTCTTCAGAACTTGCCATTGAAAATAAATCCCTAACCAGACAACACAAATCCTAGCAGGAATGCTGCTGTGTGCCCATGTTTCTGATGGCCGCAGAAAGCAGGGAATGCAAAACGAAAGTGGATAGATGAATGTTCTTGTTCTAGTAGGATATTTGTATTTAGCTGAGTTGTGGCAACGTACAGCATCGTGCATCTACATTTTAGCTGACAGACACTGCAGCTGTCAGCTAAATTCAGTATTATCTGCCACCTGGGATGGGCAAGGAACACAGGCACAACCCATTTCCACAGCTCCTGGAGCCCTGGGAGCTCTGTCACTTCTGCCTGTGCGTCCATCCCCAGCTAAACAAGAACCCTGGAATTAGTTTAGCATCTTCTCACTTACCATATGCCACAGGCAACCTCTGAGAAAGAGCAGCCCACAGTATTTTCTGCTGCCTTTTATCTCCAAAATCCCCCAGCGCCCAGCATTCCCCACGAGGCTGGGGCAGTCATCTTCACCTCAGGCCAGTTCCAGCTGATGGATCTGTAAAACACTCTCCCACTTTTTACTGCCCCCACTGGAAAACGAAGCCGTACGACAGACCCTGGATTATGGCAGCAGTTGAGCGAGAACTCACACTTTCAGTAAAGACCAATTCTATCTGTTTTTTTATAACAGTATCCCTGAAAAAGGTCACTTCAATCAGAGATTTGAGAAACGTACTCAGCAACTTAGTGCTGCTTCTTCTTCAGCATAAAATTAAATTCTTTAGGTCCTGGAAAGCTGCTACACAGACTGATAGTTCAGAGAATTGCCACACAACTTTTGCTACTGTATTTTAAAATGCTGAGAGCTGTGGGACAACTGACTCATAGGGACTTTTTGGCTTTCTTCAGGTCAGGCAGGAGTTTGTAACTTGGTGTTGGTTTTTTAAGCCAGGAGCATTAATGCCTCCTCATATCCAGAAAGGTCAGAGGCTTGGCATGGCAGTCAATGACTGGATAGAAAGAAAAAAAAAACCAACATAGGAGAAAAAGAATTAAAGCTTGTGTGTCTTTATAGTTCTCCAGAACACCAGCAAGATAACAAAATAAAAAAAAAACAAAAAAAAAACCCAGCCTCTGTTCTGTTTGAGTCCCTTTATCTCCCTGGAAGGCCAGCTCCGTTCCCTGTACCCCAAAAGTTCTGGGTGGATCAGAAACAAGGATTTCAAGCACACAGCATAATCAAGGCAACAGCTTCCGAGACGTCAAGAGCTCTAATAAAGGTATTGAACAAAACATCAGACGCATCGCAAATGGGACTGGACTTCAATGTGAAGCTTCAAAGCCTTGAACAGACAGGGTAGTTTCCGGGACAGTGTTTTCCCCACTAAGGATATAAGAGCAACTATGCCTTTACCACAAAAAGCAGCATGGGGAAACTTCGCTAGGAAAGCAGTGACCATGCCTACTTGAACATTCCATGTGGTTTTGAAAACAACTTCTACTTTCTTTCCTGCTCTGAAGAATAATCATCTATTTTTTCAAACAATCCTGGTCCTGAAATTGCCTTTTTCTCTCTGACTGTCTTAAATAAATCATAGTTAAGGAAGGATTTCTTTAGCTCCCTCAAACAGAATACGGCAAAAATCTGTCATAGGAAAGGCATCTGTAGGAGACTCTTTTGTAAAATCTTCAAAGCCTCAAGTCACCCATGGCAGCACGATATTCACAGAACTATGAACCATCACCAGGTTTAAGGCTTTATGTCACACCCCAGTTGGTGGCTTTCAGGCAAACAGCACTGTCAGGATTCAAACGCAAACAGTGCAAACTTCAAGACTCAAAAGGAAGTGTTTAGATGCAAACACTGCAGATGGGTTTCAGCTGAGGAAGAGTTCTCTCTGCAGAGCTGAAGAACTGCTCCATCCCCTCTGAAATTAGGTTGGCCATATCCTTAATTCCAATAATAAAGAGCTTGCTTCCTAATTATCCAGCCCAGTTAAGGGAATGACCGGTGACATCAGGAGAAGACAAGACAGCAGTGCCTGGTGTGTAGATCATGATGACACCACGCACTGAGGAGCCCACTACGACCTGCATGTTCTGCCCACAGCACTCTCCCAGACACCAGGTTTGGGTAACACACCAGGAGACCTGACCACTCACAGCTCCACCTGCACTGAAGCTCCAAACACGGCTACGAGAAGGCAGAAGGGTTGTGCAGGGACGCTGCAAGAAGACAGAAAAGATGTGCAGGGACGCCCCCAGGTGATGGAGCGCCTCCGACCTCAGCATCCGATCACTGCCAGAGGGGCCGCTGCTGAAGAGCTGCTTGTGTGCTGCCCTTGGAATAATTGAACAATTTCCAGGATGAAAAAAAAAAAGAATAAATTAAGCATAAGACAAAGCAAGGAAAAGCTGGAAAAGACCTTCGTCAACTTACGGCAAACCAGTGTGTGTCACGGGCCATCGTTTAGGTGACCAAACTGAACTCTCAGGAGCGGCTGCCAGAGAGGGTGCTGGCTGTGGGTGGGTTGTTTGTAGGCGCAGCTGAGTGCGAGTTCATACAGAAAATGCCAGTTGTTAAATCCTGACATGACTCCATTCAAGTCCTCAAAAGTTTCTTGTCAATCTCCATCCTGACAGCTGCTTTCTCATAGGGTTTTGCAGACCCAGAACAAGTTTTAACATTCTTTTTCTACAAGGAAAAAAAGGAGTGCTGACTTGCAGGGAAGGGAAAAAGCTCCTGCTGCTGAGAACCGAGAACACAGGCATCGAGTGCTGTGAGCCCTAGGCATTGGGGATAACGTGACTTGCACATGAGATCATGCTCCTTGCTAGGCTTGTCATTCCATTAAAAAATGCCCCATTTCACCACATACGGTGATCGTTCAGCTCAGAACAGCCAGGAAACAGCATGTTGATTTGCTGCAGAGGTACCAACCCACCGACACGGGGTCCTGCACTTGGGGCACAACAACCCTGTGCAGTGCTACAGACTAGGAAAAGTCTGGCTAGAAAGAGAAGGACCTGGGGTAATGGTTGACAGCGACTGAACATGAGCCAGCAGCGTGCCCAGGTGGCCAAGAAGGCCAATGGCATCTTGGCTTGGATCAGAAATGGCGTGACCAGCAGGTCCAGGGAGGTGATTCTCCCTCTGTACTCGGCACTGGTGAGACTGCACCTCGAATACTGTGTTCAGTTGTGGGCCCCTCACCACAAGAAGGATGTTGAGGCTCTGGAGCGTGTCCAGAGAAGAGCAACGAAGCCGGTGAGGGGCTGGAGAACAAGTCTGACGAGGAGCGGCTGAGAGAGCTGGGGTTGTTTAGCCTGGAGAAGAGGAGGCTGAGGGGAGACCTTATTGCTCTCTACAACTACCTGAAAGGAGGTCGTGGAGAGGAGGGAGTTGGGCTCTTCTCCCAAGTGACAGGGAACAGGACGAGGGGGAATGGCCTCAAGCTCTGCCAGGGGAGGTTCAGGCTGGACATCACGAAAAAATTTTTCATGGAAAGGGTCATTGGGCACTGGCAAATGCTGCCCAGGGAGGTGGTCGAGTCATCTTCCCTGGAGGTGTTGAAGGGATGGGTAGACGAGGTGCTGAGGGGCATGGTTTAGGGAGTGTTAGGAATGGTTGGACTTGATGACCCAGTGGGTCCCTTCCAACCTGGTGATTCTATGATTCTATGACACCAAACACAAAAAACCCATTTAAAGTGTATTCTGACATATTTGATTCAAAACTCATTCAACATGTGGACATTTACAGAGCAAAGCTTTGGGAAGCTATAAACCCTTCTGACGTCACTGATTACTCAGGAATTACTACAGCTATTGCCTACATCTGTGACAGGAAAGTGACAGTTTTCCAGCCCTGGTTGTCACACACACTACGATGTGCAGTTACTAAGGTGCCATGACTAGTGCTGAGGCTGCACAGGCCGAAGCTGCAGGCAGGCACCGAGCAGTGACTGTGACAGCATGTGAACTGCTAGATCTTTACCTCAGCACCTTTTAGACACAGAGCAGCAAGGCTGTACCCACAGATCACCATCTACGGGGCAAAAACTGGCCTGCGGAGCTGCACAAGGAGGAAATACTGCACCATAAGGTGATTAAAAAACCCCCAAACTCTGAAAGGTGGAGTCTGACAGGCCAGCAGTTTCGCAGCCTGAGGAAGTTACTATCTCCCTGCATTTTTAGAAGTAGCTGATTCTGAAAATAGTGACTTGAGACACATGCATTACCACGACTCTTGACAAAACCTATCTTGTTCAGCATCACAAATTCAAGATAATGTGCCACAGACATAATTGAAGGAAACCAAACAACAGAGGTAGATAACGATAATCGTAACGATCTTATCTGAATCAGTCAGGTTGACTCTCAGCAACCAGCTGGAAGTAACGCCGCTCTGGATGAAGAGCATCACTGAGGCAGAAGCGACGCTGGCTCCACGCCGAGGGCACCGTCCCCAGGCTGCCCGCCCCGCGGGCCGGCTCCGCTCTGGATGCGGTTCAGCCACGCCATGAACAGAACGAACGGGGCACGCAGTTCGCGCTGGATCCACACGGAGTTGCAGGGACTCCAAACGCGTTCCCAGGCCCGGGGTCGCGCAGCGCAGCCGATTGGACCCCACCGCCGCCGGTGAGGCCCAGCTGCGGGCGGCCCCGCCGAGGCCACTCGCCCCTCCGGGCTCCCGCACAGGGGCCACGCAGCCCCCACGCCCCGGGGCGGCTGATGGGGCGCCGTGACCGCCGCACCCCTCGGCTACCGCCCCAGCGGTGGGGGCGGAGGAGAACACCTCCGGATGGCGGAGCCCTGCGGCCCGGGCCTGCCCCAGCCCGGCCCTGCACCCCTGGCCCCCCTCGGCCCGGTCCCGCCCCGCGGCTGACAGAAGAAGAGGAGACACCGCACGGCCGAGCTGGCCTCAGCGGGCACTTACCGAGAGGCGGCACCACAGCCGGGCCCGGCGCGTCCCGCGGCAGACATGGCACCACCGGCCCCTCCCCGCCGGAAGCGCCGCGCCGGAAGTGACGGATAGGCACGGGCCGGACCTGGGGAGCGAGGCCGGGGCTGTGGGCGGGGCCAGTGATGAGCGCGCGCCTGGCGGGGGGCGGGAGAGAGGGCGGGACTGTGGGAGTGGGGGTGGTTTGTGGGCGGGGTCGTGGGCGGGGCTTAGGAGTAGTCTGCGTGGGTCAAAGAGCATGGGCGGGGCCTGAGCTGGGTCTGTGGGCGGGGCCCCAGGCG
Organism: Cuculus canorus; assembly: GCF_017976375.1. Lineage (NCBI taxonomy): Eukaryota > Metazoa > Chordata > Aves > Cuculiformes > Cuculidae > Cuculus > Cuculus canorus. Next base: position 3,417,826 of record NC_071422.1, read on the forward strand.
TGGGCGGGGTGTGGGTGGGGCGGGGGGCGGGGCCGGTGCTGGGGGGCGGGGCCGGTTGGGTTCCCGGTTGGGTTCCCGGGGCTCTCGCCGCGCGGCTGCGGGCGCTGAGGGAGCCGGGGGGGGCGGTGCCGGCCTCGCGGAGCGCAGCGCGGCCACGGGCGGGTCCTGCAGCGCGGCCGAGGAATGGCCGGGGAGCAGCGCTTCGGGTGCAGGGGGAGAGGAGCTGAGGGGAGCCCCGGAGTGCGCTCCCAGCCCAGAAACCAGCAGCGTCCTGGGCTGCATCCGACGCAGTGGGAGAAGCAGGGAGAGAGGGGATCCTGCCCCTCTCGTCCTCTCTTGTGAGACCTCCCCTAGAGTGTTGTGTCCAGTTCTGGAATCCTCAACATAAGAAGGGTCCAGAGGAGGCTACAAGGATGATCCGAGGGGTGGAGCACCTCCCATCGAGGAGAGGCTGAGAGAGTTGGGGTTGCGCAGTTTGGAGAAGAGAAGGCTCTGAGGAGACCTTAGAGCAGCTTCCAGGGCTGAAAGGGGCTCCAGGAAAGCTGGGGAGGGGCTCTGGATCAGGGAGTGGAGGGAGAGGATGAGGGGAACGGTTTTGAGCTGAAAGAGGGGAGATGGAGATGAGATCTTGGGGAGAAATGTTTTGCTGTGAGGGTGGGGAGGCCCTGGCCCAGGCTGCCCAGAGCAGTGGGGGCTGCCCCATCCCTGGAGGGGTTCCAGGCCAGGCTCGATGGGGCTCGGAGCCCCTCATCCAGGGGGACGTGTCCCTGCCCATGGCAGGGGGTGGGACTGGGTGGGCTTTAAGGTCTCTTCCAACCCAAATCATTCTATGACTATAAGCAGCCCATTTCTCCGCCAAGCACCAGGGTCTGTGGGGCTGCCCATTGGGGCTGAGCCTGGTTGGGTTTTGGGAGCTCTCACAGATTTTTCAGCAGTTGTTTCCTCTCTGAATTCCTTTCTTTCCCCTTTTAGCAGGCCTGAACTTGCTGAGCCTTTATTTCCACCTCTCCTCAGAGTTCATATCATTTTGAAAGCAGTAACCCTGAGATGAAGTGGTGCCAGCGGGTGCCGCGCGTTTTAAATACCAAATGGTGAGGAGGGGGAGAACTGACAGGGCCAAGCGCTCAGGGAACCACGCTTTATTTAAAAGAACTTTTGAGGATCTCTTTTATTGCAAAGTGAACAGAGCAATGCACCATTGTGGTGACACTTAGAAAGTCATTCCAGGAACAGAAGCAGAAGCTTAGGCTGGTTTTTAGAAATGCATTAATACTGACTTCATTACCGCAGCATCTTGTCCTTGAAGTGTCCTCAGGGCTTTTTCCTCTGCTCACCCTTTTCCTTAGAACGCAGTTTACCTTTGTTCTCTGAGCTCCCGTGGCCCTTACAGCTGTTTCTGTGGAGTGAAGTGCGTTGTTTACCCGCAGCAAGGAGCCTAAACTGTAAAGTCTACTGCAAGCTTTCCAGGTGTCAATAGGTGATGACACGTTTACCAGTTCTCCGCATAAAATCCCTGTCCATTTCTTCTAACAGTTGCTGGACTCCATCTGTTCGGGGCCTATGGGGCTGTGAGTGGAAGACCTCCCTGCTGTTGTGTCCGGTGGTGAGAGAAAAGAAACACTTGCCAGCTGCGAGAGCTCAGCCGGAGCTCCTCAGCTGGAACATAGGCAAATTCCTCCAGCAAGTGAGATTGAGGCTTTCAAGTGACAGAAGTCACTTGCCAGGCTCTGTGCTGTGGCTCAGATGAGTGCACACTCAGGACAAAACTTTGAGCATGGCCAAGGGACGTAGCTGGGGAGTTCTCTCTGCTGGGAGCTGCCCGCAGGTGGTCTGGTTGGGCGGCTGTTGCTGGAGCAGAGTCCAGGACCAGGAGGGAAATGCATTCACATTGATTCTTTCCTCTGCCTGACACTTGGACTTGAGTGAGTAGCTGGCCCTGGCAGATGGCATTAGAAAATGAAATGTCTTATTTCTTTTGCTCATTCACCCAAGCAAGCATCAAAGCTGCCTGAGGTTCTTCAGGACACAGAACTGAAGGACCCACTGAACGTAGGCAAAATCTGGTACAAAAGTTGCTTCTGTCTTTGTAAAGACTGCAGCTCATCTTCCTCATTCTCTGATGTAGGAAAGCTGCTGCCCTTGCATATGAATCAGCAGTGCCACCAGTCAGATACGCTTTTCCTGTCATCACCCAGGTTCTCCTACGCTGTTTAGGGAACCAAAAACTGTTGTGAAAGCAAGTAAGTTCCTTACCCTTTCCTGCCCAATTTCCTATGCTCGATTGAGCAATTTCAATAAGAAGATGAACCTCAAGTGTCTCATGACTGGTAACAGCACCTCTGGAAAATCCCTTTGTCCAGCTACAGCCCTGTGTGCGGAGGCTCCGGTCCCATCAGAGTGCGAGAGTTCAATGTCTCTCAGCTGTGCTGTGTCTCTGTGCAACACTGAGGTACTCGGAAAGTGCCTTGAACTGATCAGATACTTCACTGTGGAGGGTTACTAAGAACTAAGTCAGCCTCATTCCTTCATAGCAGAAACACAAAGGCTGGGGGAAGCAATAGTGCACAGTTGCTTGCTACAACAGTAATTTAAATAAATAAGAACAAAGAGACTGAAGTGTTTTAAGCTTTTTGTCTTCGTGACATAATGCCCATGGTGACTGTAATCTTTTGTCCTCTGGAGCCTCCAAATTGAGATTGGGTTTCTACAGACACGTGCAGTCAGCTAGAAGTTCCTAAACTGAGTGCAACTGGTTTGCCAGCCCTGCTATCATTCAAGAAGCCAGGGCAGACAATAGTCTCGTTGGACATAATGCTGATCGCGGCATGGGAGCTGAGGCTCTGCTAATTCTTCCTCCTTTTCTTGCCCACTACTCCAGTTCCTTGACTAATTCAAGGGCTGGGAGCAAAGGCAAGAGTTTGTAAGAGCTACTCACAGGCATCTGTTAACTATGGATTCCAGCAGACCATGCGAGTAGGGAGAGATCAGAGGTGTTGATCTCTTCTTTGATGGAATTGGAGGAACTCCTTGGACTGTGTCACTTCCAGCCACTCAAGAGATTCTTCAGCTCAGATTCTCTTCACAGAACCATGCAAGCTTCTCAGAATGCTTCACTTGATGATGCTAGCAACTCGGTCTGTTCTTCCATGTCTTTTAGAAGTCTTTTATGGCTCTGATACTGGATTCTTTGTGGGAGCTGGGCAGGCAAAGGACCAGGGATGGTGCTATTTGGGCTGGAACCATGGGTAACTTTAGTGCACTTGGCTTAGACCTAGATTCTGATGGCATCCTCTTGGTGAATGGTGCCCTCAATCACCGTGTCCGTGGTTTGCCTGGAGCACTTGCGACTCCCTTTCATGCTTTTCAGGTTTTCTGAAAGATGTTTCTGGAACTTCTTGGTGAGGAAGCAGTAGATGATTGGGTCCAACACACAGTTCATACTCAAGAGGCACAAAGTCACCTGGTGAGCATCATTGAGTCGTTGGCGCAACAGACAGTCTTCCTTCTTCCACTGCTCCAGAACAGTCAAGGTCCAGGGCAGGTGCACGATGTGATGAGGTACAAAGCTTACAATGAACACAGCCAGCACTGTGCAAACCATCCAGAGCGCCCTTTGCTTGACATGAGTGCTCTTCCGTGGGTGCCCTGGTTTGGAGAACAGAGTTCTGATAATGATGATGTTCCAGCCTAGGATACAAAAGAAAATGATATAGAAGAGAATGCAGATGATGACGTGAATGGCGAGAACTGCTGAAACACCACTAGAAGAGTCATAGCGCTCAAAGCACCGCGTGAAATTCTTTGACTCGACCGGCTCCTCGTTAGTATTGTTGTCAAAAAGGTAATACAAAGAGCTGCCCACTATTATGATCCAGATAGCTGCGGATAAGTAGATGCCCCTTCTCTGGGTGGTAAACTGAGCAGCTTTAATGGGATTAGTCACAGCTTGATAACGGTTGTATGTGATGACCGTCAGGAAGGCAACAGAAGCGTAGGTGTTAACGAAAAATAAACAGCCAGCCACATTGCAGAGGAACTCGGGCATTATCCAGTCTCCACGGTGGTTATAGTAAACAATCCACATCGGCATCGTAACCAGGAAGAGTAGGTCAGCTACTGTCAGGTTCACCATGAATATCTTGATTTCATTGAGTTTCTTGGTGGGGTAAATACGGCTGAAAATCCAGAGCACATAGCAGTTGGCAACAAAGCCCAGAATGAAAATGATGCTGTAGAAAACAGTGAAGAGGGTGTAGCGAAAATCTGAGTCTATGTGGCATAAAATGTAGGACTCAGTGCTACCTTCAGCACCACCTTTACCCTTTCCCGACATCATGGTGCTGAGTGGGCACGTCTGAAGCACAATTTACTGCTGTAGCTTTTCTTCTTACCTAAAAATATAAAGCATAAAATGAGCTGATGGGAACAGTGCTGAGCCAACCCCCACCTTTCATTTCCAGCTGTCTGTGACTGCAGGAGTTCTGCTCCGTGCCTTGGCTCCAGCCACAGGCACTGGCCCTGTCCCCTCACTCCTCTCTTTGACACCTTTTCCACACCATTGTGTGAGTGTCTGTATCCAGCTGCCATGTGGATCTGAATCACTAATCTCTCACTATGAAAGACTTCACTGCATGGGAGTTTGCAGATAAAAATCACCCATTACTCTGCTCCATCTCAAGCGTCTTAATCTTTCACTATCAGCAAACGGGTTTTCTGAGTCTCTTTCTTCCCTGGGGTTCCTGATCCTTTCTAACTGCGACACGTTTATTTTTACCTAGAAATTCCAGAAATGAAACAACACTTAGTGAAAACATCTCACCAGCGCCGTTGCCAGAGTCACCCTCTATTGTTTTCTGACGTTTTCCTTCTTACACTTGCAATGTTTGTATTTATTTTCTTAATTGCAGGAACCGTGCAATCTCACTTCACAGCCTGCCAGAGCTCTCCCGTTTTTTTACTCAGTGAATGATGTCAAAGATGTGTCACTGACACTAAAGGGGGTGTTTTGTGGTGCGCTGTTAGTCTTAACTGCAGTTTATCTCTCTTAAACTCTGGCTGTTGTCTGTCATGGCATCATTTTTAGTTCAAGTTGTCACCAAACCAAACTTGTGACAACCAGATCTGCCCTCCCCACCCAGTTTCTGCATCAAATGCAAAGGGCAGCACCAATTTTGTACTTCCCTGAGAGACTGCTGACAAACACTGTCCCTAAAGAGATGCCTTCAGGTGTTTAATGTTGCCGGTCCTCATCTCAGTTAACATTTCATAGAATCATGGAATCACAAAATCATAGGATCATAGAATCAGAGAATGGTTTGAGTTGGAAGGGACATCAAAGCCCATCCAGTTCCAACCTCCCTGTCATGGGCAGGGACACCTCCCACTGGATCAGGGGCTCCAAGCCCCATCCAACCTGGCCTGGAACCCCTCCAGGGATGGGGCAGCCACCACTGCTCTGGGCAACATGAGCCAGGGCCTCCCCACCCTCATCATGAAGAGTTTCTTCCTAATGTCTAATCTAAAGGTTTGGGTTGAAAGGGACCTTAAAGCCCATCCAGTTCCACCTCCTGCCATGGGCAGGGACACCTCCCTTGATCAGGTTGCTTAAAGCCCCATCCAACGTGGCCTTGAACACCTCCAGGGATGGGACATCCATGACTGCTGTGGACAACCTATTTCTTCACATCTTGTCTTCAGTTTGGACATGCCAAATTCCAATGCTGGGCATGCTTATGTCTCAGATTGATATTGATTTGGTCTAATCCCTTCCATACTTTAACCTGCTGCTTTTCCCTGGCTCTAGAGCACTCACTTCTTGGGGACACAATCCTGCAGAGCTGCTTGTTCTCTCCCTGTCTTCCTTCATGGGAAGATAACTGACTAATGCAGGTAGAGTGGTTTGAGAACCACTGGCAGGGACAGGAGGTTGCTTGCTGATGGTAAACTTGTTGGGCTTTTAACCTGATTTGCAGAACACGGTGATTTTCTTTGCTAACAAGTAAACTGCATCACCAGTCACGAAGCCTGAACTTCTTGTGTGAGTTGGTCTGGGAACGCTGGGTGCTGCACACTGTAACGTGTTTGCCTTGGCTCTGCAGCCCAACAGAGAGCAAATGTTTCCCCCAGAGCCTGCTGCCTGCTGCGAAGGTGCCCTCCTGCATCTTCCCCAGCAGCAGAGAGTGGCACAAACCCACATCTCCCCTGTTCCAGGCTGCGTCTCTCCCTGTGCCCCATGTGCTGTTGGTTCCTCCTTCACACATTCGCAATTTGCAGTTTTCCACTGCAAATGAGGAAGTCGCCTCTGGCTCAAGAACGCTCTCCTTTCCTTCAGAAAACTCTGCAAACCCCCTGGTACTTCTTTCCAGTGTCAGGAGAGGAAGGAATAGCCATGTCCCCGAGCCTGTCCCTGCTCAACCCTTGCAGGGCACCCACGGACATGACAACCACAGATCTCCACGGCGCGTTTGTGGACCTCCACAGGCTGCTGTGGGGTGGGTCGGAGTGTCCTTAAACCCAATCTTTCAGCTGTGTTCCATGTGAATTAGCAGGTCGCTGTGGCAGTTGGAGCAGCTGTCGCAAGTGTCTGTCCTCTTTCACCCTGACTCCCGTCACCCTGCTGAGAACCCTTGATCGCTGATGGGGAGCAGCCAGTTCAGGTGGTGGGAGCCAGGCTGGTCTGAATTGTGACACCCCAGGGTCTGACACATCCCTGAGGAGAAATGGGTCACTCCTGCTGCCCCACAGAGAGGTTCCGGAGCAGGCAGGGGCTTTGTTCCCAGCAGGACCCAAGGCAAGTCCTACTGCTCACCACATGGATCTGTTCCCACACCCTCATTTATGCATGAAAAGTGGGAATTGTCACAATACGGCCCTAAATAGAATCATAGAATCACCAGGTTGGAAAGGACCCACTGGATCATTGAGTCCAACCATTCCTAACACTCCCTAAACCATGTCCCTCAGCACTTCATCCACCCGTTCCTTAAACACCTCCAGGGAAGGTGACTCGACCCCCTCCCTGGGCAGCTGTTCCAGTGCCCGATGACTCTTTCTGTGAAGAATTTTTTTCTGATATCCACCGTGAACCTCCCCTGGTGGAGCTTGAGGCCATTCCCCCTCGTCCTGTCCCCTGTCACTTGGGAGAAGAGCCCAGCTCCCTCCTCTCCACAACCTCCTTTCAGGTAGTTGTAGAGAGCAATAAGGTCTCCCCTCAGCCTCCTCTTCTCCAGGCTAAACAACCCCAGCTCTCTCAGCCACTCCTCGTAAGACTTGTTCTCCAGCCCCTCACCAGCTTTGTTGCTCTTCTCTGGACACTCTCCAGAGCCTCAACATCCTTCTTGTGGTGAGGGGCCCAGAACTCAACACAGTACTCAAGGTGCGGTCTCACCAGTGCCGAGTACAGAGGGAGAATAACCTCCCTGGACCTGCTGGTCACGCCGTTTCTGATCCAAGCCAAGATGCCTTTGGCCTTCTTGGCCACCTGGGCACACTGCTGGCTCATGTTCAGTCGCTGTCAACCATTACCCCCAGGTCCTTCTCCTCCGTGCAGCTCTCCAGCCACTCTTCCCCCAGTCTGTAGCACTGCACAGGGTTGTTGTGCCCCAAGTGCAGGACCCGGCATTTGGCCTTGTTGAACCTCATGCCATTGGCCTCGGCCCAGCGGTCCAGCCTGTTCAGATCCCTATAAATAAATGCCTGTGTCCAAGCCCAGCTCTCCCACCCGCTGAGGGACTGTCCCTGGTGAAGACATGCGCCACTCGGACGGGTTTGCATCTCCCTGCTTGGGAGGGTGCCTGGCGGATGCAGGGAAGGGGTGAAGCTGCACAGTGGGGAGCTTTGTGTCTGGTACACTATTATGATGCTGGGGAAAACCAAAAAAAGTCCTAATTACCTAAAATCATTAGAGAACTTATTTCAAACCTACATCACAAATCCACTGTTCTGACATCCGACGACTTGAGCAAATAGTCCTGGTGCTTGGGGCTGGGCACTTTGCAATGAAAGGTGCTCTGCCCCTGCAGCACCAGAGCTGAACTCACCAAGAGTGGGGGAACAAAAAGGTGATGCATTCCACAAGCAGAGTTAATGAGGAGAAGGGCCCCTCCCAATACGTTGGCACAACCGTTGCTCGCAAAACCCCTTCAGACAGCACCGTGGGGCACTGTCCCCCTGCGCCTCCATTTCTGGTGCCAGATGCGGGCATGGCAGCCTCCAAACTTTGCCCAGTAGCTCCAGTGAACGTTACTGGTGGGGTCTCCAGGCCAGGCCATCAGCTGCCAGACCGAGCAGATGGGGTGGAAGGGAGAGTGAACCTGCACATCCCCCTGCACTGCAAAGCCCTGCGCAGAAGATGGGTTTGAGTCAAGGGGCTGTGCTGTGACCTGGAGAGATGACAGCAAGGATGTGCCCCTACGCTGTTAAGTCTGCTAGGAACCTCTGGCTGTGGAAGATGGCACTGCTGGCTCCTGGCTCCAGCAGCACTGGTGGAGCTCATCCAACTTTGCATTAACGGGCAGTGCCACTGCTGAGGTCCTTCAGGGAATCACAAGAGAGTCGTTTCTCCTTCTCTCTTGTCAGGCCAGATATTGTACAAAATACAGCTAGAAGGCAGCATGGCACCATTCCCTACCACATTTACTCAATACCCATTTCCCTCTTCGTCCTGGGGAACTCGAGCTCTCTTCTGCACTATGCTTGTGAGCTGTCCTAAGCCCTGGGCTCTGGAGGACCCTCTGGGGGATCCCACTCAGCCTCTCATGTTGAAATGGAAAGTTCCCCTTTCTATAAAACACATAAACCTTCTCCGTGCCAGCAGAAAGGAGAACAGGCGCAGCAGTCAGGGTGTGGGCTGGCAGGTGCGGGTGATGTTCTCCGCTGCAGCAGCCTGTGCTCCGTTACCAAAATGCCTCAGAGCAGCTCCAGCCCAAGCCACCACCTCGTACCCGTGCCAATAACTGCCCGGGGCTTGTGTCATCAGCTCTCTTATACGCAGAACTGGAGATGGGAGTAACCAGTGCGCAGCAGAGCACGGCAGGGGCGAGTGCGGAACCTGCTCCCAGTCTGCACTCCCCTATGGGATATGCTCTCCCAATCAGGATTTACTGGTTCATGGCTCAAGGTGCAAGGACCACACTAACACAAGCTCTGCCATCAGCAAAAGCATATTCCAAGAGGAACTGTCCTAATAAAGTGTATTTTCTGCTTACCGCAGTCAAAAGGATTCAGCAAGACGTGGCCATCTTCAGCTTCGGCAGAGCAGTGATGGGTGTTTTGCTGAGGATGCTTGGTCTTCTCCCAGGTGTTATTTTCTCTGGCCTGGGGCTGGAAGGTTTCCAAGCAGGCAGCTCTCCAGAAGAGGACACCAGAATGGGAGCAAGTGCAGCATGACTGCAGAGTCACTAGAGAAGAGGAAACGTGTGACATCAGCTCGGAGGAAATGAGAAATAAAATAAGCCGTAGAGGAAAGGCAATTAACCACAGCAGAGATCTGGAAAGTCCTTAAAGCTGTTTCCTCAAAGTATCTCTGCTTTGGATGATCCTGAAAGAGGGCAAAGTTGGGGTGTTCCTCTACAGGGAGAACAGGAATCCACTCCCTGTCCCTGGTGAGATCTGGGGTTAGACAGCATTTGAGCATCCCTCTTTCAGAGAGTTGAATGGCAGAAGAGCTTTCACTTAACAACTTCAAGGAAAGGAAGTTCCGGAAAACTGATATGGAGTCACGGACAGCCTCGTTCCCTAGCAGAGTCTCCTTCACACTTGTGTTGGGGCTGAACAGATCCAGGAATCCAGCTATTCCAAGTCTCCTTTTATTTCAGGGACCTCCAGCGTGGCATGGCAGGGCTTCACCCAGTCCATCCACCTTCACATCATGGCCACCATTATTTCTGGCAGCCTGAAGACCCCTCATCACAGTGATGCAAATTGGTGGGATGCTCAAGGAGACAGCAGTGAGGAGCAGAGCTGCACACATGGTCCCAGCTGAGCTGTAGCTCCCACGCTGATGATTAACCTGTCCTCCATGCAGATGCTGCTCTTACACCTGCACACAGTGCAGATGTGAGCTTGGAGCACCTGTACCATGTCCTGAACAATCCCACACCTGCAGACACCTACAGGAACTGAAACTCCGAGTCTGGTGCCTGGGTTCAGCATGAAACACATTGGAATGGAGCCACGAAGTCCATCATCAGCACAAAGAGGTGCCTGAGACTGCAGCCAGGCTCTGAGGAGCAACATGGAGCCAAGTGGGAGCAGAGCAGGCCAGTCCACATCAGCGTCCCCGAGAAGACTGGCTCTTCTCATGAATGTCATCTATGGCAAACAGCCCGCGGGAGGCCTTGGCCGTGTCAATGCTGTGAGGAGCCACACAGAGAGACCCTGTGGTGTGGTGTCACCTACTGGGAGACCCACCAGGCACAGGCTCTGTCCCCTGGGCCACACCAGGTGAGGGCACCGAGAGCCGGGAGCTGGCATGGAGCCTCACACACCTTTGAGTCATGCTTTTGCTGCTGGGCTGGTGAGCCCTGGCTCCAAGCCGGGATGCAGCAACCTCTTCATCAGCCCCTGACAGAGGGGGCAAGGGTGGACAACAGCCACCCTGCTCTGCCAAGACGCTGATTTTCGCTCGCCTGCCCTCAGGCGTCTCGAGGCGACGGCTGCGCAGTGCCAGGGCCAGGCCCACCCTCTGCCCGCGGCCGTGCTGGGTGTCCCCAGCCTGGGGCAGGCGAAGCCTCAGCGCTGCTCTGGGCTTCTTTGCCTGGCCAGGCTCTTCCAAGAGGGCGCAGATGGACTTTCCCAGGGCTGTCACAGAGGGAAGCACAGCGTGCGCTTCAGGGCAAGCGGCCACCAGCAGCCCCAGCGGGACGGGGCGTTGTGCAAGGGCTTGGCAAACCGCTGCGCAGGCCAGGATGTCCTGCTGCTCCGGGCCCTGCAAAGGGGAAGCTCCAAAGCACCCAGAAATGCAGCTGGATACACCCAGAGCTGCTGCGAGATCATTTCCCAGGGAGGGGGTCGAGTCCCCTTCCCTGGAGGTGTTTAAGGAACGGGTGGATGAAGTACTTAGGGACATGGTTTAGGGAGTGTTAGGAATGGTTGGACTCGATGATCCAATGGGTCCTTTCCAACCTGGTGATTCTATGATTGTTATCCCCCACAGCAACACGGGGGATCTAAGGAACTTGGGATCCACCTGAGCTGAGTGGGACCTGAACTCCCTCAGTGTGAGGGACAGCAGGGAGGCTGTGCTCTGCCCTGACGTGCCACAGGGTGGGTGGCTCCAGGTGCTGGGAACAGCCAGGGGACAAGGAATAGCCAGGTTCTGTCTCTGTCAAGCCAGGTCAGGGTGACCTGAAGGGCAAGGTGAGGCTCCTGCAGCGACACTGCACGTCTGCCTCCATCCCTCCCTCTGCCGCCCGCCGTCCATCCTCCTTCCCCGTCAGCCGCTGCAAAGATGGACTGAGGAACCTGACCCCTCATGAACTGGACAGACCCCCAGCTACGCCTGCAAAACTCCTTCTGGGAGCTGAGATTACAAACAAAATAGAAGCACACTGATGTTGGCTGGCAGCCAGTCCGTGCCTCCGGGAAGAGCAGCCAGCGAGGATGTGGGTCCCAGAGGAAAGGGAGCACTTGCAGAGGCTGTAGCAACAGCCAAACAAAGCTTGCTGTCCTGCCATAGCCAAGTTCTTAGAGGAAATGAAAGCCCAGGAGGTTCTGGGCTGGGGAGGAGCTCTCATCAGCAATCTTCATCCATCCTCCACTCAGCCGTCAGCTCTGCCACCAATGGGCCACACACACCTCACCAAAGCTCAGCCAAAAAAAACTTTCTTCAACCCCACAGAACCAAACAACAAAACTGATCCGAGCTCAGGGGTGGAGGACACAGAGACCTGAGGGGAGGAAGCTCTGGCGGCGACACAAGCCCTGCTGTCTGATCAAAGCACTCTCGCTGGATCTGCCTCTCGCTGCCCCGAGTCGGGGCCTGCCCGCGGCCACGCTGCCTCCTCGCTGCGCCCCACACCGCGTGAAGCTGATGAAGGGGCTGGAGAACAAATCTGATGAGCGGCTGAGGGAGCTGGGGTTGCTTAGACTGGAGAAGAGGAGGCTGAGGGGAGACCTTATCGCTGTCTACAACTGCCTGAAAGGAGGCTGTGGAGGAGTGGGTGTTGGTCTCTTCTCCCAAGTGATGGGTGACAGGATGAGAGGGAATGGCCTCAAGCGGCATCAGGGGGAGTTCAGATTAGACATCAGGAAAAATTGCGTCACAGAAAGGCTTCTCAGGCCCTGTCAGAGGCTGCCCAGGGAGGTGGTGGAGTCCCCATCTCTGCGGGGTTTAAAAGCCATGTACACAAAGTGTTCAGGGATGGTTTAGTAGTGGACAGGTACTATTGGAGCTGATGACCTCAAAGGTCTTTTCCAACCCAGGATTCTGTCCTTGTAAGACTTACTTATTTTCAGCTTTGCCTCAAATGCTCAGGTCAGGCCTTCCCAAGTGCACAACTCACATCCGCTACCAAGATACATTTTCTTCGCAGTGGCCTGGCTCGTTCAGTGGTCCCTGCACTGCCCAGTCCTCGGGGCTCTATGCGGCTCCCACAGCCCAGGGGATGCACACAAAGCCCAACAGCACTGAACACCGCACAAGGACAAGGCATAACAAAAAAAAAAAATACTCTTGAATATGCCTTTCCTTTAGCAACAAAACTTGCAATTGAATAAAAAAATAACTAACTTCCTTTCACTGGAACCAATTCCCATGCGATGCGATCACCAGCACTAATGGTACTGTAGGTGGTTGTATCCGGATGCTGCACCCTGGAGCAGTTCTTCCCAGTTCCCTTGTGGGGATGCCTTCACGCTGCCGCGATGGGTGCACTGGTTACCTCCAGCATCTTTCCTTGGCGCTGTTTCCTTCTGAGGTGGAGGCCTTTAGCAACAAACCCGGTTTTGACGACCACATAAAAATCTTGCAGGCATCAGAAATTCCTTTGGGTTTGAAAATACGGTATTAAAAGCAAAGATCCAGAGATCTCTTTCTGAGAGCAAAACCACTCTGTATTAGTGGGGAAGAGCTCCTCATGGAGCACAAATAGTGGAGCAGCATTTTAGCTGACAGGCTCTGCGTGCGCTGCTGACTGCGCTGTCAGTGACCAAAGCTGTGAAATAAGACATGAAAAAACACCACCACGGAGCCTGTGAGAGCTCCAGCCGCTGCCACCACACTGAGCCGAGTGGTGCACACCGTGTGCAGGGCCAGCACATGGGTGAGCGTGATCCCTGCCGGTCCCCATCACCAGGATGTGTCGTTGAGCACCAGGATGGTTCATTGAAAGGACATGAAGTTCCCTTTGAGCCGGAGCAGCTGATGATCTGATGCAGAGCGTTACTGTCTGCCAGATCCCAGCACTCATCTCCCACCCTCTGCACGATTTCCTTTTGCTCATTGCAGGAAAGAAACACTAAACAGAACGTGGTAGCTTTCATCTGCGAGCGTTTCAGCGCCCAGCACAACACGTCCCCACCTTATTACCGGCTCTGCAGGAATGTGCCCCGGAGCTTGGGCTGCTCAGCTGGGAAGGCATCTACGCAGTGGCCGAGAGCCCCTCCTGGGACAGCCGGCAGCTACGCTTCCCGGTAACCGTTCGGGAGCTGTGAAGGCAGAGCTCAGCGTTGGCCACTTGCCATGGTGCCACTGGGATAACCCAGACTGGGAGGAACCATTGCTGCTGGGAGCTGGGCTGCCTCGGCGCAGCAAGGACGCAGGGAGCAGGGCAGACCCTGGCTGGGTTTGGCAGGTGCAGCCCAAGCCCAGCACTGCTGCGCCAGCAGAGGGGTGAGTTCCACGGGCCACCACGTCAGGATTTGTGTGCCATAGAGGAAACGATGCCTCGGCTGAGCTGCCCACAGCTGGGTCCTCTGCTCCCACTGGTCCAGACTGCAGCAAGTCACCTCCCAGCAGGCACCCTCTGTGCTCTGCCCCATCCCTCTGTGCCAGCCTAGGGGTGAGGGCAGGGGCCGGGCACCAGCAGGGTGAGGGAACTGAGCTCCCTGAGGAGCTCTTGATCATTGCCACCTCCCCCTCACAGAAGGAAGGTCCATGGCAGGGCTCCTCACCTCACTTTGCAGCAGTGAAGCAAAGCTGGGGTCGTCCTAGGTGACAGGACCCAGGCGAGGCCAGTCCCCATCCCATGGCCCCAAAGGCAGTGGCAGTGCGATCCCGGCTCGAGCTGTCACACCACACCTTGTCCCTGCTCGCTGGGTGCAGGGAGAGAGCAAAGCTCTCCCCGGCATGCCTAGACCTGGAGGACGAGGGTTGCTCTGAAGCCCCTGGAGCTGTTGGAGATGCCATGGCTCAGAGATCCCGGGAGGGATGTGTAGCCAGTCCGTGTCCTGAGACACACACCTGCAGAAAGAGCCTGCGGAGCTTGGGAAGAGAGGCAGGGCTGGGACAGCAAGCAGAAAGGAAGAAACCTCTTACCTCGGGGCCGCAGAGCACCTGGCCCAGCAGAGCCCAGCAGGTCCCTGCTGCAAATGGAGCTGTCGGCGGGGCTGAGCTGCCAGCGTGCTCCTGCACAGGGAAGGAACTTGCACAGAAGGAGGGCGTCGCGCTCACTCCAGGTGAGTGACTCACTTCCCTCTTGGCACCGAGACACAGCTCACACACAGCTCAAGACGTGCCCTGGCTGCACCCTGGAGCTTGACACTGACTCCTGCAGCCCTTCCCCAAGCGCAGGCAAACCACTGCGGAGGTTACGCACTGGTCACCCTCCTGGATCCCTGGAGCCCCACAGACTGCGACGGGGTAGCCCTGCCCTGCAGCAGCTCTGTGCCAGGGCGCAGAGGGGCATGGGCTTGGCGAGGGGCAGCGTTATTGCAGAGCCATCCTCTGGGCTTTCATTTCCTTCCAGATACTGGGGCTGGCAGCCAGCACAGCACTGAATGCTTGTTCAAATGCTTCCGTTGGAGGTGGAGATGCTGCAGCGAGGTGAAGAGCTGGGATAAGACCACTTTGCTATGTGAGTCCCTATGTGAGGAAACGTTAGCCAGAAAACCATGCCGGGTTGTGGCAGCAGTTCCTCGCCCTCACCACACCATTAGAAACCCCCTCTCTTCTTCATAGAATCATAGAATGGTTTGAGTTGGAAGGGACCTTAAAGATCATCTAATTCCAATGCCCCTGCCATGGGCAGGGACACCTCCCACTGGATCAGGCTGCTCAAGGCCCCATCCAACCTGGCCTTGAACACCTCCAGGGATGGGGCAGCCACGACTGCTCTGGCCAACCTAGGCCAGGGCCTCCCCACCCTCATTGTGAAGATTTTCCCCCTTATGTCTAGTCTAAATCTTCCCCTCCTCAATTTAAAGCCATTCTCCTTCATCCTATCACTGTGTGTCTTTTTAACAATTCCCTCCCCAGCTTTCCTGTAGCCCCTTCAGCCCTGGAAGCTGCTCTAAGGTCTCCTCAGAGCCTTCTCTTCTCCAGGCTGAACAACCCCTACTCTCTCAGCCTGTCCTCAGATGGGAGGTGCTCCAGCCTTGTGCTCCTCCAGCCTGGGAAGAAAGGGTGGGTGGACACACCGCTCTCTCTTGCTGCCACAGCCCAGGGCTGCAGCCCTGGCCTCATCCTGCTTGTTTCCCATGGGGTTTCCCCAGATGTGCACTACGGTGCTGTGTCTACAGAGGCCATGGACGTAACACCCGCCTGAGTCACTCGTGTCATAGTAAGAAATCACACGTGTTTCTGTCTGCTGCCTTTATCCCCTACAGGCTGTTTAACCAGGAAACGTTGTTGGGTTTTCTTTGCTGCTAAGAACTGGCTCTGGTTTCTGCAAGGACGGAAGCACGAGGTTTCCCAGACAGCCCTGAGGGGCCGGACAATCCCAACTGGTCGGTGCGCAGAAGCACGTTGAAAGCCCATCGGAGCAGGCACACAACCTGCTCTGCTGTCAGAAGGAATGGGCTCATCCTGCTGTTCCCCACCTGAGTCTGCCAGACACCCAGCTGCAGGAAACGGAGCTGCAGGGGTCCCCCAATCTCCCAACCAAACAGAAAAGCTGCCCCAGTTTATCCATGGCCTTTCTCAACAAAGAAAGTTGCCAGTGTGCTCTTGTTAATAAGGAAAACCTGGGTACGCCAGGAGGAGCGAGGCCGGCAGAATGAGGACAGGTAATGTCCCCTCTGCTCAGTCCCAGCGATGCTGCAGCTCAGAAGGGAGGTGGAGAACTGGCGAGGGGCTGGTAGGGACCCTGGGCCGCATCCTGCGGAGGAAGCAGGGCTGGGATAGACCTGAGGCTGAGGGGAATCAATCCCTACCTGCAGCTGCTGAAAGGGAAGTTGCGAATTCCTCTGAGTAGTGGCAAGTGGTATTTGTGGCAATAGCCACAAACTGGGGTGGAGGCCAGTCAGGACGGACATCGATGAAATATTTTTACTAGAAGGGCTGTACATTGCTGGGACAGGAACCTGGAGAGGGCAGGGGTCCCATCCTTCCCCCTTGGTTAGACAAAGCCATGGCTGATCTCACCGAGCATTAGCGAGAGCCCCGCTTCAAACACGAGGTCAAACGAAGGACCTGCAGAGGTCCTGCCCGAAGCATTTCAGTTCTGGGATTTGAACTGCAACAACCGCGCTGGTGCGTGTGCCACTGTTCCTTTCCTTTGCAGGTGCTCTCCATGTCATCAAAACACTCTCCTGCAAACCCCGTCCCACGTAGAAAAACAGTTACAGAAGTGCCCAGACAGGGCCTGCGGCATTTGGAAAGGAAGCAATTAGACCGAGAAGATGGGTGACACATAAACCGCATCGATTATTTTCAGGTTACGTCCTTGTTTGCTTCAAGGAGCATTCAGTATGGGCTGTGAAACAGGGGACTTTGCACCTTAATGGTAATATTAATGCTATGTCTGGAATTACCTGCTGCTGCAGGGCAACCGAGTGTCCCACAAAGGGAATGTGAACGAAGCCGGTGGCGAGGGAGGCCAATAACACAGGACAGTCCATCTTAATGGCACTGAATAGGCTGTGGCAGAGATCTCCTGCCATGAAGGAAAGACCAAATTGCCCCAAAGTACGTGTCCGTTCTTGCCATGGGAGTGTGAAGCCCTCCAGCTGCCGTGACAAGGAGGCAGGAAGGGTGCTGAGACCTGAGGGTGAGTCAGGCAGCTGAGCCACATCCTAGATCCACCTAAAGTGTGCATGGTGCTCAGTGCAGCGCTGAGATCAGAGGAGTGGGAAGGACAGGAGCCCAGCCTAGAGAAACAGCGCTCCCAAACATCTGCCCATTTTGTGCACAAAATGAAGCCAGGGCTGTGAAAGCTTCACCTGTCCAGGAGCAAAGGGAGTCACCCCGGCAGCAGGAGGTGCTCTGCCAGCAGGAGTTCTGGAAAGCCAAAATGAGGTTTTTGACCCCAGCAGCGCAGCCTCACACACTGTCAGGCCCAGGCATGCTCTGCTGTTGCACAAGATAAGGGATTACACCCCTTTTCTGCTTGTGAATTGCGAGGCTGAGCTGTCCGAGAAGGGGGAGGTCTATCTCACACTTGCAAGAGGAAAAGGAAGTCAAGACAGCCCATTTGCTCTAGATAACACACTGCAGGCACACGGCTCTTTGAGGGAAACATCCTATGTTAAGGCAAACTCCTCACGGTTTCTCTCCAGTTCCAGTTGTTTTAAGAGGGCCAACAAAGACCAGCAGAAGAAATTCTCTGGAAGGAGAGAAGAGCACAAGCCCTTGAGCTCTCCCACCCGGGTCCCTCAATCCAGCACTTTGCTGGCTGTGGTTGATGCCCTACAACTCCACTCCTGAAATACAAACCACATACAGCAAAAGAGCTGCGGTGCTCAGAGGGATGCGGTGGAAGAAAGGGTTTTTTCTGCGCATTTACGAACACGGCATCTCTTTGGGGAAAAGATCCAGCAACACAGACAGTGTAAGAACAGAGATGTTGGATCCAGACCATATAGTTCAGTACTTTGTGTCCGACAGCAGATAATGCTCAACAAAGAAGTGAATACAGTGCAATGTACCCCTCCTCACGAGCTGCTAGGACTGGGCAGACTCCCTCGGTCAGCAGTTACACCAGAGCCTTTATATGGCTCACTGGTGTTTGTTCAGTGCATACATAGACAAGAACCATGAATTTCTGTCCTCAACAAGAGCCTGTGTTGAGTTCTGCAATCCACTGCAGGAAAAGCATTTCTGTCTCTTTTCAACCCATTTCATGATTTTCTCTCTTGTTCTCAGGTTCAGGAAAAGATGATGCAGCTTTTGATGCCCGGGTTCTCCTCTTGCTTGTTGCCTTTTAAAAGGCTGTGCAGTAAAGCACGTATAGGAATAGGCATCCACGACAACTGTAAGGCATGGCCACAATGTGGCTTTGTAGTGAGGAAGACAGTATTTTCCATTTCACTCTCTGTCTGATACAGTCCCTGCGGTTGAGTGACTAAGAAATGGGTCCTGAGCAGCAGTAGCTCATTTAGAGCTGTGTTCGTCAAGCTAAGATAAATGTTCAGTAACACACTGATTTATGTCTTAACAAGAATAGATTTCATCTCTGGCCAATCACTCAGGCCTTCTATAGCTGCCATAGCCTTGTCCAGCTGTTACTGAACAGTTTTTCTTCGTGGTGGAACTTTGACTCAGGTCTGTCTGTGCACTCAGGGGATGTCCCGCTCATCCCTACGCTATGAAGTGGCCCCAGGCAGCACGGTCCTGCACCCTGGTCCCTTTAATCCACAAGTGAATGTTAGCCAGCAGCGCCCTGGCAGCCAAGAGGGCAACTGTGTGCTGGGAAGCATCCAGCACGGCATCGCCAGCCGGGCAAGGGAGGGGATTGTCCCACTCTGCTCCGCACTGGTGTGACCACACCTTGAGCACTGGGGGCAGTTCTGGGCACAACAGGATAAAAAGGATCTAAAGCTGCTGGAGAGCATCCAGAGGAGGACATGGAGTTAGTGAAGGGCTTTTAGAGGGGAAGCTGTGAGCAGTGGCTAAAGTCACTGGGTCTGTTCAGCCTGGAGGAGAGGAGACTGAGGGGAGACTTCATTGCACTCTGCAGCTTCCTCACAAGGGGAGGAGCAGGAGCAGGCACCGAGCTCTTCTCTCTGACCCAGGGGGACGGCTGGAAGCTGTGCCAGGGGAGGGTTAGGTCGGACACCAGGATAAGGTTCTTCCCCCAGAGGGTGGTGGAGCACTGGAACATCTCCCAAGGAAGCAGTCACAGCGCCAATCCTGACAATATTCCAGCAGCATTTGGCCAATGCCCTCAGCCCCACGGGGTGAATGTTGGGGTTATCCTGTGCAGGGACAGGAGTTGGACTTGTGGGTCCCCTCCCAACTCAGGACATTCTGTGAGTCCATAAATGAACAGGTTCCTGTTGCAGTTTCTCCAAGTAACTTGCAAAGATCCTTTCCCATCCCACTGCTGCTGAACAGGGACACACCCTCACGGACTGCATAGGAAGGGGAAGGTGACCTCCCTGCCTTGGAGGAGAACCAAGAGCTTCCAGAAAGCAGCGAGGAGCTGAGCCCGTCTCTGGTAGACCCCCATGGACATGGAGAACAAGTTATTTCTACAGAATACCACACCCAAGACCCTACTGAAAGGCGTTTCTGGTACCTTTTCTCCTCTGAAAAGAAAAATAAAAATACTTCTTATTCCCACTGATGTTTTTGGTTTCTTGTCCCACACGTCAAGGACAAATATATCAGTCTAAGAGGACCACTGACCCAGAAAGAGCTCCAAGGAGAAAGGGAGCCTAGAGATCTCTCCATCTACAACATCTCTACCTCCTGAAATTAAACATTTCGTTTGACCCATCCCGCTGCCTTGGTCAGCACGGTAGAGACTGGCCAACAGCCCAGCTGCATAAGAGGGGTCCACATTGTGCATTCACTTATTTCCACCCAGGCAATTCACAACAGTTTGCTTACACAAAGCCTGAATACAAGGATATAAATTAGCCTCCCAGGTTCCCTCCAGTGGAGCAGAGCAACATCTGGCAATGGACAGGTATTTGCTGCTGCTACAGCCCATCTGGCAGATGGGAAGCATCACACAGCCTGGCTGAGGAGATAAGATAGCAGAAATACTGCATCTACAGACAGAGAAGCACATCATATGCAGGACAGGACAAAAAGGAAACAGGAACAGCTAAACTGACTGTGAAACAGCACTGATAGAAGCTATGCGTTTTGTTGCCCCACGCAAGTCATACTTCGTGGAAAAAATTACTCACCCTGCAGCGGCATGTAGGAGTGGTGCTTTGGTGACACTGGGCACAGGCTGCACGCCTCAAGCCCCGGTGGCAAAAATCGCTCCACTGGTCAGATTCTCATAAACATACACCTGTCTGAGAAGCAGAAGCATTACGTGGATCTTAAAAGCATTTCAAGTTCTCACAGGACTCATCCTGAAAAAGATTTAAAGACACGACCTGAGAGGTCAGCAAAGACACTGCAGCACCAGGGAGGAAAGGCTGCTGGAAAGACCAGCTTTCCAGTATTAAAAGGAAGGACTCTGGGCCAGATCTCCCACCCAGAAATACTTTTGACAGGGGAACAAGACGCAGACAAGTTGGAGGGACAGCACATCCTCTGCCAAAACTGCCCTTCGGAACACTCCACTCATGGGAGCTGCTGCCCAGTATGGCCGGTTTCTCACACCAGGAAACAGAAGAGATTGCATCTCAGAGACAGCATGGCAAAAGTTAACAGAAATTTTCTGCTAAACGGGGTGGCTGATCGTTGCCTTGACAAGGAGGTTGTGTCCTACCAATACATTCCTGGTTAATGGAGGATCAGGCTCTGCCAACAAAGAGAGATTTCAGCTCCTGAACAGAGCAATGCTGCATGGTTCAGCATCTCCCAGACCTGTCAGCCCACCTTACTCTGCTGTTTGGCTCATGTGCCACCCAGACATCACCAGTGTGTTAGTTTTTAAGGTAAGTTTTGCCCCTCGAGGTTCAGCTCAAGGTAAAGAAACTGTATTCCTGTGTTTGCACAGAGAACAGGAACTGTATTCCACTGTTCTAAGAGCCAGTTAATGTATAGAAAACCAAAATACCTTACTTTGACTAGGGAAGGATGTTTCACTTTACATCTGGTCACACAGACCACTGCATGAGAGGAGAAGAAATGAAAGTGAGTGGAGAGCACCAGCCACCTTTCAGCAGATTCATCCAAGTTCCAGGCCCTTCCTTTGGGAGCTCTTCCTGCAGCAATCTGTTTGGTAACACAACTTGATCACAACACTCCTGCCTAGCAGGCAAAAATAGAAGGCAATTAATCAAAACTTAAGGAGTTGAGACACCAGAAGACGGAGGCATCTCTTCAGGGGCAGCAGAACCAGTCTCTCTGAAGAGAGAGCTCAACTAATGCCTGAGACACAGACAGCAGCACAAAAGATTGAGCTCATCTAAAGATGAGGGCACATAGGACAGCAAGTCCAGGTGAAAGGAGCTGACTGACAGCAGTGAGGAGGAAGAACAGCAGCACCTTCTTGGAGAGAGTGACCCACAGGATCCCAGTACAGGGATGGCCATCAGGACAGATGGGAAGAGTTTGTGGAAAGGTCTCCAGAGGTGTCTGCCTGGCACCCGTCAGGCTGTACCACACTGTTTTGAATGCCTTTCAACAGTTAAGAATCTCTTAAAAACTTACAACACACACAAAGTAAGATTTTTTAAAATCAAAACTCATGAGTTTGAGTTCATCCTTTAGCTCTGAGGGGTTGCACTCCATAGCCCAAGTCCTCTCAACCCATCCACGCTCCTCAGAGGCACAGCTTCAAGCTCCGTCAGCTCTGGCACACCTGCATCCAGGGAAGTCACCCTCTTCCCACCCTCCTGGGTGCCGCTCTGCAGAACTGTCACTTCAGAATTCAAGTCAGAACAGCCTTTGGGACGACAGCAGACCCTTACCAGGGCAAGCATTCGCGCTGAAAAGCAGCAGCACTCACAGTGGCCAGCACTCGATTCCCACCCTTGCAACTGTCCTTTGTAATAATTCCAAGCAAAAAAAACCAGTAACTTGGGTAAAAATTTATTTTACATACAGATCATTGCAACTTAACTATTAATCAAGAGAAGTTATGTTTCCTTTACAGTGACCAGATGGTCTGAGATTAACACAAGTCTAAGCCTGAGAGCTGGGATTTTAGTTTGGAAATGAGATCTTGGGGGAAGGGTTCTTCCAAGCACCGCTCAGCTCAGTGAGGAGCTGCAGGGCTTTAACCACAGCTCAGCTGTGCCACACAGTGCTGGAAGCAGACTCCCACCTCAGCCCGGACCTTTCTGAAGCTGAACTTGCTGAGCAAGACACTGCCTGGAAAGGTACGGATGTGCTTCCACTATTTTGTTCAGCTCTCAAACTAGAAATGGAAGTGGTGAAACAGCACAACCTCTGTGAAGTACAAAACATCGAGTTACAGGGCAGCAGACAAACAGGACAGCAATAATGGCAGGGACCCTCCTAAGCCAAGTGTTCTATGTGTAGCAGGTTCCTGGCCGAGCTCACGCTATGGCCCTAGGTCAAACAGACAGAGTACAAAAAATACTTTGACCAATAATTAATTATACTGGAAACAAACAGTCTACTAAAAAGCAATTCTTACTCTAGGTGCCAATGAGTCCTTAAAAGCAGGGAGGGGACTGAGAAGCTGCACTTGGGCAGTGCTGCCAGGATCATTCACGCTGCTCCATTTTTACTTTAGGAGGTCTCAGGAAGGTCCTGTTTTTCTTTTCTTTCTTCCCCTTTGTATTTGCCTGGAAATTTCTCCAGCTGTCCACACGACCATCCCGACTTTCCTGCAAACAACAGAGAGAAAATGGAGAGTTAAGAAGCGCAAGAGCCATAAAACAGGTAGCACACACCAGTTTCGAGAGATCAAGAGCAATGTCCCCCTGTCCAGCCCACAGCAGTCTGGCAGCCAGGACGTGCAGACACAGCAGCAGACACAGCACAGTGGAACTACGAGTGAGCTCACAAACACCAGTACAAGCACTGTGCTGGTTTCCTGTTACAGAAGCAATCAGTTTGGGATGTGCTGTCCTGACTAGAGTCTACCAAATCCTCTGACGGGCAAAGGAAACAAAAAACCTCATCCACAATGGATGTTCCTAATCGGTCAGCCCAGAACACACCATTTCCTTACTCTGTCTCGCATCCTGAGACTGTTCTTCTTGTGCTGCAGCTTGGAGGTACAGAGAATAGAGAGGAGCTATGTACTGCTGCCTTCTCTCATGCTTTTTGCCCCAAGCTTCATCACAAGGATACAATGAAGGTCTCTGGTGCGCTCTTCTCTCCTCTCCCTCACCTACCCACAGAGCAGCAGAAATTCCTCTTGGAAAAGAGAATCACAACAAAAAGAGTCCCACAAAGCCAATCTATGATCCCTGCACCCTGGGATTTCACACAGGAGGACAGAACGAGCTCAGGGATGATCCACTTAACGCTGTGGGTTCCATACACTCCAGGCCCACTCAACCACAGCTGTGCGTGCAATGCTGGTGCTGCACCACCAGGCTCTGGCTCCAACAGCCAGCTCCTTAGCATTCCTCCTTCCCCGTGGCAGGGTGGGGAAGGCCAGGCACCGGCAGTGATTGGGATACTGGGCAGAACTGGGAGGAGAGGCTGACAGGCCAGAGGGTTGTGCTGCCACCCACAGGGACCTGGGCAAGCTGGAGGAATGGGCTGAAAGAAACATTCTGCGGTTCAACAGGGAGAAGAGCGAAGGAACAACGCCTGGTACCAGCACACGCTGGGAGCCACCCGGCTGATATTGTGGTTTGAGCTAAATGAGTCAGTTTTGTGACTAACTCGCTCTATGTAACTTCACTCTCTGAAAGCCGACTGCATGTTTTTGAGACTCATCTTCTCTAAAGTGATAACACAGGGCACTGGTGTGCAAAAAGGCCAATGCTTACACTGAACCGACACGTCCTCGAGCTGGTGGAAGGGGCTGCACCTGCAAGGAGGGGCAAATGGGGCAGGTGACCCCAAACTGACCAACAGAGGATTCCATTCCATCCCATACACGTCACACTCAGGATAAATGGAGATCACAAGGGTCCTTCTCTCTTCTGTGTTGGCCAACATCCAGTGAGGACCTCATCTCTCTGGTTGTTCCTGATCCTAGATCTCTGTGTTCTTCAATCCAGTTCCTGAGCCCAGCTCCCTCCTGTCTGTGGACCCATTCCCTCATGTCTGCTCTGCAGCATTGGTGGTGACTACAGCCACTGAGGGGTGGGGTGAGGGAGTGATCTCAGATATTTTGATATATTTTATTACTTTCTAATTAGTTTTGTTACTATTATTATCATAATTTCATTAATACTTTCATTTAGTTTTAGTTTCCAACCTGCAAGTCTTTTTCCTCTCACTTCTCTTTCCCCGTTCCCTGCGGAGTGGGGAAGGGATTTGGGAGTCCAAGTGCATGAGTTTAGCTGCCAAAATTAATATGAGTGGGGCTGAACCGTAACAGCTGGAAAGCAGCTTGACAGAAAAGAACCAGGGGGTCCTGGCAGACAGCAGGAACGTCTCCTGTCCAGGCTGGACATGAGCCAGCAATGCGCCCTTGCTACAAAAGCAAGGTGCCCTGGCATGCATTTGGCAACAGCATTGCCAGCAGGGCAAGGGAAGGGATCTCTGCGCTCTGCTCGGCTCTGGGGAGGCCATGCGTGGAGCACACAACAGGCACGGACATAGTGGAGAAAGGCTAACAAAGGGCCACAACGGTGACTAAAGGACGGGAGTATCTCCCATACAAGAAAAGGCTGAGAGTGCTGGGAATGTTCAACCTGAAGAAGGCTCAGGAGGATCTCAGCAATATGTGCAAGTATGTGAAGAGCAAAGGAAAGAAGACTGAGCCAGGCTCTTCTTGGTGCTGGTGCCAGGACCAGAGGCCATGGGCATGAAACATCAGAAGTTCTATCTGAGCATCCAAAACCATGGTGTTATCAAGGGTGAGCAAGTACTGGAACAGGCTGCCCACAGAGGTTGTGGGGTCTCCATTGCTGAGGATACTCAAAAGCCATCTGGACACAGTCTGGAGCAATTGATTCTGGGTGGCCCTGCATGAGCACGAGGCTGGACCAGATGGACCCAGAGGCCCCTGCCAACCTCAACCATTCTGTGATCAAGCTTTTTCTATGGATAAGGCTGGATGGCAACTTCTGCACCAACCTTCTTGTTTCTCAACGTTTGTTGGTAGAAACTATTATTTAAATTTTAAATAAGAAAGTAAATTTTGAGGGTGAGGTGGGAGAAAGTAGATATTCCAACCTGCTCCTTCTAAAATACCTAGATATAATTCAGCTCTGAAAGCAGCCTATGAACAGCTTCTAGAAACAGCAAGCAACCACTTGGATGACACAGACATTCCTATGAGGATTCAGAAATGCTGCAGAACAAACATGAAGGACACAACCTACAGGTTTTAGGGTACAGAGCCAGTGTCAAAACCAGGACGCAAACATGGATTGGTATCACCAGGATCAGGAAAGCCTGGCAGAGCAATGCAGAGGTGCAGTACCAGCACCTTTAGAGGCTGGAGATGTTTGTGTTGAATTTGTTCAGGGTTTTCTGTGAAACAGATAGAACCACAATCACAGAATAGCAGCTTAAGTTTTGCTTTCCTGTGGTTTAAAGATCATTTGAAGCAGCAACACACCCCCTCCTTTTCGCTATATCTTAAAGGCAGCCACTGAATTAGTACACATACAGGAGCAACCAAGAATTCATAGGTTAGAGGTAAGTTTCTTACTCTTGTGTATTCCAGAGATCCACTCTGGACATTAATACCTAGCTCTGACACTGTCTTTTCACATGGATTAAACAGTCACCAGCAAGGCTGGAGAAGACACCAGCAAGCGCATAGGTTCAGCTGTTTCAGCGTGGTTGAGGACATGCAGAGGTGTACTCAGAGGTGCAATATCAGTAGTTCTGCAGCCCCTGTTTAGCCCATTACTGTTTGCTTGTAATACTTGCTCACATTTCCTCAGTTGCTATGCTTTACCACCTCCCTACAACGACCAGCAAATTCAGTGGCCATTCTGGCATGAGAACACAGAAACTCTGCCAGCAGCAAGGCCAGTGAGTGACTCACCACTCTCTCTAGCAGTACATGACAAAACCAGTCAGCACAGCAGCATTATACGCGCTTTCCGGAATACCTGGCTTCTTATATCCATGTGATACAGCACATGAACACAAACTCCTCCCAGCCAAGTCTCTAGAAACATCCCAGTTGTCCACTTTCTACAGGATGCCAGTCCAGCTCATACACTTCTCTCGTAGACACCTTCTTTTTTAAAGTCCTCTTGAGCATGGACTGGGATCTGGCTTCGGAATAAATGAACAACCTAGCTCATCTCTCCATGAGGTCCTGCATGTCATCCCTTCCTCCCACTACCTCCCCATGTCACACAACTTCATCCCTGGTGTGTAACGAGGGAAGAGTTATGGGCTAAATCAAATATTTTGGCAGGCTGCAAGTTTGATCCCTAGAACAGCAGCAAAACAACTACAGAGCTGCTTCTGATACGACTAAACCCAGAATACTGGGTGGAAGGGTCAAAGGGACGCAGCTGCCAGTCAGGATTCTGGTATTTACAGGAGATACAGACTCTGTAAGCATCAGCAACCAGACTGAAAAGTGCTGAAAGCAGCCCACACTGGTGCTCCAACAGCTGCCAGAGTAAGTGTTACTGGTTACCAGTGACACGGGCTAAGCAGCACTTCACATTTCTGACACAGGACAAGAATGAACTTCTGGCAGAGCTTGAAAATACTGTACTGTAAATCACCAGACATTTCTGGATACCCAAGTCCTTTCGGTGAGCTCCTCTCCCCACACAAGGGCAAAGCTCAGGCTTATGCAGGAGTTTTTTCTAAGTGTTTCTCTGCAGGTGCTGTAAGATAATTTAAGCAGACAGTCTCTCTTCTCTCTAGGGGCATTCCCTGCAGCACGGCCAAGAACCGCTGAGGCCCATCCTGTAAGTTAAGCTGCTGATTACCTCAAAGTTCTTCTGCCATTCTCGCTCTCGTTTAGCTTTCTCTTGTGCCTCTATTTCCTCTTCCCTCTGCCGCTTCCTGGAAGAGAAGCCACAAAGAAGTTACGAAGCCACAAGCATCTACTTTAAAGAAACATCAAAACATCTCGGAGAGCTCTTCCGATTTCTCAGCAGATTAAAGTCCTTATCAGAAGAGATAAGTACACACTCCTAAAATAGTACAGCAAACTGTACTTCAAATCTGGAATAGCGGCAAGCAGAGAAGATGCTTTGGCACCACTGAGACCATGCATGTACTTAATTAGTGAATCAGCATTTCTCGCTCAGCAAAACATTTGGACACCACCATAACTCTTGTGCTAAGTTTCTAGAACTGTTTAGAATACACATTTAGGGAAGTTGTTAAATGCTTGAGGATGCAAGGTAAGAATGAAATCTTTTTCCCCTTCCTTAATTTTCATCTGTAATCAAAAGCATTGCCCTGCAACCACCTCTCAAACATGTCCACTGGCCAGTACAGAAACCCCGCTCTGTGAGGTGCATCCCCAGTGAGCAACCAGGCAATATGTTCAACACAAGTAAAATAGTCAAGGATCGTAAGAGCCAGAGGATAGTTCTGGCACTTAATTAAAATTAAAAATCAATAATATGCATCCTAACAACATGTACAAATGTGTCACTGTTTCACTGTTTCGGTTGGCCTCTATGTATACACAGCAGAGCACACAACCATACCAAATAGATCAATGTCTTAAACAAGAATGGCAAGTTTCCCATTGGTGTTTCTCGAGCACACTGCTTTACAACCCACAGGCTGCCCAGAGAAGTGGTTGGATCTACCTCTCTGGAAGTCAGCTTGACAGGACCCTTGTCAATGTCATCCAAGGTCCTGCTTTCAGCAGGAGGTTGGACCAGATGATGTCCAGAGGTCCATTCCTACTTAGATTTTGTTAAGACTCTACAATTCCTTATCTTGTCTGAGGCACAGCAAAGAGCCTGCAGTGCACAAGCAGAATGTTGCTCATACCTTTCATGCATTTCTTTTGCTTCTCTTTCTTTCCTCTTGATTTCAAGTTCAGCAAAGAGCTTCATTGTCTGTTTGTATACAGCTTGTTTGAACTGTAAAACACAAACCCAGTCTTAAAACAACACCCATTAACACAGTTAGAAAGCTGTTTTACTTAAGAATGTAAAAAACGTAAAAAGAATGCAAAGCCTAAGTTTGCCCATGTAACCTCTATCCTGCCCTGACAGCAATCAGCAGTACCGATAGAGGAAAGGCTATCAAGCCCTGCTGATTAAATTTTGTCCCTGACATCATAAAACAACTACTTATTAGTCTCATTTTCATTTGTATTCATAAAACTGTGCCTAGAGAGAACTGTTCATTTCAAGTTCTCTTACTCTTAAGTCTTGCAATCTTGCATTTGACATAAAAGGCAAAATGGTCGCTGTTGAGAAAGTCATTTCCCAGCAGATGATCTTGTTGTGTTGTAGAAGTCTAGCATCAGCTTTACCGTAGGAAACATCAGTATACTTTGGACAAGCTTCATTATTAAAGAACTAGCGTGAGATTTCTGAAAATCAACTGGTTTGGGTTTACTATGGTGCTATCAAGAGGAAACAAATCAGCTGGTAGGGAAAAAGAAGGTGGTAACACTGTTTGACTTGTTATGATGTCAGTGTTTGATAATCACCCATCGCTGTAAAACACTAAACATTATCAGACTAAAAACCAGATAAGAAGAACTACGTCATGCCTTTTTTAATAAAATTGATTTGCTGTAGAACAGCACATCTATCCTCGAACGCTGTATGGAAGAAACAGCCAAACCAGCACTTCCTACAGTATCACTAAGAGCATATTTTAGACATGCTGCAGTGGCTCAGTACACACTGAAAGCGAGAACAGCACAGTTCCGGCATCCAGAAACATGAAATTGATTCAAAAAAGAGACTGCGTGATGCACAAGCATTAAAGATTTGCTCCACGAAAAGAACCAGGTATTTTGATTGAAATAATCTCATGATGCATTTACTCTACACTACAGTTAAACTATTTTCTAAAGTACATGGGTCTTACCCAAGAGTGGCACTCTTCAGTGGTTCGCAGAAATTATTCTTCTGTAAGTGCAGCAATTTACAATACTCTAACAAGACTAATAATACTCCCGTACTGGTTTTGACTCTTAATTCCTTGAAACACATTCTGTACTCCCCAGTTTCTCTGAGCAGTACATGACTTACAACTTCAGGATCATCCTCTTCTACAGTGGGAGGTTTTCCATCCTTCTTCAATTGCTTCTTTTTTTCTTTCACCTAAAGATTTAGAACAAAACCAAAAGCTTAAAGTTTTACAGGGCTTACATAACTGTATTCAAGTAGTTCTGCATTCCTCCTCCACTGTGTGGGAAGGACTCTGGATGACACCAAGTTCCTGATTTGGATCTATGTTTTACTCTAAGCTTGTCTGGTCCTAGGTCCAGACAAACACACCTAAGATCACTGTGGTATGAACCGAAGTAATGGAAAACACTATGTTAGATACTATTCATTTCACACAACCCCTTTGTTGCTTTTGTTTGGTTTTATGACACATTCATATCCAATATACACCATCCAAACCAGCAGGAATTTTGTTGTGCTTTGCAGTATTCAAAAGACTAACAACAAGCAGAACATAAAGTCCTCCTCAGTTTAGACTATCCAAGTTCTTCCAAACAGTCTGCTTTCTCAAGCTTGTTGTGGTTTAGTCCACTCACATCACTCAACTGACTTCTTGGTCAATGCAATCCAGGTTCATTTTCTTATCTTATAGGTCATTTTCCCCAAAACTTGCCAGTATCCTGCTGTCCTCACCTATTTTCTCCCACCCACATCAGAACTGCATAATTCATTCAGACTTGAAAAAAACCAATTTGGGTCAGATCATGTGATCGACCTAATTATTTCCAAGTACTGAATTTCACTGAACTATCTTGCACTGAGCTCAATAGCAGTCTTGGACAAAACACATCTATCCAGGCCATGAAGAACTCAGTGCTCACCTGCACAGCTTCATTACGAGGTTTGATCAGCTTTTAATGACCTAAACATACAGTGGGTTTACCAAAGAGCAAATGATGAATGACTGAACACCACTCACCCCCACCCCGGTTGTAAGTATGGAATACTTACAGTGTGTTCCACATATTCTTTTCCTGCTTGTATCACATCCAAGGCTCTCTTCTTCTGCTCCTGATCTAGCAGCAGCTTGTATGCTTTATCTACAGCTAACAAAACACATCAACATTAACAGTACTAGCAGTAAGATTCACAAAACATCACCAGACTGCTACTTGTTGATCATACAAGTTTTGCTTCCTAGAATTTGGGGGTTTTTGTTTGGTTGAGTTTAGCTTGGTTTTCTTTTTTTTTTTAAATATATCTAGGTAAGTGATATCAAGATAAACGAGTTCTAGAAACTGCTAGATACCTTTTGGAGTTAGCAGGGTAAAAGCACCCCACCCTACCAAGTCCTACCAAGGGACTTAGTTATAGGGCAGGAGGTAAGTTTAAGGTGCAAAACGCCTCACTGTAGTGCAAAGCACACACCTAAACCCACCATTCTGTCATATGGTCTTTGAATAAAATATAACGCACACATCAGCTCTTCGTGAACGACGTCAAAGCCCAAGGGCCAGGCTTGTCCATGTAGCAATCCGACAGGCAATTGCTGCCACCCAGTGACACAGTCTGCAGCAATGCCACCCCACAGCTGCAGCTCCCTCAGCTGAAGCGCCTCACAGCAACGCTTCCGTCCCTCTGTGGGGCCACCACCCCTAACCAACACTGAATTAGCTACAGAAAAAAAAGCAGATCAACAACCATGCACCAGCCCAGAAAAAAGGGTGAGAGCATTACCTTCAAACGCCTTCTGGGCCCTGTCTGCATCATCTTGATTTTTGTCTGGATGCACCAATATTGACAACTGCAAGAGAAAGGACCTTGCTATCAGGGTCATTATAAAAGATGAAGAACATTTCAGATATTTTTGTGAGAGAAGGGAAATAATCTCAGCTAGAAGGAATCAGAGGGGATCAATTCCTGTGCATATGGACACATCAGCTGACAAAATATAGAAGTGTGGATCAGCAAAAGCCTATGAATCATATACAATCCCTCTACTGAACAGGCTGTCTGAGAAAAGCTGCGGCTTGGGACGTGCAGAACAATATAAACATCCGCCAGCTGCAGTGTCTGAGGCTGATATGAACCCCTTGGTTGCCCGTTTTGTATCCTTGGTCTTAAGAAAAACCAAACCTACAAAGACCAACCTCAAGCAAAGCTGACCTTCTACTCAACAACGTCTCCCAAGTTCTCCAATATCCTTAAGGCTGTTCCAATATCAAACTACTTATAAGAGTGGGCAAGTTTCTCCTTTGGCTCCTTTACTGAGGGTTAAGAAAACTCTTTCCTGTACTCTCCATCCAGCTGACTCAAGACACTCATCACTACCATCTTTAGGGCAACACTGAATGGGCTGGAATGCATGTCCTTCAACTTCCCCTTTCAGAAAAAGCTCTTTCAAACTTTCCCCATATGGATTTATTTTTTCCCTAGATCTCTTATTTTTGAAGTTGCTGTATGGACCCCCTGGTTTATTTGCATCTTTCCTAGTATGACATTCAAAACCAGTCACAGTGTGGCAACAGAAATTGCATCAGTGCCAAAGAACACAAAATAATTACTCCTGAACTCTACAGATGGCACTTTCCAGTTGACAGGAAAAAAGTCTGCTCCAGTCCTAAAGCAGCAGCATGCTGTCGATTTACTCCATGATTTGCTAGAGCCACTGTCTTTTTCCTTCTGTTGACCGTTGACACATTCTGTATTTCGGTGTTTGATTTCTTGAACACACAATTCCATGCACTCTCCTTATTTCATCACATTGACTTCCAACCATTTCCCTGCAGTCTCCTGCCAGTCCAAGGCTGAGACAGCCCCAGTTCACTGATTTGCAGAACTGAGAAGTCAGTAACAAACTAAAAGGTTATCTCCCGGCTTCCCACATACAGGAGGGCCCACATCCCATCACTAACTCAATAAGCGTGTTTCTCTGTCAGCCAGCACAGCTTCCTGTCTAAAGGCAGGTGAGTCCTGATTCGAGTGGGACGCTACAGCCCACCAAATATTGTGTTTCTTTGCTGCATGCACTACTTAAACTAAAATTTCTCCTGCAGATCTATCAGCAGAGTAAATCCAGGGTAATGTTTCCTGAGCCACATGAGGGCCAGCGAGCAGAGCTCCTGCTGCTCCACGTAACCCAGCTATCAGAAATGACCACTGAAATTATTAAAGACACTGCACAGAAAAGACATTTCTGGTTCCAAGTCCATGTATTTGAGAAAAATACCTTTTTTCAGCTCTTAATTTCTGACAAATGTTGACCTTTTCTGAACCACAGCTCCCTAAGCTGATTACACGCGGGCACATCAGTTTGCAATAGCCCCATCACACACTTTGCAGGCAAAGTGAACCAAGCTCAGACCACTTGTTGATACAAAGACAGTTCTATGCATTTCTTCCCAAAGTGGTCGCTCCCCTACCCAGAACAGCTTTACCACCGCTTTTCTTATTCCCAAGTACAGCTGCACAATCTCTGCAGAGCTTCTGGTTTTCTTTCAGAGGTTTCAAGTGCAAAAGCCAAATACCTGCCGGAATCTTTTCTTTATCTCTTCATCTGTGGCTTCAGGATCCATCTGCAGCACCTAAAAGAGACCGTGAGAGCAGACCAAGTTTGATGATACTGCCCGTGTTTCAGGTTCCTGGCAGCAAGCTTGGTTCACTGGCATACAGAGACACCACCAGAAAGCTCCCCCAAGCAGGGAGCTGCCTCAGGACATGAATTTTCACCTGGTAAAACAGAAACACTTTAAGAGACACCATATTCGAGACACTCCAGTTTTAGCAGTGCTAGATTCCTCTGACTATGCCACTGTCCTTTCCATACTCAAGTTTTGTGAAGACAGCAGCCAGCCCTAAATAGCCACAATTGGTCTAAACCTCCAAGCAGCCCTGTAGCAAGGCTTACTCTGACAGAAATGGAAGCCCACAGTGGCTTTGGGATGCTGCAGGATCATTCACAACCAAGAACTTTGGGCAGAAAACATACTACTCGCTTAGAATTTTTCCACTTTACCATTTTGAAAGAAGACACAAGACTTTTACCATTTGGTTTCCATGAACAAGCCCACTTGTTTATGTATTGATCTTCAGGGATGTGGCAAAGTTTAGGAGCTCTTTTGTGAATTAATTTCCTGAACAGAAGTCCTAAGCAACAAGTGAGCCTACTCAATGCAGATGCACACTGGTCTGACACTACGAATTTGTAAATAAAAAACACTCTCTCACAGGAAAGCTACATTCTATTTCTAAATGGCTTGCTTCATTTACTCTCCATGGCAAGTATTAAGGTCTATAGAGACCAAATGTTGTCAAGGTGAATCTGCTGACTGATCTGGCTGACCAGCCCTAAACTGGGACTACAAAAAGCACCCGAGGCTTTAAAAAAGCAGAAAGAGATATCAGGAAGGAATATATACGGGGAAAGCCAGCTCCAGAGGAACATCAGATTATTCTATTGACTGCTTTCCTCAGGCTTTCCATACCTATTGAGACTTTATAACTGACTGCAAATGGAACCAAACTACATAACGTGCAAGGGAATTATCCATTTTCCAGTAACTCCTCAAAGACCACTCAACAGAGTGAGCAGCAACAGCCCTTTTGTTCTATGCACTGTGCAAGTTCAGAGGGATAACATACAAAATAAAAGACAACTAGAAATGCCGAGTCAGAAGCACTCTGAACAGAACCTGACAGGAACAGCCCCATAGCTGTTACGCTCTTGTTCAGAAAGTTCCTAGCATGGATCTGCCAGAGCTCCCAGAGCTGCTGCATGAGGGAATGTGTCAAAAGAACATAAGACTGTGCCTGTCATAAAAAAGCAAAAAAGCGAGTGAGCACATCTGCACCACCCTTCTGCCTCCTGCAAACCTTCTGCGCAGTAACCCACACCTGAGAATGTTTTTCTTTCTCTATGTTTGGTATTTTTACCAAAAGGAATGCCCATTAAATCTGGACACTAGTATTACCAAGTCAGAAGGGAGGATGAAACATTCAAACTAACCTCAAAAGGGTTCAAGTTGAAATAGGAAGATCCAGGTCGGGTCAGCCTATCAATTTGGTTTTTTGATGTTAAAACAGAGTCTCGTTTTTCAATTTGCTTGACCTGAAGAACAAGAGAGATCAATGTTAACTGACCATCACAATGTGCTTATCGGTCTTCCCCTATGACTACTACATTGGTCATCATCATCCTGCACTACAATTCACAACGGTCTTGCTCATCCCACGCCCGCAGGTATTTCACTCAAGCACTAGCGGAACCTTTTCTACAGCACAACAGTGTTTTTAACGTTATATTCTCACTGTAAACAAACCCTAGCAGCTGAGGGTTTACCCTCACTTTGCTCCTGAGCCAGCACAGCCATTGTGATTCCTCGGAAACCACCCACACCATCGCTTTTAACCGGCTGCTGGCAGGAGAGCCCATTAAACACATAAAACCACAATCACACTGGTGCAATTATCCAGGTTCATCCTGACCATAGGTCATTTGCTTCAGTTCCATCTACTTTTTGCCCTTTGCAGCATTAAACTAAAGCAAACGTTTGTTTGCATTTCCACCTTCGCCTTTATTTAAAGCAATCCCCATCCCTGGTCTGTGCTGCCCTTCTGCGGGTGCTCCGCTGCCCGTGGGACAGAGAGCCTGGCACAGCTCAGGAAGGGACCGGCACCAGTGGGGCCTGGCAGAGGAGCTCAGGCAGCTTCTACAGAGCCTGCAGGGCTCACACACCCCACATCTGAGGGAGGAGATGGGGCCACACCAGGGCCTTCGAGAGCTGAAGGCACAGAGCTGGTGGCAGTGATGGGGACCACCCAGGCCATTCAGAGAATTGCTTGGTTGGAAAAGACCTTTGAGATCATCAAGTCCAACCGTCCCTGTCCACAACTGAGTACCTCCTCTGCCCGTCTGTTAAACACCTCCACGGCCTCCCTGAGCAGCCTCTGCCAGTGCCTGAGAACACTTTCCATGAAGGAATTTTTCCCAATATCCGATCTGAACCTGCCCTGGTGCAAATTGAGGCCATTCCCTCTCGTTCTATCACCCGTCATAAAACTGTTTGGTTGGAAAAAAAAACTTTGAAATCATCATGGATCGCTATTAAAGCAGATCCCTAAGCACTTCACTGTCTGTGTTTTAAACCTCTCCATGGATGAGGACTCCATCACCTCCCTGTGCAGCCTCTGACAGTGTCTGATAACCCTTTCAGTGAAGAAATTCTTCCCGATGTCCAGTCTGAACCCGCCCTGGCGCGGCTTGAGGCCATTCCCTCTCATCCTGTCACCTGTCACCTGGGAGCAGAGCCCAGCACCCGCCTCACCACAACCTCCTTTCAGGCAGTTGGAGACAGTGATGAGCTCTCCCCTCAGCCTCCTCTTCTCCAGGCTAAACAACGCCAGGTCCCTCAGCCGCCTCTCCTAATCCTTGATCTCCAGCCCCGTCCCCATTCCCGCGCCTCCGCCCTCCTCGCCGCCCCGGCCCGGCCCGCGGAGATCCCTCAGGGCGCGGACCCCGAGCGGCGCGGCGGCCCGGGGCAGGGTCCGGGGGTGCGGCGGGGCGCGGGGCCGGCCCGTACCTCGCTGTAGAAGGTGAGGAACGCCTCCTCGGAGGCACCCCCCGCCGCGGCCTCCCCTGCCGCCGCCGCCGCCATCGCCAGCACCACGTGACGCCGCGCGGGGGCACGTGACCACGGCGTAAAAGCCGGCGCGCCGCGCGGAGCCCCCCCACGTGACCGCCACCACCATGTGATCGCAGCCCGTATCACGTGACCGTGCACACGTGGCCGCTGCCCCGGGGCCCCGCGGCGCGGCCCGAGCGCGGGAGGGGGGCCCCGGCCCGGAGCGGGACCGGCCGGAGCGGGGCCGGGTGGACTCAGCGCCCCCCGCCGGCCGCGCCGGGGCTGCGGGGCCCCAGCAGGCCGTACGGTGCTGCGAAGCTGCGGGCGCGCATGCGCGGTGCGTGACGCGACGGGCGCGCCCCGTCCGTGCGGCCCCAAGGGCAGGCGGCGATGGCGGCGGCCGTGGTGGCGGTGGCGCGGGGAGGGCTGCGTGGGGCCCTGCTGGCGCAGCAGCAGCGCTGGAGCTCGGGATCGGGGTCGGGCGCCGACCAGGTGGGCATGGGAGCCGGGGGTTGTGTCCGTTTGTGGGGGAGCTGTGTCCGTCTGTCCGTCCCCGCTCACCGCCGTCTCTCCCGCAGCTGGGCGAGCTCGGCAAAGGCGCCGGAAAGGGCGGCGGCGGCGGCGGCGCCATCCGTGAGGCCGGCGGTGCCTTCGGGAAGAAGCAGGCGGCGGAGGAGGAGCGATACTTCAGGTGAGCGCGACCCCCCGGTTCTCCCTTACTCTATTCCCCTCCGCGGTTCCTCCCCGCCCCGAGTCTCCCCGTCCCGGTTCCCCTCCGGTTCCCCCCATCCGGGTCTCCCCACCCCATTTCCCCTCTGGTCCCCCGCCCTGTGGTCTCTGTGCCGTTCCCCCTCCCTCAGGGATCCCCCTCTCCTGCAGTTCTTCACCCCCTGCCCTCTCCCGGTTTCCCCCTGGGTTCCCCGTTCCCCCGGGTTGAAAACCGGGAGCCACACCCTCCACTGCGCTGCCCTGCAGGGAGAAGGAGAGGGAGCAGCTCGCCTCTCTGCGCAAACACCACGAGGAGGAGATCGATCATCACAAGAAGGAGATCGAGCGGCTGCAGAAGGAGATTGAGCGCCACAAGCACAAGATCAAGAAGCTGAAGGATGATGACTGAGCAGCTGCTGAGTGTGCGTGGGCTGTGGGGCAGCCCTGCACCGCAGAGCCCCCGCTTCGGCCAGCGCAACCCAAACGCGGCTGGGTATGCCACGGTCTGCAGCAATGTCAAATAAACTACTCAGCCTCTGTTCTCTGTTCTTTAACTTTAAGGAAACAAAATCTGCTGTCTGGTGTTAAGCTTCATTGTTCTTTCAAATTAAGGATGTGCTCTGAGCAGGCAGTGCTGTACAGTACTCTGCTAGTGTATTTATGGGAAAGAATTGGCCGTTTGTAGCTTGTATGCTAAATTTATGGTTCAGGCTGCAAGGAGAATTGGGGAAAATGGTACCTGTGTTGAGACTCGCTCACACAGCTTTGTTTCCAGCAAACTCACCCAGTGGGGTAGCGGGGAGAGTTTTCCATTGAACTAGCAGAGTATCTATGAAAACTAATATTCTTTTGTTGCTCTTGGTGTTCAGTGCTATAAACTGAAAGAAAAATATTGCTGTGAGTCACGGTGATTTCACCTGTGGTGGTGCAAGTTCTGAAGCAAGACTGCGGAGATCTGGACTTCTACATGAACGTTCTTTTCTGCAAAGTCTGCAGTTGTCCATGGCGGTTTTCCTTTGTCTCTAATTCTCAATATTCCTTATCCAAGACCCCTTCCAGAGAAGGAAGGGTTAAAATTAATTTTACGCAAGCTCTGTCACTTTTATGATTATAATACAAAAATCCATCATAAAATGTACAGCAAATGACCTGCTGAAACTTTTCTGCAGGAAGCCCTGATCAGAAGGGGATTTCACGTGGTTGAGAACAGGCATGTAGGAAAGCAGCCTTGCCTTCCTGCCATGTCCACGAGCTACCTCAGCAGGCTCAGGTTCCACCGCTGGTAAAAGCCTTTCTGCGTTACTTGATGTGTTACGCCGTGAAGGGTTCAGGGAGACTGGACTTGGGGGTCAGTGGCTTGAACTGTCCCAGCAGGAGGCAAATCGGGAGAAAAATGGGAGCCTTTGAAGCTGAAAGCGCTCACGCTTGGGCAGCGGGGGTGTGGCTGCATCTGGGTTGTGTGAACTACATCGCTGGTGAGCTCTTCTCCCCTTGGGACGCTCTCACCTGAGGTACATTGCAGCTAGTGGAACATCTCTGGAGCAAATGGCAGCACCATCGCTCCAGTGAAGAGTCTGTGCCCTTAGAAACTTTTTTTCTGTTAATGAAAACGTCATCTATGTGATCAACTGTGGAAGATGTGAAGTGGTGCTGCCTGGCTTTGCTGAGCCTCTGTGAGCTGGTGGTGCAGTGAGCTCTGTGTGTGTGGGGGTCTCTGTTCTTTTTAGTCGAGGCTGATGAACCTGGGCCAAAAATATTAATATCTCCCCCTCCCCACCTCCCTGGGAATATGAAACCTGGTGGGAAGAACTGAGTAATGAAAAGCAATAGGCTACTGACCTGTTTTTAATATTCACCCATTTAAAAGTAATTTTCCCATTGTATCTGGCTGGCTTCCCCAGAAGCTGTGGTGTCACTGGTAAGATGTCCCCTTGACGCCCAATTTCTTGGCATCACAGCTACAGTGGACTACGGAATAGCTGAAATGAATATTAGAACAACTTTATATTCTGAAGGGAACAGAAGAGGGCTTAAATTCATAGCTTTCTGATTACTCTGCATTTTTGTGCACCATTGAAATCTTAATTATGCTGTGTAAGCATAATTGAAGTCCCCCGGAGCTGTGGCATGCGGTACAGTATCCTGCTATGCAGCAGTGAGCTGTCTTGCCCACCAGAGTCCTTTGAAACATGTCTCATCTTCCTCATACTCTGACTTTGCTCAAGTTTCTGGGGGGCTCCTGTGCTTGGTCCCTGACCTCATGCTCATAAACCCATCCCATTTTCTGGAGAGGAGTGTCTGGTTAACTCCCTGCTCTACAGTCACCCAGAGCTTCTCTTGGGTAACAGCAGTGGAGGCACAGAGGATGAGGACAGGCAGCTGTGGATCTTGACTGAGCCAGTGGGCAGGGGAGAGAAGCCTCGTTTTGACTGGCAGATAATGAAGATAAAGCCTGCTGGAGAAGGTGAACGGATTAATGATGCTGCTGTGTAAGCAGTCTCCCCACTGCTTCCACTTCTCCCTTTCACTGTCTTGGCTGTGCTGGACTCGGGGGAGTCATTCAGTCTGTTATCTCACCAGCCTGCATTTCTCTTCCGAGCCCAGTGAATTTTGCTGGGTTAGCAAATTGAATGGTTGTGGAGTCCAAAATTGCCACCAAGGAAATGTGAGAGGTACTGAGGAGGGCAGGGATGTGGTGGGAACAGTCTTCTCCCATCTCTTGAAATTACCTTTGCTAAGTTAGAATGGTCTCTATCCAGTTGCCATGATGACTGATTTTGCAGCCATCTTCCTACTGCAGATTCCATATGGCTGTGAACCTTAATGCTCTGGGCAGCAACTACTTGATTTGTCCTCATAATGAGGTTTCTCTGCTGCATTCTACCCAATGACCTCCTCTTCCCTGGAGTCCAAATGACCTACATCTTGAAACCAGTTTGCTTTAGTTTAATGCCAGTGGCACTCTGGCTATTCCTAGCACTGTTTCATTTTCTTGGCGGTACAAATATCTCTGCCAAGCAGAAGACCCCTCTTCTGAGCTTGACTCTAGGAATCACAAGCACCTCACCCACCCCTCCTCTTGTGCTGCCTCCTTACCAGAGGCAATTCTGCAAACAACTAAGCTCCTACAAGAGCTCCCAGCACACCCTCCATTTAATTGTGCTGTTTCTGGTGCTCATTGAGACCTTTTATAAGAAGATTCAATCACAAAAATGTCTTTTCTTCTTTCCTGGGTTTAGCAAGAAGAATGAGTTTGTGTAGTTTCTGATCAGTTGCAAAGGTGGTTCAAGGTAAGTGTTCAAGGAGCATCTCTGCCTTCTGGCAAAGTAGATGATAATTCATTTTGATTTGTGTAGTTTCATCATTAGTGCACCTCTTCCAATGTGTTTTTTTTCTTCTATCAAATTTCAAACTGTCAGTCTCTGCAATAAGTTACCAAATGACACAGATGGATGTTGCCTGGTGTTGATTCTTACGATACA
The DNA here is from genome assembly GCF_017976375.1 of Cuculus canorus. Taxonomy (NCBI): domain Eukaryota; kingdom Metazoa; phylum Chordata; class Aves; order Cuculiformes; family Cuculidae; genus Cuculus; species Cuculus canorus. The sequence continues at coordinate 3,457,811 of NC_071422.1, forward strand.
GGAACCTGGCACATGTGAGGGGTGCTTCCATAATGTTTTCCTTCCAAGCAGAGAGCAGGATAGCAATAGCCCCGGCTTGAAGCCTTCTAACATACTTTTTCCACAGCTCCTCGACACTGCTTGTGATGATAATCGTAAGAGACAGGTAAATGCAAAAGATGTCCAAGTCTGAGTTACAGACAGACCTCTCATAAGAACTATTTCCACTACAAGAAAGCGGAGCTGATTTCTGATTTGGTCTGATGGATATTTCACTAGCAGGATGTGGTGTCCTGGACTGCACTGCCAAACCATGGGTCTTCTGAGAAATTTTGGAAGCAGCTGGGTGACCAGGAGCAAACAGTTTATCGTGGGCTCAGTCATCCACTCCCAGGGCCAGTAGATGGAGAGATGCCAGCTATGGATTGTGGCCACTTCACTGCCCGTGGTTTACTGTAGAACTCCAGTTCAGAGCAGGAGTGCACCTCGGACCTGATGTGATGGGTTGGGGCTGAGGAGGTGCGAGCTGTCTGGAGACCTTCCCAAGCACTCCTCCTGGTCCAGGGTGACCTGGAGGACTGGGCTCAGTTGTCTTTTGGGAATCAGTAGCTACAAACTGCCAGCTGGTCTTGATGCAGAGCAACCCAAATCCAATGCTGATGTTTGATGCTGGTAATGCTACAGGGATAGTGTTTGACTCTGCTAAGGGGGTCATAGAGACACTCATTGTTCTGGGTTTCCTCAGTTGCTCTGGAACAGCTGATGGCATGAACAGACCCCCGTCCCACAGACACAGGGCTACACAAAGGAGGGGATTCTTCTCTCTTTCCCGCCAGTACTGGTGTGTCCTGGTCATCTGATTCTTCCTCAGGGTTGTCCTAATCCCTTTAATGACACCCTAACTCTCAACACCCACCTACAGCACAGATCTGTGAAGAGAAAACTTAATTTCTTGGAGTGACCTTTATGTTTCAATCAGATGCATATCCTTGCCTACCCCAGATTCCCAGTCTGTATCTCACCCCTACGGATCATGGCCCAATGTTGCTTCGCCACGGCAGAAGTGGGAAAAGTGCACTTTTTTTCAGCTAAAACTGAACCAGTGATCATTGCTGCAGCGCACACAAAGCTTCTGCCCAAAACACTTACTTTGTGCTGCATCCTACACAAACAGAATGGATATTGCCAAGAAACCTTGGCCGAGGGGTGGGGACAGATATGACAAGAGAGGAAAGTGATGCACCCAAGATTTTAGCAAGCTGAGTTTGGTGCAAGACACCCAGGTTGCCCAGTTGGGTCTCTTCTGGCCTTTTTGTCAGGTCAGTCCTCCCCATTCCAGAGCAGAGAAGGGGAGTGAAGTAGGACAAAGACAAAGCGTGCACTGATGCTTTCCCACAGTCAAACAAACGGGCTCTGTGCAAGGAAAAATAAACCTATGTTTATAATAACATGGTAATAATTGCAGGTAGAAATCTTGCTGACCACTTCCCCGCTCCACAGGTGGGAGGAATGCACTGGGGGCTTTCCAAAAGTTCCTCATTGGTATTTTTAAGCCCAGGCTCCAGCAAAGATATAAGAACAGCTGCATGGAGACTACCACAGAACAAGGTGTTTGTTGCAGGCAGGCACATCCACCACACATTATCCCAATAGCTGCACTGATAATTGGTCAGATAAGAAGCCTAAAGCACTGGAAAATATCATATTCCATATGTGTGCTAACAGTTTACACACAGGCTACAGCACAATCATCTCTGTCGTCTTGCCACTGATGTGGAAACAAAGGAATTTCAGTGCCAGCTTGGAAGAGGAGTTGCTAGCCTGATGGGCCAAGCTTCAACAAAACTCAACCTCTGGACAACAGGAAAATGTCAACAGGTCACAGGGTAAATACGTACAGCTGGTGAAAATCCTAAGCCTTTCACCTCTGTCTGCTAATGGACGTGCTCACCTTTTTCCCGTGCCAGCATCCAGGGACTCCTGGGTGACTCCTGGGAATTGCAAAGCAAAGGCAGCCTCACTGCCAGGAGCCGCGGCCTCACTTCTCTACTTTTTCCCCATCTATTTTGATGATGACAGGGAGACCAGAACCTTCTGTGTCTTCACCATGCAGCCAGATTGGTTGCCAGACCTCCCAGACTGATGCCAGACAGCTCTCTGCAGCAGAAATTAATCTTGTCCTCATTTCCAAGTTGGTTTTTGTTCTGCCTTGTGCCTTGGCCTGGGTCTAAACCGAGCCTTGAGGGCATCTGTTTTGTTCCAACCAGGGGGAACAGTAACAAGTATCATTCCAGAATTTTCTAGGAAAATATAACATCGAAAAATTTGGCCAAAATTTAAAATTATTCCTTGTCCCAGAGCATCGAGGACCTCTTTCGAGCTCATTTTGCTGACTGATACCACCCTAGTACCTGTGGGCCACAGCTTGTCCTTGGCTAGAGGTGTGCAACGTTCAGGTTGGTTTGGGCTGGAGCTCTTGTACAGAGCATGAGCCCAAAGAGCAAAGTGGCTGATGAAGCACATGCAGAGCTATGATGGCAAGAGCTGGAGAAATTCTGGAGTGACAGAACAGAACCTGATTTGCAAGCCAAAGGGCTGAGGTCTGCGGTCAGCCTGAAGCTCTGGCACCTTTATACTAACTGGAAATACAACAGAATACACCTTCTTTCCATGTCCTGCTGCCTTTAACGGTCAAGCACCCAGAGAGTAACAGCAGGGCAGAGCTGGCTGATAGAAAGAAAGGATGGTAAACCCCCAGAACACAGAGGGCAAGAGCATCCAAAAGTAAAACTAGAAGGAAAGGATCACCTTCAGGTGGGACCTAGGAACAGCATGATTCACTGAGAACAACCGGCTCCAGGTGGCACAGGCAGAGAGCTGCAATGTACTGAAGAATACAGATGTGCGTTCATTCAGGTTTGGCCAAGCGCGTTACAGACAGCGTATGTCTGGTCTGCAGCAGACGGTCTCCAAACTATTTTTCTCAGTGTAACCAGGGTGCTATTGTCACATGAATCAAAGCTTACAGACCTCCCCACAGTAAAAATCAACTAGATTGCTCGATGGAACCAACGTTAAGAGGGAAATAACTTCAGTGTAAATCTAATATTGCAGTGAAAAAGTAACAGCGCTAGATCCTCTTAAAGAACGTGGGGTGGAAAAGTGGCAGCTTAGAGTTAATCCATGTTTAATTACAAATTCTGTTCTATGAAGACCAATTTATGAATAGCTTAAATAACATATCTCAGCAAAATACCCAGCATGCTGAAGTTCTGTATTGGCAAAAGTGTGTCAGGCTTAACACAAAACCAATATTGATTTCAAGTAGGAAATGAGAACTGCCAAAATGAGCTCTACCCCCAAAGCCCATGGCATGCTAATGCTCACAACTATCTGCATATAAAAAACTACCCATCAAGGGCCTTGGGAAATACCATTGCAGAGCTGATAAGAAAAAATCAGCAATGTCATCAGGCTTTTGTTTTGGCAATTAGTACATCAGGAATCTTCCTGCTGTAAGATCTGGTAGAGCTCAACAGCTGAAGTTATCCCACTGCCAGAAGTGCACATACCTCAATGTACATTTTGCAACAGCCTCATTGTGTTCAGTTGTCAACTGGCAGGAGATATCTCACTATACTCTGCATTTCGCTCTTGGATAATATATCATAAAATATTTAAGAGCTATGCAGGACATTTATTGAGCATCACAAGAGGGACAGATGCTTAAATCCCTCAATTCCTCTTGATTTTTGTGCTGTGAGAGCTTCTTAAACTTAATATTTCCAACTCCCAGTAAAATAAACTGCTACAGTGAACTCTAGCGGATAAGGCAATGAAAAGTTATCTGTTCTTCCACCTTTATGGCACAGCAGACCCTGTGTTCAGCAAAGAAGAGCTGTCACTGCTGCCAGATTTGGAGAGGCAAGTCACACAGGCAGTGCAAATTTCACAAGTGAAGCAGTGCATCTGCCACCAGACAGGTTCAACAAGACAGACTGAACACTTCCAACATCCATGTGAGTTTGCCTCCTGGGTTAGAAAGGTTCTTTTGTCTGTATAAGGTAATAAAGAGTTTTTATCCATGCTCCACATTAACCATGATGGAAATGCACTTACTTAAGATGCCTCACAGAGTCGTAGAATCATGGAACAGTTTATGTTGGAAGGGACCTTGAAGCTACCGTAAAGTTCCCCTCCCTGCCATGGGCAGGGACACCTCCCACTGGATGGGTTTGCTCCGAGCCCCATCCAACCTGGCCCTGAACACCTTCAGGGATGGGGCAGCCACCACTGCTCTGGGCAACACGTTCCATGTAGATGCACCCAAGTTTTCAGGGGAGTTATTTTGTGGTTAGGACCTCCTGGCAGGACCTTCTCCAAGAGTATGAGAGCTGCTGCTTTTACCTCTGTGACAGACTCCAGAGGGACAGGTCACAGGGCCAGACACACATGCTGGAATCAGATGGGATCTCGTTGACCACACCTCTGGGACGTGGGTCACGGTGGGTTCCATGGTGTGCCCCAGCAGGACAAGTAGATGAAGCCAGCATGGCAGCACTGGTGCCAGCGTACTGTTGTTCCTCGTTGCACCAGGCCTGCACTCACCACGGGCTGGATGGAGCAAACAGGCAAGGGGTTGTTTCACCTGGAGAGGAGGAGGCTGAGGGGAGAACTCATCGCTGTCTACAACTGCCTGAAAGGAGGTTGTGGTGAGGTGGGTTCAGGTCTCTTTGCCCACGTAACAGGTGATGGGATGAGAGGGAACGGCCTCAAGCTGCGTTAGGGCAAGTTTAAATTTAACATCAGGAAAAAACCACTTCACTGAAAGGGTTCTCAGGCACCAGCAGAGACTGTGCAGGGAGGTGGTGGAGTCCCCATCCCTGGAGGGGTTTAAAGGACGGGCAGGTGGTGCTCAGGGGTCTGTTCAGTAGTGGACACGGACAGTTGAGCTCCATGATCTCAAAGGTCTTTTCCAACCTAGTGATTCCATGACAGGCGATAAGATGAGAAGGAATGGCCTCAAGTCGTGCCAGGGCACGTTCAGACTGGATAGTAGGAAAAATTTCTTCCCTGAAAAGGCTCTCGGAGCCTGGCAGAGGCCGCGGGGGCGGTGGTCCCCGTGCCGGGAAGGGTTCAACAGCCGGGCCGGGGGGTGCGCGGACACGGACGGTTGGACTCGATGATCTCAAAGGTCTTTTCCAACCCAGCGATTCCGTGATCCTAACGGACTCATGGCAGCCTCACAGCGGGGCGGCTCCCGCGGGCCGAGGCTCCGTTCGCGCGGGAGGCGGCCCCGCACCGCGGTTAGGGCTCCGTACCCGCGGGAGCCGCTCCCCCCGCACAGCGGACCCGGGACCCCGCGCCGCCTTTGTTTAGGGCCGCGCGCGCCGCTGCCCCTTTAAATGCCCCAGCGCCGGCGCTACCGGCGCGCCGGGCCGAGGCCGCCGCGCCATTGGCCCCTGCGGGCGGCTCCGATTGGTCCCCGCGAGCAGCCGCGCGCCCCGCCCCCCGCGCGCCACTGGCAGCGCCGCCCGCCCGTCCGCCGCGCGCGCCGCCGATTGGGCGAGGCCGCGGTCCCTGGAAACAGTTCCGGGAAACCCCGCGCGCCACCGGGGTCGCGCCGCCGTCCATGAGGAGAAGGAGGAGCGCGCGCCATTTGCCGTCGCTGCTTGGGCCCGAGCTGCGCCGCGCAGGCCCCGCTCCGGTGAGTCCTGAGGGGCGTTGGGGTCGCCTCGTGCGGGAAGGGGGGAGGGGGGGAAAGGGGGAGGCGGCGGCGTTCCGCGGGCTCGGGCTCCCGCGCGGGACCCGCGGCGGGCGGGCGGCTCCGGGTAGGCCCGGCGGGCGCCGCGCAGCGAGCGGGGCGGGGGCGGCGCCGGGGCCGCTGCTCCGTGCGCGGGCGGGGCCGGGGCGGCAGGGGCTGCGGCGGGGCCGGGAGGGGGCGGCCCCGCTCCCAGGGCCGCGCGGTGGCGGGAGGGGAGCGGGGAGGGGGGGTGCGGGTGATCGGGGGGTCGGTGCCCGGTGCCCCCCGGGGAGGCGGCGGGGCCGCAGCGCCGGGAGCCGGGGAGAGGCCGCCCGGGTTCTGCTTTTAGACCCTCTTTTACCGTAGGGCTTCCCTAAACCTTTCCGAGGTTTGCTCAGACGCATCGCTTGTCGCTGCTCTGTTTAGAATAAGGCGCTCGTTCCCAGGTCCCGGCGGCCCCGTTCCCGGCCAAGCTCGGGACGCGGCTCTCGCGTTGGTTCGGCCCCCGCTGCCCCGTGTGAGGCGCTGCGGGATCCGTGAGGCTTTCTCCCTTTTTTTTTTCCCCCTTAGAAATTACACGTAATAGCACTGAATTTTTTACGTCTTCTAAAAGTAAAGGTAATCTAACCAGAACTCTGCATCTTGCAGTGTGATTTTTTTTTTATCTGTGCAAAGTGTGGCGTTTGCAAACTAGCAGAGTCTTCCCGATAGTTTTGCGCTCTAGGGACTGTATTTCCTGTAAATGCTTCATATCCCAGCCTCCCAATTTTCCTATCTAGATGTGAACGCTGTTGGAATAGTATGTGAGCCTCCCGCTGACACCCAGCTCGTTAGTTTTTGTCAAAAAAGGCAATATCCCCTTCTTCCTTAGGCAAAGATCTGAATAACTCTTGGAGGATAAATTCCTCAAAACAAAGCTCGTTTTTACTGAAGTGTGGCTTTGACCTCTAGTGCCACAGATGTTGTCCCATAGAACTCAACCAACCAGATCAGCTGTGAGTGGTCAACTCCAGTTAGAAATGAGCTTGTAGAGAAGTTCTAGTTCAGGTTAGCAAAATGCAGTCGCTGCTGATGCAGTCAGCACATGGTAACCCGTTATGGTGCAGTCGTCTCCTGATGACGCTCGTATAGAAACTGAAGCATAGTTTCTGCGTGGGCTGTGCCGGGCTCTTGCCATCACGATGGAAGTTCTCAGATTTTTGCATTCCATGAGGTTATGGAGCAGGAAAGGCTGAGAACTCTATGCTGAGGGGTGAGGTTGCTAACTGCGCTTCGTTGTAAGTTTAGTCTGACACTGAAACGCTGGTACGGAAACCTGGCTAATGTGCAAAAGTCTTCAGGATGTGATAAATTTGAAACAAGTACTCTTGTAACTCATGCTGGTAAACACTTAGTATATCATAATTAAGCTATTAAGATGTACTTTCTATGCTTGAATAAGGTATGGTACAAAAGAAATAGCTACAGTGCCTGCAGTGTAAAAATTAAAGGGATGTGCCTGTAATGTTTGTGGACAAGTGATGTTAATAAACCCCCAGTTCGGTCTCTTACTGTGAGTTCTTATCTTCCCCTCACTCCTGTTGTTTCTTATCTTCCTGTTTTGACAAAAACCTTGAGTGTAAAGCATAGCTGTAGGAGCTGCGCTTGTCCTCTTGTGATTCATTAAAAAAATAAACAGTGAAACAAGACCAACGAAAAAACCCTTCCCAAAAAGCTTTCCCTCAATGCTATTTTCAGTGGGCTTTAATTGAGATTCTTGACGTTGAATAGAAGGAATAGTAAGCAAGTGGAATGAATGGTGCAGAGTTTGTATTTATGAATCAGTTATGCTTCCTGTGCACCTGAGCTGAACAAGTTCAGTTCCTCTAGGAAATCAAAAGTTACACAGCAGAACGCTGAGAACGCTATTGATGTGTAGTCACTGTGAAGGTGGTTATGGTAGTTTGAGATATTGTCCTTGGCCAGAAATTGCCATTCCTGCTCATTTAAGCTGATACTAAGTATGATTTGAGAAACTAGACCTTGAATTTATAATTAATTGGATGGAGTTATACTTGGGTAGTCTGTGGGTGGCAACCACTCTTAGTGACATGGTATAAAATGCAGGGAATAGTAAGTAACATCATGGCTGTTGAACCAGCAAGTGCTGGATTGAAGCTGAGATCTAGTTTCTGTTTTCAAGATGCCATACACTGTAAGGCTCAGATGTGTATTAATTGCTTTTTCCTAGGAACACTACTATTTGAGCCGTTTAAGTTATCAAACATGTAAAAGAAGGTTGTTTCTGGGAAAGGCAGAAGCACCTGTAGTTTTAATCACCTATCTGTCGTGTGATTAGAGCTTGAATAGGGACCAGTCACTGTGCCAGCTACTCTTTTGAGATGCAGGAGTTCTAGGTGAAAGACAGTGAATGGCTAAAAACATGTTTTATATTGTGAAGTATTGGTGGTTTTCAGAAGAACATTGATGACAAAAACAGTGTGCAGTTTGAAATGGCCCTCTCGTCCTGTACCCGCAGTGCCGAGGTGGTGCAGCTAGGGAACCTCTCAGGCACCAGTGGGGATTCTCCCTGCCTGGGTAAAGTTTCCCACAGTGTGTATTTATTACTGCTTCTCATTTGGTAAGCACATGTTTGTGTGCACTGTTTTAAATTCATTTCTGCATGTTTTAGAAACAGATATGTATCCCACACATACTGATATGCATAATCCTTTGCTTACAATCCACACTTAAAGTCTCTTTTATTCCACCAGTCTCCCTCTTTTCTAGATATTTGAGTTACCTAATGCTGCTGTAAAACTCCTGGATGTGTCTGGCCTGTTGTAGCCTGAGGCACACAGGCACACTGCACAGGCAGATTGCTCCTCTTTCTTTATTATGCTTTTATCATTTTTTTTTTTAAGAGGAGAACGAAAGTATTAATAAAATCATGATGTGTTTTCCTTACTGATGAAATTCAGTTAAATGTTCTTCTTGATAGCTACGTCTGCCTGATGTTATCTGGAGGGAAGGCTGGACGCTCTTTTTCAGCTATGACTTTCACCCTCTGAATTCAGTGCAAATGCAGTATTGTAAGGGATGTAATTTTGCTGTTGGTGATCATTCAGGTAGAAAAGTCAGTCGCATCTTGGATTTTGGGCTAAGATTGCATAGCCAGCAAGGAATCTCTTACTGTAACTTTGAGAAGAAATAGATCTCATCTGGATGCTGTGGAGGCCTGAATATTTTGACAGCTATGTTGCCTCAAAATTTTCCAGAGTAAATTTCTTTTAAAAAAGTCTTCTAAATGAAGTTTGTGTGACAGGGAACAGCTAAAATTTGAACACCCAAACAGATGTTTTCTGACTGGTGAACGTATACTGTGTTTGACTTAAGTTCTCAATGAGAATACTAACTCTTAAGCAAAAATAATCCATACAGCTAGTGAATTAAAATGCTGAGACTTGATTTACGTTGTCTAAAAGCCTACTTATAAAAAGCATTTGCCTGGCTGAGGTGCTGTGCCGTAACCTGATGCTCAGGGGTTAGGTAGTGCTCATACACGTGTGTGGTTGTGACGAAGGCAGACAGCTTTTCATGCCATTAGGACGCAAACCTTACCTGTCAGAACAAGGGTTGACAGTTGGGTTGTTGGGTTATTTAATTGCAGATGAGGTGTTTCTGCCTGGACACAGAGGAGCTGTCAAGCCTTTTGTTTGGTTATAGACAGTGCTGAGAGCAGTGCTGAACATTTGGGTATGTGACACTTGAACGCTAATCTGGGTTCATAAAAGAATGCCCAGGAGCCACCAGTTAAGCAGGTGCTTGTCATTGTTTCAAATATCCTGTCTGTATTGGCTCAGCCTCACAGTTCTTGGTGGGGCTATTTTATGTACAGAGAAGACAACGTGTGTGTGTAAGTAGCTGACTGTATAAGGCAAAAAAAAAGTGAACACACAAAAAAGCCCTCTGTAGATCATTTTGGTGTATATCATCCTTTGCATTTCTGAGAAGAGGGGTTTAGAATGATCCTGTACCCAAAGCATTTTCAGTTAAACCACCCTCCCTCCGCCCTGCACTTTTTCAAGTTTGAGATCCTGCAGAAGCTGTCTAGCAAGTGGACAGCTGGCTGAGTTTTCTTTTCTATAGGTTTGGTAACATATAGAAACTTCACGTTCAGTCAGAGTTCTGCGAGTTCATTTAACACTGGTAATGATGGCTAAACATTATTGTAGGCTTCAAGTAGCATTTTTCTTCTGTCCTTAGGGTGTAGCCGTGGTTTCTTTTAAATAAGCTGAATGGGTTAGAAAGCAGTTTCATGTAATGTGTGCGTATATGTATGTATGTTACGTAGCTACAGCAATCTTCCTTTCTTTTCCTCACTAATTGCATAAAGAAGTGGTATCCGACAGAGAAGCAATGTGAGGCTGTGTTACATCTCTCTAAAATAGCCCTTCAAGTCAAGACAGCTTTAGTACAAACATCACTTTTCTGTCTGAAGAAAAATCATTATTTTTTTTTTCCCTTGCTCAAGCTTGCAGCTCTTCATAGGAGATCTTCCAGTCCGTTCCTGAGTTGTAGTCTGGAGGGGATGGTTGTACAAGGGGCTGTGAGGTGTGGTTGTTTTTGGAGACTCATTTTGCAGCATAGTAAATAGCTTAAGGCTTCAGCTTTTTTTGAAAAAACTTGTTATTGAATCATCGTCATACCTGTATTGCAGTACTTAATTGCATTGCTCCAACCATGCTGTAGATGTCTCTCTGGTTATCATTTCACTACTGATCATCGACTTCCTTCCCTGTCCTTTAAAGCCTAGGGCTCATTTCATTTCTGAACTTCACAGCTGATCATCCTGATGTTCTCTGCTGGGTAGTTGAATTGTCTCTTGTCAGCCTTTTTATTTGAGAGCACTAAATATCAGTGGGCTGGCTAATTGAGAAATTGAATCAGTTTTTAACGAATTGGGCAAAGCGCACTGGAATTGTCTGAGAAGATAGTTGTGCATTTTTCAGTGCACTTATTTGGAATCAGTTTGTTAATTCTGAAAGCAAGTCTTTGTATTAATACAAGAACTGAAGATGCTGCAGTCATGGCTTCCTTTTAAACCAATAAGTTATATATTATTAAAAAAGTAGCTGTGATTTGTTGAACTCTTATTTGGGTAAAACTGAAAGCATGGAAACAGTTCAGTTGCAGCTTCAAATTATTATGTGTGTTGGAGAGCAGTTTCTCTCTTTCTGTCCTGAGTGGGTCTGACAGTGTTGTGGGAAAGTGTTTGGCGACTCTTGCCAGCAGGTTGGGTTTGAAGGAAGACATGGCAACAGGCTGAGAAAGTGATAATTAGAGAACAAGTATTGACTTCTTAATCTGTTAAGCTACCCTGCAGGGTTATGTATTTATGCTAAATTTTAAGAGATTGTTTTAAAAGTAGGAGAATAGGAAATGCAAATAGCACTAGCTCTTCTGATTCTTCCCTGAAGGATGTTATTATCGTATCCCCAAATATTCTAGCTGCTATGGTAACCAGTTAACTTACTGACAGTCAGCAGATAAAGTGTAGACATCGTTATGTACATGAAGTACATTTTTAAGGTTACGTAAGTTCTTCCATGTACACTTCCACAGCATTAAGGGTTGTACTTGCTTTTGAACCTTAGACCAGCTGCATCCAAAAAGTATTAAAGAAAAACTTTTGATACAGGTCATTTGCAGCATGTATACAAATTAGTTTAGATAAATCATGCATTGTCCTACAAACTAGTTATTTCTGGCTTATTGTAATATAGCTCCTGAATTTTTTCCAGCAGCATAATAAAATGGCTAATCAGGTGAATGGTAATGCGGTACAGTTAAAAGAAGAGGAAGAACCAATGGATACTTCCAGTGTAACTCACACAGAGCACTACAAGACACTGATAGAGGCAGGCCTCCCACAGAAGGTGGCAGAGAGACTTGATGAAATATTTCAGACAGGTATAATATGCATTTCTTGTTTCTGATTGGTTATGAAAGCGAGGGCATACCATTTTCAAATTTTTATAGATTAAGGTTTAAAAATTCATTGTTTCTGATCTGTGTAGCTCTGAATGTTTTGCTACTTTGACTTCCCTAAAGGCAAATTGGGTTTGACATTGACTAATTACTTGACGTATCCTTAGTGTTGTATGTGATATCTTAGTCGCTTTAGGGCACAGAGCACTTGTTTCTAAGACGTTGTCAAATAAAGATGTATGTTTGAGCATACTGAACTGTACATATTTTTTTTTTCTTCAATCCGAATCATCATTTTGCTTTTACTTTTCTACTGTCAACTCCTCACAGTGGTTCTCAAACACTCAAAAGGCTGGATAGGTGCCTTAGCGAGGGAAGAAACTGGCTTGTCTTGCCTGGGACTACATTTGAATTGAGTCTGCCTGTGGATTTTTTGTTCTCTCTAGTTCTGAGTGGACAGTTTAATCCATGTTGTTTATTACAATGAAATGTTCAGTTTGACACCAACTGCTTTTCCTCAAAGTTGAGGACTAAGCTATCTAGCAAATTGATTAATACCTTGCTGGTAGCAAGTGATCTGTGCAACTTCTAGAGAGTTTTCTTTATACAGAGAGGTTTTTCTATTTTGTTATTGTAACCCCCTTATTATTTTGTCCTATAGACAGAGGCTTCCTTTTCCTCTTTAGATTGTGTCCTGTGAACAGATTTACAAGCAGCAGTAGAACTGCTCTATGCGCTGATCTTGAATGCCTTGGTGGCAAGATGATAGCTTTTGTTGAAAAGAGTTAAAATTCCACCGATCAAGTGAAGGCAGTTAAAAACCAATACCTTATCAATCCTCAGTGTGACACTTGGTCTCTGTGGGTGATGTCTTTTGGCAGTCATTCACAGTGAGCTGTCATCAAGCCTGTACCAGCTTTTACTGGCTTCAGACATGCACTTTCTAACTGTGGGTCACGAAGATGTGCAATTAAATGATGGTTTGAGAGAAGGTGTAAATGCCTGGGCAGAGGAACTTGTGGGGCTCTAACACGTGTTGCAGTTAGGTTGTGTTGTGAGGAGTTCTTAAGGGATTTAAAAAGTTTTCTGCCCAGAACCTGACTACCTAGTGTAATTTCACTGCATGAGTAACCTGAAAACAATTATTCACACTTCCTTAATTCCACTGAAGGTGTTCACATTGTGCAGGGGTTTGTCAGTGAAGGAAACTACTTTTAACACCCAAGCTAAATTTTGGGTTGAACTTCGGGATTTTTAATCTGCTTAGGTGTTAGATGGAAGATACAGGTGCCTTCCAATATGCAGGATCACTTCTGAAATGTAGTCCTTGGGCTTGGCACTACTGTGCATTTTGAAATTGAGTAGCAGTTAAATAATCTGTGTGTTTTGGAAATCAAACTGTTGCAAAGTGTGTGGAGTTCTTGGTACCTGTCCTAAATTACACTGTGCAGTTCAAAAAGTGCAAATCTCAGTCTATCCTTGTCACGCTCCACAGCTTACGCAAGTACATTACAAAAGGAAAGAAATAGCCTGTAACAATCCTTAAAGTGGTTCAGAACTGGTCCAGTGTTTCTTGGGGGAGTCTGTACCTGTGAAATTAACATTAGCTTTTTTTGGTACATAACAGGGCTCAAAATAATGCCCTTTTGAATTCTGGCTCTTGGAACTGCAGAGATCAACAAAAATAATTTAGTTAAAAATATTTTAGACCTATAGGAAGTCCACTAATTTTTGCTTTTTGGAGGAAAGAGTGAGCTAACCATTCTACTTCCTAATATTTTGTGAGGTCAAGCTTCATAAGGATTTGATTATTGGTTAGGAAGCTCTTTTTTAACGTACAATAGGATATCTGTAATGTTCACATGTCAGCTTGCTTTAGAACAGCTCCATTCAAGAGAAGGAAGTGTGAAACTTAAAAGGAAACACAAAAATCCCATATCCAAATTATTAGGAGGGAGCCAGAGTTCACCATTCCAAATCCTGGTGTGTAATGCTGCTCTTGGGCAGCAGATTGGGTTGCTGAATGTTAGAGAACTGTTACACATGTGGTATAACCTTGCACGTTAGTTAGTGCTTAGGAATATACATTTTAATTTAACCTTTTTCATTGTTGTACTCATGTTCTTTCATATACCTGTGTAGGAATATGTAATTGTATTAAATGTATAATTCTGTTGCTATGGAACGTAACATTTTGACTTTAAAAGCAAACTGCATAGTTCTTAGTTTGTATGAAACTCAATAGAAATCTGTAACTTCTTTATCTTTAACTTTTAGGGTTGGTAGCTTATGTCGATCTTGATGAAAGAGCAATTGATGCTCTTAGGGAATTTAATGAAGAAGGAGCCCTCTCTGTATTACAGCAGTTTAAAGAAAGTGACCTGTCGCATGTACAGGTAAGGTGAGAGCTCCAGGACTGTGAACACATTAAGTATAAGTAGTATTGTGGCACTACTGGCAGGAGAGCTGAAACTTAGAAAGTCATTGATATTGCTTTATTTTAACGTTTCAAACCTGAGTCACAAGCCTGTTAAAAATTGCCTTAAATGTGTAGGTATTTGAGTGCAAAGCAAAAGCTCCCAGATAATAAAAATGAGCGTGCCCTTGAGAAAAGAAGGTAACAATACTACCTGGTGTCTGATGATTTTTTTCTGTCTGACAAGTTTGTTCAATTAATTGTTATGTTTTTTGAAAGGATTCTTTTGATGTTTTGTTTATTGCATTGGCTTGATACGGTGATCTCCCGGTGTGGAGTGTCAGATTCTGTGGGTTCCCAGGGCTTTTCATATACACAATTGAATTATTCTGTAAATTGTATCTACAGAACAAAAGTGCATTTTTATGTGGAGTTATGAAGACCTACAGGCAAAGAGAGAAACAAGGCAGCAAAGTACAGGAATCAACGAAGGGACCAGATGAAGCAAAGATTAAGGTAACGTTTAGAAAATACTCATTATTCTATACTCTCCGATATCTTTATTACCTGTATTCAGGCTTTTTATATACACTTAAAAAGCATCAGTACTACCTGGGTAAGTCTAGTCACCCTTGGCTTTAAAGAAATGTATACTTGACAGATTCAAAAGAGAGGCTGCTTGTTTGAAAAGCAGAGCGTCCTGATTGCACAGTTGCCAAAGTGCATGGACTTAACGTTACGTAAGGTTGATGAAAACATTGATTTCTATTTAGGAATTGTCTTAATTTTCTTCTTGTATTAAAGCACATTTAAAGATACTTTGCGAGTGATTGGACATTTCAACAAAGCATTGGTATATTAAGATGCTGTGCAAAAACCGAAGTACAGAGTGAGTGAAAAAAATTGCTGAGTGTTGTGGAACTGTTGGGGTACTCCATGTAACATGGAAAATAAGGGAAAAGTAAAAAAGTGTTCTTTCTAGTGACCTTGTAGTGTAAAACAAGCTTTGTTTGCTGTTTGGGTGGTGGCTTTTTAAACTCGCAAAATAATGCTTTTTCTGGATTCTGCCTGTCCACATGTACCTCATTATCAAATGCAGAAAGGAGCAGATAAGGAAATGGTGATCTTGGGACCCTCTTTTATGGCTTACATTTTAACCCATTATCATTCCCATCCCAGCTAATGTGACTTTCTTTTCAGGCTTTGCTAGAGAGGACTGGTTACACTTTGGATGTAACTACAGGACAGAGGAAATATGGAGGCCCTCCTCCAGATACTGTGTATTCCGGTGCTCAGCCTGGGATTGGAACAGAGGTCAGTATGTACAGACTAAATGGTTATTTTGTGTGTTGCAAACTGATAAATAAGAAATACTTGAAAATGATATTACAAGTGAAAGCTTAAAGTATTGTAGAGGAAAACATTTCTCTGTTTGTGTGTCTTAATTGGCCTTTCTCACTCCTCAGTATTCTGCAGAGACAGGATAGCCTGTGGGGGTGGAGCGGGTGGGATGTGCTAGGAAAGGGTAGGTAAAATTTCTTAAAATGTAATATATTTAATTGTGAGATGTCATCATCTCCCCTAAGGCTTATGGTCCATTGCTTAAAAAGTGACCAATGTATGAGCTGTGTAGAGGCACAGGAGTGTGACTCAAAGGTATTTGACTCTGAAATGTTGAATAGTGGAATAAATGGAATCTAAGTGGTGGCGGCAAGGTTTATTTCATGCGGTGTGCTGGAGATGCAGACTTAGGTATTGTAGAAAGCTACTCACAACTTTGAAGAGGACAACTGAGATGAGCAATTATTAAGGAATTGTTTATTTGCTTTTGCTTCAATCTATATGACTACATCCTTGTTGCTTGCATGGAGTGATAGTGAAGGTACCACACAGAGTCCATGGAACTTGTTTCCCTTCACAAATTTGTGCATTCAGAAAGGTGGCTTGGAGGTTGTTTACCAGCTCGTTGGTGGTGCCAGGGTGATTATGTGATGGTGTGAAGTGTTATTTGGTTGCACTATGCCTCGTTGACATTAGGAATCATCTCTGTA
Source organism: Cuculus canorus (assembly GCF_017976375.1). Taxonomy (NCBI): domain Eukaryota; kingdom Metazoa; phylum Chordata; class Aves; order Cuculiformes; family Cuculidae; genus Cuculus; species Cuculus canorus. The sequence continues at coordinate 3,473,970 of NC_071422.1, forward strand.
CAGAGTTGGAAGTCAGACACTGGAACAGTGAGAGAAAGGTGGTTGATGATCCAGGTCTGTTAGTGTTTAATAGGCATTTGGACAATGCCTTTAAGGGTATAGTTTAGCTTTTGGTCAGCCCTGGAGTGGCCAAGCAGTTGGACTTGATTGACTGTTGTAGGTCACTTCCCACTTAAATATTCTATTCAGGAATGAAAATACTCAACTAATCTGAAGTATTTTGTCCTGTCAGTGGTGGTTAGTCTTGTTAGGAGGTCACAAGAAAGTAATAAAGTTAGCAGTGCTTTAGTATTAATAAGGGTATGTTTTTATAAGGGTAAGTTTTCTGAAGCTTGCTAGAATGAGTAACTTGTGGGAGCTCCCTTAAGATAAGCACATAAATGCTTCTGCCATGAATCAGCATTAGAGGCTGTAAGAAAACACAGCCAGCTGATTACAAGAACTGTACCTCTAGCAAATTAATGTGTTGCTGGCATTTTGTAGGATTTGAAGATTGATTACTGCTTTAGATGTGCTGCTTGGTTTGACTGGCTGGGATGCTGGACACCTTGCTGAAACTAGTGTATGCCTTGTTAAGTTTGGTCTTTAGCTCTTGCTATTGAGCTCTGAGACATAGAAATCAACTTAAACACAAGCTTATGATTTGGTAGACTAGGTAGAGTGTTTCAACACAGGTGACTGGAAATGATTGTGGCACTTTTTTTTTCCCCAGACTGAGATGAGTGTTTTGCCTTTTGGTTTTGTTGATCATGTTTTTCCCAAACTTTTGAGAATAGGTTCTCTTTTGTCCTCAACAGCTCTCATTATATAGGAGTATAAGTGCCTCTTTTCTAATATTTTGTTTAAAAATATGAAAAAAGAAAGAGACAAAATGTATCCCTTTAGGTTATGGCAGTGGATCTTTTGTGTTTGAAACTAAATATATAAGTAATACTGAAGCTCTCATAGCTTGTACCAGCTGTCACTGATGTCAGTAATGGCTTTGGTTTTTAAGGATACCCAGTTACTGTTACTGATTTCACAGAATCCCATAATGGTCAGGGTTGGAGGGGTCCTCTGGAGCTCGAGTCCAGCCCCTTGCTAAAGCAGATTCATCTCGAGCAGGTTGCACTGGAGCGTGTCCAGGTGGGTTTGAATCTCTCCAGAGGAGACTCCACACACTCCCTGGGCAGCCTGGTCCAGTGCTCTGCCACCTCCACAGGAAAGTTCTTCATTGTTTTAAGGTGGAAATTCTTGTGTTCCAGTCTGTGTCTGTTGTCCCTGTCCTGCTGCTGGGCACCACTGTACAGAGTTGGACCCCTTCCTCTTTACCGCTGCCCTTCACATATTGATCAGCATTGGTGGGATCCTCTCTCGGTCTTTTTCAGGCTGAGCTCACTAAGGCTCTCCTCATAAGAGAGATGCTCCAGTCCCCTCGTCATCTCTGTGACCTGCGCTGGACTCTTTCCGGTTGTTCCTTTTCTTTCTTGAGCTGGGGAGCCCAGAACTGGACACAGGACTCCAGATGGGGTCTCCCTAGGGCAGAGCAGAGTGGGAGAAGGATCTCCCTCACCCTGCTGGCCACACTCCTCTCCATGCACTCCAGGATACCCTTAGCCATCAGGGCTTACTACTGGCTCGTTGACAACTTGTCCATCAGGGCTCCCAGGTCCTTCTCTGCAGAGCTGCTTTCCAGCTGGTCAACGCCTCATCTGTCCTACGGCAGGGGGTTGTTCCTCCTGAAGTGCAAGACTCTATGCTTGCCTTTGTTGAACTTCATGAGGTTCCTCTCTGCCCAACTCTCCAGCCTGTCCAGGTCTCACTGAATGGCAGCGCAGCCTCCTGGTGGATCGGCCCCTCTTCCCAGTTCTTGCAAACTTGCTGAGGGTGTACTCTGTCCCCTCATCCAGGTTGTTGATGAACATGTTGAACAAGACTCGACCCAGTACTGACCCCTGGGGAACACCACTGGCCACAGGCTTCCATCTGGACTGTGCACCGCTGATGACAATGCTGTGAGCTCTGCCATCCAGCCAGTTCTCAATCCATCTTGCCATCTACTCATCTAACCCACAATTCCTAAGCTTCCACATGAGGATGTTATGGAAGAGGGTGACAAAATCTTGCTGGTAGACAACATCCACCACTCTCCCCTCATCTATGCATCCAGTCATGTCATCATAGAAGGCTATCAGATTGGTCAAGCATGTTTTCCCCTTGGTGAACCCATGTTGACCCCTCTTGATAACCTTCTTTTCTTCCAGATGCTTGGAGATGACATTACTTTTTGGGGGATGGAGGTGAGGCTGACTGGTCTGTCGTTTTCAGAGTCCTCCTTGCCTTTGGAAGGTTGGAGTGGCATTGGCTTTTCTCTAGTCCTCAGGCACCTCTCCTGTTCTCCGTGATCTTTCAAAGACGATGGAGAGCAATTTAGCAATAACATCTGCCAGCTCCCTCAGCACTTGTGAGTGCATCCCATCAGGGCCCAGATGACCTCTGTCTCAGTCCTCCTTGACCAAGGGACAGTGTTTCTTTTTCCAGACTTTCTCTTTCCTCCGAGGTCAGAGATTCCCAAGGGTCGGCCTTAGCAGTAAATTCTGAAGCAAAGAAGGCATTCAGTAACTCTGCCTTCTCTGCATCTTCCATCATAAGGGCACCCTCCTTGTTCAGTAGCAGGCCAACATTTTCCCATCTTCCTTTTGCTGCTGATACACTTGAAGAAGCCCTTTTGGTTGTCCTTTACGTCCTGTGCCAGATTTAATTCCAAGTGGGCCTTAGCCTTCCTTGTTGCATCCCTACACCCTGACGGTGTTCCTATATTCTTCCCAAGTGGCCAGTCCCTTTTTCCACCTTCCATAAACTTATTTCTTCCAGTTGAGTTTGTCCAGAAGCTCCTTGCTCATCCATGCAGGCCTCCTGCCTGCTTTGCTCCATTTCTTACTCCTTGAGCTGCACCGATCTTTAGCTTGATTTTCTGTCAAGAAGATACATACTAGGTGGACGTTTTCCTGCAAGATATATCAGATCTTTCTACTGTAAATACTAGTACACCAGCTAGTTTGTCATCTTAAAACATAGAGTGGAATTAATTACATATTAATTATAGCTTTAACTCGCTTTCAATGAGTGCTTGAACATTGTGCAGTAAAACTGTAGTTAAATACTCTAATGGGTGTTAAGCATGTGGAACACGCAGGAATTGTCACAGTGAGCCTTTTGTTGAAAGGATTACAGGGGTGATGCTGCCCAGTGTCTCTTTTCAAGTGGGTGGATGTTGAGAGCTGCTGGACTTTTTTTGGGATGTGATTCTGTAGTAGAGACAAAGTAGTTAGAAGTGTATTGGAAGCTTGGAGAAGATAAATGCAGTAGGATTTGATATCAGATGTCAGTATTCCTCTTATTAAAGGACTTGCTGCTCCAGTTAAAGCATTTTGCTTGTAGGTGTCACATGATGTTGATTCTTGGAGATGTTGATGTGAGTTTTTATTGAATGGGAATGGAAGCAATTATTGGGGTGTTTCCTTCTCTCCTTACCTGGCTTTGTCATTTGCATCTGCACATGCCGATAACTGTTTACCCTCCGGGGGCTTGCACAGTGCTCCTTTCATTTGACTTCACAGCTCTAAGATCTTTTTTCCTCTGCTTTTTCTTACCTTCTGTTGCCTCATCTGTTCTTTAAGGTGGTTTTAAAGATTCAAAGATTCTCCCCACTCTCTCCCCAGGACAAAGTCAGGTGAGTGAGCACACTGGGAAGTTCAAGGTCATGGCTGAGCCCATGCATTTGCTGGCTAGCAGTGAGCAAATTTCAGTTTGGTTATGAAAATGCTTGAGCTGTGTATTTCCTTGCTTAGCTGTTCTGCAGGGTTTTGGTCCCTAGCAGGTGGTTTTGTAGTTCATTCTCAACACTTGGAATACTCTCAGTCCTGCTGTGACAGGTCGTTGATACTGGAGTTCTTCAGGAGGTTCTGTAAACTGCCAGATTAGATTTAAGAAAATGGTCAACTTCTAGACAGGCTTTCAGTTTATGTACTATTTTTGCATCTTTTGAGATGCTGAAGCTCTTGTGTACACCAGGAAGAAGATACTTAGAAGTGTCACAGGAAGGATGACTGCTAAAGGGAATATTCCCTTCATATTCCATGAAGAAAAACAAATTCTTTGGTGGAGGGGAATAATTAAAATGGATCCTTGAACTGAAAGAGTGACTGATAATTTGCATAGCTTACCAAGCTCTGCTTAGGTGTGTTTGCTCTCTGCTAATCAGTTTATCCTTTTACTAAAGCCTATATACAAGCAATGCTGAAAAAAGATTCTTTCTGTATTCTTAATTTCTGCTGTTCAGCAGCATCAGAGAATGCATGGGCAGCAGTAACTTCTATGCAGGTCTTGTAGTAACTTTTGAAGTTTGAGTGTAGGCAAGACAAGGGAAGAAAATGTTATAAATATTCCATTAAATTCAGTCACAGTGAAGAGTATAAGGAGCTAGAGGAATTTCAGTCCTAAGTTCACTACCAGCCAGGGGTGATGAAGCTTTCATGCGGACAAGACAGGCATTCAGCTGGATAATGCCAGATGGTAAATCTGCCTTGGGTATCTCTAGTGTCTGTTTGTGGTTAGTGTCTGATGAGGTGGAGCCGTATTTGCTAAACAGGTTAAAATACATATTTTTCACTCCTGATCTTCAGTCTACTGACTGAGGAGCTTTTAGTTGTTAAATTCAGGAAAACTGAAGGATAGTTATAACATGTGTATGCATATCTGTATGGGTTTTTTTTTCTTTAGAGGTGGGTCAAAAAAAAAAGGTTACATTCCTCTGGCCCACCCAGAGAGCTGTTGCACCAACAGTTAAGGAGGTTGTGATACTTGATTTTCACGCTTCACCTTTCAGTGTAAATGAATATAATAGCATTTAAGACCTGATTTGAAGAAGAGTTCATTGTGAAGAGGCTACATATGTGTCCTTTTTCAGAGCTGAAATTTATTGGATAAGTATATAATAAATATCTGCTTTGAATATTAGTTATCAGAAATACAGAATTACTTTGATCTCTGTGAATGGAAGGTTGATATTGGATCTGCTCATCTGTGAGTGCATGGTCAGGATGGCTTTTGTCTATAATCAATAAAGTTGGAAGAATCAAATACTGTAATGATTCTCAACTTAGGAAGCAATGGTGTAATAATAATAACAACCTTAGCAGGAGTTGAGCCGAGCAAAGGTTGTGCTGGATTCAGAACAAAACAGAATGTTGCATTTGTACTGGAAGAACTGGGGAGTTCAAAAGTTTTTGCATTGTGCCAAATCTTTTTCCACTTCCACATTTTTTTGATGAAGATTTGAGGTTTGGATGGGACAGAGCAGTCATGTGGCCTACATTCAGTTAACATTTAGATCTAGCATTCAGGAAAGGTTTGCTGCAAAGCATGTGAAGAACACTATTAAAACGGCGTGATGAGCAGGTCCAGGGAGGTGATTCTCCCTCTGTACTCGGCACTGGTGAGACCGCACCTTGAGTACTGTATTGAGTTCTGGGCCCCTCACCACAAGAAGGATGTTGAGGCTCTGGAGCGTGTCCAGAGAAGAGCAATGAAGCTGGTGAGGGGGCTGGAGAACAAGTCTTACGAGGAGCGGCTGAGAGAGCTGGGGTTGTTTAGCCTGGAGAAGAGGAGGCTGAGGGGAGACCTTATTGCTCTCTACAACTACCTGAAAGGAGGTTGTGGAGAGGAGGGAGCTGGGCTCTTCTCCCAAGTGACAGGGGACAGGACAAGAGGGAATGGCCTGAAGCTCCGCCAGGGGAGGTTCAGGCTGGATATCAGAAAAAACTTCTTCACAGAAAGAGTCATCGGGCACTGGAACAGCTGCCCAGGGAGGGGGTCGAGTCACCTTCCCTGGAGGCGTTTAAGGAACAGGTTGATGAAGTGCTTAGGGACATGGTTCAAGGGAGTGTTAGGAATGGTTGGACTCGATGATCTGGCGGGTCCTTTCCAACCTTGTGATTCTGTGATTCTATGAAAAGGAGAGACTTTTGATAAAGCTCTTGGAGCGCTGCAGTCTGCTTCTGTTTGCTTGTGATGACAACAGAAGGGGCAGAGTTGTTGAAATAACTGAAAGGTGCATCATCTAGAGAGTAGAAGTGGGTTGCACTCGTCAATAATGCTCTGTAAAGTTGTTCAGGAAACTGAAATTGATTTTTTTTTTTTTTGGTAGTTAATATTTTTCTTAATCTTCTACAATAGTAAAAAGGATGACATTAAATAGCATACTTAGCACAGGTCCTTCAGGAAGCAAAATGGGAAAAAGTAAGTGTAATGGTGAACGATCCCAGTAGAAACCCAAAAGTGATGCAGCTGCCATCCTACTTAGACAAGATTTCTTCATTTATTTCACTGATAATGCCATTTTCCAAAGTTTTTTCCGCAGTACTCTTGTTGTGGATCTGAAAAGTGAAACAAGACATCTAACATTTACATTTTTGGGTATTTCAGCATCTTTATACGAGCTTACCAACATATCTAAAAAAAAAGGTTGCTGCAGTTTTTCTTCTGATCCCTGCAAGATGTTCACCCAGTGTTTGTCATGTCCAGTATTGATCCTGTAGTTCATTAACATTTAAGTTTACAGACTCAGAGCAAGTTCACTTAGATGTGAATTCACCTATTCACCCCAAGTACTTTAGTCCTTCTGTTATCAGTGGAAGTTACTCTAGAATACAGGTCAAATAGGAATGCATTCAAATGAAACCCTCAACTCCGTTCTCGTGCCAGCTCCTAGAGCATATTGCCTGAGATGAGCAGTAGTAGCAGTCTTGTGGAATTGTTGGTGGTCTAAAGTTTGTAGAGTGAGCCAAAGAAACGGGAAAGAAAGGAGGAAACGGAAGTGTTCAGGATGGTAAATCTTTGGTAAATAGCTGGAAAAGTAGCCTTTGAGTTTGGATTAGGGATTTTTTTTTTTCTCAAGTCATCTGTTTGGTCTGTCACCTCCAGTTTCTACTGGAACCATTGGCATCAAAAACAAAGAACTTAATGTGGACTTTCTACATTGGACTGACTTAAACAGTGAGTTTTTGGAGAGTCCAGTCAGCAGTTTTACTGTCTCAGTACCAAGCTGGACTTCTTGTCTTATGCAATTCCACAGTGGTGACTTTTTTTGTCTTTAAAAGCTGCATGAGGGGTTAGGAATGAAATGTTTGACGTAATGACAACGGAGACATCTGTCTGTAGGGATTTCTGAGCTTTCTGAGGAGATGGGGACGAGAACCTGTTGGCTCCACCATTAGATTTTCATACAAGATGATAAATCTCTTCCCTTTTTTCCCCCAGTAGCAAATAAATTGCGGTCAGTTGGTATTCACACTGAACTGAGAGACTGAGCTAAGTGAAACAAACGTTCTGGAAACTGAATTTCAGTAACTTCTGGCTTTCCTTTGAAAGGAAATGGTTTGTTCTATGCTTTTCCGAGTCAGAATCATCACATTCTCCTCACGGAGAACATGGCGTACATGGCCATTCAGAATACCTTTAGTTTTGGAATGATCTGCTCAGTACATGATTGGACTATGGCAAGGCCTTGCCATGATGGAAGAGGTTGGCTCTTGGCTTTTGTAACAATGAAAAATATTTGAAGTTAAAATAAATAGTTTCATCTTAATGGCTGTTGGGAATGTTTTGCTTGTGTTAGCAATTCAGAGACATTGGGAATTCAGAGGAGAACTTCAGGGACTAAAAACTGAGTGGAGGGGGAAGTTTTCTAGGGAGTCCTTAGCTGGAGAGGTGAAACTGCTGAAGAAAACCTTACTGCAGGCTATTGGTACTGCTCTGGGTAAGGAACAAAAACAGGAGGACTCCAGATTTCCTCAAGTATTAAATGATTCAGTTGGTGGAAGCTGAAACAAATACACACTAGGAATAGGATAGCAGTGTGTGTCAAAAGTAAAAAATGGACATCAGGCAATTTAAAGATTTTCTTTCAGACCTTTTTTTCTGTTGCTGTAACTTTCTAATGAGGATGGGGCTACAGAATGGTTTAGAAGATACTGCAAGAGCAAGGAAGTGCTTGGCCGACTTTAATATAGGATACCAAGCTAGATAGTCTGTAAGGTCTTTGGTTTTGATTGCTGAAGTTATAACCAGGTAAGAACCATTTACCTCTGCAGTGGTGGGAATGTACGACCTCTTAAATATAAATAACAAAACCAGCTTTGCTGTATGTAAAACCTAGTGCTAACAGCGAGATGTTTGCCAGGCATAGCAGGACATAAAATACCATTGGCCACAGTGAAGCTGCAGTGTTTGTGTGTGTGGGTTTATGCTGCGATACACTTCCTTTCCCGTGAACTTTCAAGTGTTAAAAGCAAGTTTGGATTTATGAAAAAGCTTTGTTTAAGTGTCCTCTTCCTTTTTAGGTGTTTGTTGGTAAGATTCCCCGAGACTTGTATGAAGATGAACTGGTACCGCTCTTTGAGAAAGCTGGTCCAATCTGGGATCTGCGCCTCATGATGGATCCTCTTTCTGGCCAAAACAGAGGTTACGCTTTCATTACCTTTTGTAGTAAAGATGCAGCACAGGAAGCAGTCAAACTGGTGAGTAACTTATTTTCAGACTGGGAAAGGTAACGTAAACAGCTGGTGTGCTGGTAATCTCTTAGATAACGAAGTGTTTCATTATAACATCCACTGATCAACTTGACTCTTAACTCTTAGTTACTTAAAAGTTGTCTCCAGATTTGATTTAGTACATACAGATAATATTCTGCTTTTAGGACTGGTGCCTGCTCCAGCCCACTGCAGTTTTTTTTGAGGGCTTGGGGGAAGGCAGTAAGAGCTGACTGGATTGTAACTGGAAAATATATTCTTTAAGCTTCACTGTGTTTAAGTTTTATCACCTTTCCTACTAAAAAGGGCTAATTAGAGGCGCTTCGTTTTACTGCTGCTGCTATGGAGGAGATCTTGTACTTGATGTTCTTTATGGCTTGCTGTGGCCTTTTGTTCTTTCTAGTGGCAGTCATGTGGTTGGCTCACTGCATGGAACCCTCGCTGAGCCTGCGTCCAGCTGGTTTGGAAAAGGACGCAGAGCACGTGCTAGGGAGTTGGGTCTGACTGAGGCCCTGGGTCATTCGGCCTGGCCTCTGTCTGAAAGGAGGCCGTAGAATTAGGCAGGTCAGTGTGTATCTCCCGAGGTTTTGGCTGTGGCTGGGAAATACTGCTTGAGCTCTGAACTGAAACAGGTGCAATGCTTTGTCCTTTGCCTTAGCAGAATTCAGCTGATCCTGTGTGAAGAAGTGGTGGGAAACTTAACCATCTATTTAAGCTGGGAGAAGAAACACCCCCAAAACCCAGAGAATCTTAAAAAGTGATTCTTTTACATTATAAGGGCCTCAGAGGGAGTCACTGCCTCTAAATGTTCCAGTGTTGGTTCCCTCAAGTATTTTAATGTATTTAGAAAGAGTTGCAGTTACTAGGTTAGGCTCTTCGAGGACTGAGGGGGTTGCCTGTCCCTGCTTAGGCTCTTCTGCCTTTCTAGAACCTCCTTGGTTGTTTCCTGAAGGAGATGCACACAACATTTTTGTAGTTGTTTGCTTCTGGGTTTGTGTTGGAGGTTGGTGGATGTGGGTTACTGTCACTGCTGAAGGAAAAATGGTTTTGAAACTTTTCTTCTTTTGACCAAGTTGGTGCTTGGAGTTGTTACTTTAAATTTTTCCTGGTTGAGGGAGATAAAAGGGAAGATGCTGAAGTGGCAGGAGATGTAGCAAGTGGTGTGCTACTGATGGAATAGTAAAAATTTGCATTTTGAGGTGAATGAATCCGTCTCATACCATTTTCATCTATTAGGTGTTGTTCTTTGTGCAGCAGTTGCTTTGTAGCTTCGCATTGAGCAGAACTTCAGAAGCTTCTGTAGAAAAGCTAAGCTTGGCAACGTTCCTCCAAATGAATGCTGACTCTAGTACTGCGCTCCTAATAATTCTCTTGCAATGTGAATTCAGTAGTTATAAAAATAGTAAAGCATGAAGAAAATAGTTGATTCCATGATTTGAGGATCTTCTTATCTGTATTATTGTGGATAAAGCAAATGAATAACTTTTTATTTTCTTAGTGTGACAACTATGAAATCCGTCCTGGGAAGCACCTTGGAGTCTGCATCTCTGTTGCAAACAACAGGTTGTTTGTTGGGTCGATTCCAAAGAACAAGACGAAGGAAAACATATTGGAAGAGTTCAGTAAAGTCACTGGTAAGGCCTTCTTAATGAGTTTGTCACACCAATCCCAAAAAAAAAATCCCCAAAAAAATCAGACTACACTCTGTTTTGTAGGTCTGATTGTTTGACAGATGCGTTCAGCTATCATTTAAACTATTTCCAAGTTGGATTCCAAGTTCGTTTCTGGTAGAAGTTTTATAGAGCAAACATATCTTGTGGTGGAGTTTAAAGGGCCCAGTGTCTGTTTTACTGATTGTTGCATGAATAATGTTGTAGGCTTCCAATTGGAGGTGGAAACAGCACAAATAAACTCAGAAAAAAAGTGAAGATCTAATTCTGTTACCTGTTCTAGCTTCCTGTGGAAGGTGCTCTGTAACTGATCTACAGTAGGTTCTGCTTTCACAGCACAGGAGTTTTTGGGGAGCCTGAGACAACTGTATTATTGAGGAATGATGGGGAGGAAGGAACACTAAACCTGTTTAGAGGGAATGTTACTGTAGAAATAGTTAACAGCAGGTTAATTTCTGTCCCAGTTCTTCAGAGTTGTTCCCCGGTACGTGCAGCAAGTAGGAAGAAAATAAGTCCACTTGTCATTGCAAAGATAACTTTGCCTAACTAAGAGATTGAAGTCTTGATCGCTTGCTCTTGTTCCTGTAGGGGAGTTTTAACTTACTGCTTCTTTTTTAGGATTGCTATTTATAAGCACTTCAGGGAAGTGGTGAAAACAGAAGGTGAATATTCATTTAGTTCTCTCTCCTCTGTTTTGGAGAGATGCGGAAGAATTTCTTTCCAGCTGCCCCTGAAAGCAGGGGAGATGCTGTGTTAATGATGACTACGTACAAAAATGTAACAATGGTAAAACAAAATATAGACAATTTACACTGTTTGAATTGTTCAGGTTGATGTTTGGCAGCCCCTAATTCAGAGGTAAGTTTGTGGAGAGCCTTGCTGTGTGACCTCTTTCTGGGCAAACTGGATGGATGTTTAGTTTTCTGTTTTGCTTTTCTTGTGCTCCCTTCCTCATTCAGGTGTTTGGCTCAAAGGCTGTGTATTACAAAAACAAGTGAAGGAATTTTAAAGTAGACTCTAGTTTTTTTTTCTTTCCTTTTGAAGCTTAATACTAAAGACTTGTTTTTCAGAGGGTTTGGTGGATGTAATCTTGTATCATCAACCTGATGATAAAAAGAAGAATCGAGGATTCTGCTTCTTGGAATATGAGGATCACAAGTCAGCAGCACAAGCTCGCCGCCGCCTGATGAGTGGGAAAGTAAAAGTCTGGGGAAATGTTGTGACGGTGGAATGGGCTGATCCAGTAGAGGAACCTGACCCAGAAGTCATGGCGAAGGTAGATAGAAACTTGACTGGATGCTCTTCTACTTTGGGAGGAATTTCTTTATGCTGTAGTGACAAAGGCTTTTCCAGTGCTAGTTTTGAGGCACAAAAATTAGCTAGAGGGCATTTTCATAGTAAACCGTGTAAACTGGCATAGTCTGAGCACTGCAGATCAGTTGCCATTGTAAGACATTAGGAACGTGCTGTTGTAACCAACTGTTCACATTTAAACTGGGAGTGCACAGCATTATCCTCTTAGTTTGGAACATCTGTCTGTTCATATCTGCTGCTGCTGATAATGAACACCAGGTGGATATTTTGGAAAGCTGTTTTCCAGAGTGAGGTGAAGGTGAAGTTCAGTGTAAGGAATGACATGCTCTTTGTTCCTGTGTTTTGGGATAACTCTTTGCTGTCTCAAGGTCTATACTTAAATTTTACTGGGACTTGTAGCATCCCAGAAGCAGAAAAATCAAAGTTGGATATTCTTCTGGTTGTGGAAGGGAACTGTGGAAGGAGAGAAGTTGTAGAAACTTCACACAGGTAATGACAAGGCTGTTTTTCATTTTTAAAAGCAGTACTGAATTTATAAGGTTACCCAAATGTCTTAATGCAGAGAAGAAGGGAATTGCATCTTCTTAGTTTGTGTTAGTTTCCTTTGAGGTTTGACTTTTGAAGATTACAGCTTTCATTCTCACTTTTTCACCAGGTGAAAGTTTTATTTGTAAGAAACTTGGCCACTACTGTGACAGAAGAAATTCTTGAGAAATCCTTTTCTGAATTTGGAAAGCTGGAAAGAGTAAAGAAGTTGAAGGATTATGCTTTTGTTCATTTTGAGGACAGAGGTGCAGCAGTGAAGGTGGGTTAATTATTCTTTCCCAGTTAAATTGATGTGAGGAGTTTGTTTTGTACAAATGGTTTTAAGGAATTTCTTTACAGTAAGTATCTAGATAAGACAATTTGTAGAGCCCATTTAATGAGTTTCCAGTGGTGAGCATTTTAACCCTAATAATTTTGTCCTTTGATTTCAATCACTACAGGAGGGTGTGAGACTTGCAAAGGTCAAGACTGTTGCAAGTTAACAAGTACACTGGAAAAGTGGTAGAGAGCAGCGCAGGAGAGTCTGGAGAAGGGAGGGAAGGATCAGCCTAGGCAATTCTTCTGAGGGAATGCTGACGGAAGGGATCAGTTCTCTCTCAAGGAGCCCTCTCTAAAAGCTGTGTGTCGTTTTGAAGTGACAAAAAGTACTGAATAGAAATTGCAAGGCAATTCTAGAAATGCCTGATAAAGGGTGAATGGCCCTAGCAGCTCCCTCAGTGCATTACTTGGGCTTAACTCTCTGTGCTCCCTCGAAGGCTTCTTCTGAAGGACTTCTTAAATGTAGGAGTTGTTACTGTAAGCTTCAAAAGTGTCTTCCTTTTTATGGAAGAGCAGCTGAGAAGGTCATTAATCTCTGCTGTTTGTACTTGAGTGGATTAAATTCTCCAGAAATTACTCAGTCTGGTTTTATTTAATTCCCTAGTTTATGGGTGGAAGAGGGAGGGAAGGAAGTGTTTTGCACTTCAGAGCAAGTATCCTGTATGTGGCTACACAGGCCAAAGGCGCTTTACTGAGTCTTAGTAATAGTTTTATAACCATTTAATAGCTTACAGTTTTCCCACTCAGCAAAACAGGGTTTGCAATACTCTTGAGTTTGGCTTTAGGATGAATGTCACTCATACTCAATAAGATTGAAGTCGGTTTGGATAGGGTTAGACCACGTCCAGGAGTGAGAGATTGGCAAGGGTAAGTCAACAGCACACATTTTATTACAGTTTTGATTTAAATGCTTCCCAGTTACTCCCCAGTACTCCACCTTACTGTGAAATGCTCTGCTCGATTTGAGCAGCTGACAGATTGTAGCAGGTGAGAAAAGACAGATAAACTGCTGGACAGCAGAGCATCTCCAGTGCTGATCTTCTCTGAAACAAGTTGGAACACTACTGCATCTGCCTGGTGTGATTTATGGCAGCTAAATTGGTTTATGAATTTTTGTGAGATATTTTTGAGTGTTTTTTAAAGGAAAGCATTGTTACGATATTAACACGTGGAACTGGCTCATGGATTTACAGTATCTGCTTATTTTCATACTTTGAAATAAATGGCCATGATTTCTAATGTTTTTGAGGCACATAGCTATGCGCACGTGTAAAGTTTTTGTTAATGCAAGTATTGCCCAGAAGTGTGGAATGCAAAGCAGATAACTCCAGGTACAGAATGAGGGGGTGTAGTCTTAATGCCACTTGGTGTATGTATGTAAAATTCTCTTTTGTGCATGCATTTGATAATTACAAATTACACATTAATTTTCTGGAGGTTTCTAGTTTCCCTTGATAACCAGATTTTAGTAATTTTTTTTCACCTTAATTCTGTGTCCTCAGAAGTACTTTTCTTCCTCAGAGGCACTCGTGTAGCACACTTGACTAGCAAGGAAGCCCAGATGTGAAAACACTCTTTCTTGTGCATGCGTACACTCTGCCTGCCTTACAGTGAGTGTTGATGTGAGTAGGGAGAACTGGTGTTCATATATATGAAATGTTTCTAGGAGATACAGGAACATGAAAAGTGAAGGTGTTACGCCTGATCTTTTAACTCAGTATGTTTTAATTCCATTCTTTTACCTTACGGTATAAAGAGAATATTTTTTTAAATACTTCTCACTGTAACTGGCGAATAAAGTGGGACTTGAGAAGACAATATATACTATTCTGTTTAAGTAGCACAGAAACTGCACAGACAGTGTAGATCAGCCAGGAGCAGCCCAGCCATCTGGGTTCTTTCACTAAGTTTTAGTTTACTTTTTGAATGGAAACAAATTTTTAGATATTTCTCTTCTAATTCTTGTACAGGCTATGAATGAAATGAATGGGAAAGAGATAGAAGGGGAAGAAATTGAAATAGTATTAGCAAAGCCACCGGATAAGAAAAGGAAAGAACGTCAGGCTGCCAGACAGGCCTCCAGGAGTACTGCGTGAGTGTCCCTTCCTGCGCTACCATAATGCTGCGGAATGAAGTTCTGCTGTAAAGTATGGTTTGGAAGAACGTGAATGTCTTCACTTTCTCCATGTTGTGTATTGTTAATCAACAAAGGGAAATTAATGCTTTCTTGGGGGAAGGCTTTTGAAGATAAATAATTTCATGTTTCTTTTTCTTACTAGGTATGAAGACTATTATTACTACCCTCCGCCTCGCATGCCGCCTCCTATGCGAGGTAGAGGCCGTGGAGGGCGAGGTGGATATGGCTATCCCCCAGATTACTATGGCTATGAAGATTATTACGATGATTACTATGGTTATGACTATCATGACTACCGAGGTGGCTATGAAGATCCCTATTACGGCTATGACGATGGCTATGCTATAAGAGGAAGAGGAGGAGGAGGAAGGGGTGGGAGAGGTGCCCCTCCACCCCCTCGGGGGCGGGGAGCACCACCACCAAGAGGTAGAGCTGGCTATTCCCAAAGGGGGGCACCCATGGGACCGCCGAGAGGAGCCAGGGGTGGGAGAGGGGGTCCTGCACAGCAGCAGAGAGGACGTGGTGCTCGTGGAGCCAGGGGCAACCGTGGGGGCAATGTAGGAGGCAAGAGAAAGGCAGATGGGTACAACCAGCCTGATTCCAAGCGCCGTCAGACCAACAACCAGCAGAACTGGGGCTCCCAACCCATCGCTCAGCAGCCGCTCCAGCAAGGTGGTGACTATGCCGGTAACTATGGTTACAATAATGACAACCAGGAATTTTATCAGGATACTTATGGGCAACAGTGGAAGTAGACAAGTGAGGAGGGATTGAGAATATTGGAAACATAGAATTGGCTATAGCTCTACATCCTTCAAAACAAAATTGGCTTAATGTTTCATCCTTCCGTAGCGATTGGCTGCCATTTGTATTGGGCTGAAGAATCACTATTGTGTATATACTCGAGTCTCTTAGTTTTCTTTTTCATAAACGCACTTGGACATTACTGGGCTTGCAGAATTCCTGAACTCCGTATGGGGTTTCAATGCTTTTATCATTTTAGGCTTCATTTTAGCAGTTTAAAAGCAGGAACGGCACACTGTTCAATCATGATTTTGCAGAACCTCTGGTTTTGGACAGTTTCCTTTTTTTTTGGATTTGGGATAGCCTACATAGGAGTCTGCTGTACATAAAAGTAAAAGCTAGTGCTTTGTCTTAGTAGTTTTAAGAAATTACAGCAAATTAAGTTTTCTTGTGTTGAAAATAACATGATTGTATGTTTTGCATTCCTAGAAGTAGGTTAACTGTGTTTTTAAATTGTTATAACTTCACACCTTTTTGAAAATCTGCCCTACAAAATTTGTTTGGCTTAAAACGTCAAAGCCGTGGCAATTTGTTCCTTGATGTGATTGTATTTCCAATTTCTTGTTCATGTAAGATTTCAATAAAACTCAAAAATCTATTCAAAACATTACCTATTTCAAATTCAATTGTGTCCTAAAACATTATTTCATTGGTAATCCTTGCGAAAAACGCTGTTTTCAAAGTATAACTGCCTATGTGAGTGATCAAATTCCTGCAAAATTTCCTGTGCTTTCCAACCCGTGGCACTGTGGACATCAGCCCGGTAGCCCCACGGGCACTCTGCGCAATTGCTGCTCAGTAACTTTACCAGCATCTCATTTCGAAACTTTTTTTCTTTTTAAAAGTGTTGAAATGTATCCAAACATTCAGGAGATCTACTTTAACCCTAAGCTTCTAATGTAATGTGGAGAAGGAAGCAGAGCCTACAATGGTGTTAATTTTGTTCCTTTTTCTATGCGCTGTGGAGTCCCTTAGAGGCTGCTCTGTTGGCATCCAGCCCTTCTGTATTATTCAGCATACAACCACGTAGGGAAACGGTTTTGAACTCAAGCATCTTAGTCTAATTTAAGATAATATTTCACTAGGGACAAGAATTATAAATTAGCTGCTGTGGCACAGTAAACCTCTTGCTGCAGAGAACACAAACACGCTCTCCATATTCTACTTATTTGTGTCTTGACGTTTTAATTTGATGTTCTGCCATGATGAACAATTTGCCTTGAATTCTCATGCCTTGTGATAAAGGCTGTTTTTTTAAAAAAAAAAAAAATCCATGTAGTATCTCTTGGGAGCATTGCTAGCTACATTATTGGGGTATTATGTGTTGCTTTGACCCTTGTCTCGGACATTCCTAGATGTCAATTTTAACTGGCAAGTCATGACATGACTCTCGTGTTGCATCTGAGCCATTCTGTGCCCCAATGAAGAACATTTGCTTCTCAGGAAAAGAGAAACAAACGGATTTAAACTTTCTCTAAAGAAAACTATTGCCGGACTTCCAAATATCCAAATCAAATACGCTGCTGATGCCTGATTTACAGCATTCCAAACACAGACTATTGAGGAAGTTAAACTTCAGTGGTCGTACTCCTCCCTTTGTCTTCTATTCCTGTCTGGTGTCTCTGTATTGTGTCAGAATGTGAGCAGGAAGACGAGCCTGCCTGCGTGTTACTGTTGCGGGCCAGGTGCGTAACTGCATGGTTTGAGCTCTGACCTGGATTGAAGTGAGGGTGTCTTATCTGGTTCTTAAAATTGGGTTTGCCCCTGAGTCAGGCCCGTCCTTTCAAATTAATAGCTTTGGTCATAAGTAATTTAAAGTGCTTTTCGAAATTAGCATTTAGTGTGTTAAAGCTGTTTTTTTGCTTTTGTTTTTGTTTTTCACTCCATAAAGTTAATGGGGCCAAATCCTGTCCTCTCTGTTCCTTACGTGAGCAGTGAAGTCCGAGGGGGTTTGCCTGGGCGTACGTGTTGGGCCTTTGCTTGTGGTAAGGGTCTGGCTTGTAATTTGTTCTAATATGAGGGTTTGCTGTCCTGTCAGTATGACTTTATAGTAAATGATAGAGCTTATGGTGGGGTGACCAGAACTCTGTAGTCCTAGTAAGTATTTGCTTTTCATTAACCATTGTAAAGGGGATCTGGTACGAGAGAGCTTAATTGGAATCAAATTTGAAGTCCTCTCCATCCTGGAAGAAAGCTAGTGTTCCTGTCCGCCTGCTTGGAGTTAGCCCAGGAGAGGGGCAGTGCCAGGGTGGGGGCGTGGGGGGAAGGAAGCGATGCGCTTCAGTTATAATGTTAACAAAAATGTTCAAATTGTCTTCCTCGAGAATTGTAAATCTGCATTTTGTATTTATTACTGCCCAAACCACCATTTATCCTAGTATTTTTATTGAATGAGAAGTGAGCTGTGCATTTTTATAATTGAAAATTCAAATCAGTAAAAGTTTATATTTACAAGAGCTACCAAGTTCTTTGATTTATCTCATTTATGGATATTCAAGTTCACCATTTAAATTTGCAGCAGTACTTTACTGAATCCTTAAAGATAACATGTACTACAGCTTCTTGTGCAGAGGCGTGTGCTGAACTTGAAGACCTTAACAAAATTATTGAAATAATTACTGCACAGAGACACTGTAGCCCAGTGGAGAGACCTGCCAGCCTGGTGCCAGAGGCTCAGGGGAAGAGTTTTGCACTATCCGCACAATTTTGATACATAGTCAAAGCAAAAAACCCTTAAATCTCTTCTTGTGCATCTCTTTCAATCTTTTCTTCAGGATAATTTAGCAAAAATCCTCTGATAGAATATGTTCAAAATGGATTTCAACTTGCAAACCAATATTAAACTTTTATGAATGTCTTGCTGGCGTTGGTGGAGGAGCTATGAAATGGGAGTTTAATAATCATTTGATCACTCATTTATAGCAGTTGCTTAAATGTCTGTATTGATAAAGTGTTTGACTTAAAACTAAGAAGTGGGTTGTCAGATTCCTAGCAATTCCAAAACTTGAGCAAAAGATTTTTACAGCTATTGTGTTATTGTAGACATAACTTTCACGTTATTAACAAAATCAGTTTACTAAACTCGGCTTTTAATATTACTAATTCATTAAACACAGTTTGCAGTTTTCAAAGCATTGAAGGTTTAATTTTTGGTAGCAATAGTTTATTTCCAGGACTTGGCTTCTGTAGTCTGATTGAGAAAGAATGACAGCTGCATTGCTTAAACCTTTTCAAAATAAACTCCAAGTAGAAGATCACCGCATGATGTTGGTGACTGTATATAAAGCTGACCACTTTTTGTCCCCTCTGCGTTTGGACACGAAGCCCATTTCTGTATTTTGAACTTCACCAAACCCCCCAAAAGGCACTCTTCTTATAAGGCTGTGGAAAAATGAATGGGAAGTGTTGAGCAAAGAGTCTTAAACCTCTTAGTAAAGCACATTTGGCACCCAGACTTGTACACCCTAAGGCAACCATGTGTATTCCCAGCAAGACTTAATTTTATCCAAAAGTGCTGGTGGCCCATTTGTATAACAGCAAGGACGCTGTCCCACAAACCTGTCACAAATAGTCTTTGATGGAGCATGACTTGAGTCAGAGTACTTGTGTGATTGAGGATTGCTTGGATGGTAAAGGTTTGCTAGATTGGATTCTGCCATTCACATGTTCTCCTTGAGCAGAGCCTTACAGGAAGAGTGCACCCAGCTGGGGCCTGGCTTTCTTAAAGAAAAACAGAAACAAAAAAGATAGAGCTTCTGTTAACTTAGAATTTGAATGAAGCTGTTGTAGTCTATTGGCTCAAAGTGTCTTTTGAAACCCGAATGGCACAGTGGAACGTATCTTGATTGATAAAACATATAGAGTAGGGGAAAAAAAATCATTTGTGTTAAAGGGAAATCTTAAGCTTTTGTTCTCGTTCAAATGAAATAGTGCAGGCGGATCGGCAGCACTGGCTATTGATCAGGGACTTGTGAAATTCTAGAGCAGGAGAATCCCTCTGAAGAAATGTTTTAACAACTTGGAGGTTACCAGAAGCTCTCAAAGACAGTTCAGAATGTGTTGCATCACGTTTTCTGATGTCCAGAAATCTGCAAGTGTCAATTTTGTATTTTAACTCCTTCCTTTTACCTGACTATCAGGGAAGCGTGCTTGAGGCTGACCTGACATGTCATGATGTCGACTTGCTAGGTGGGGGTCGCAAGGGACATTAACCTTGGAGCTATCGGTAAGACAACTTTCTTTCTCATTTCCTTCAGTACGCTTAAAGGTCTGGGGTGGGAGGAGGGAGGAGGTGAGCTCCACAGGCCTGGTCACTGGAATGTTGTTGAAAATCTGCCATTACCATGGAGAGATTCAAAGCACTGAAGGTAAAGGTTAAATTTAAATCTGTCCGTGTCCAGAAGGAGCATGGCCTAGATTATTGCAACTGGGATCAGTTTGAAAACAAAGATGAGTTTCTCTTCAGAAGAAAACTGGGCAGTGTTTTAGGGATGCTGGAAACAGTAAAGATTTTGAACAGTTAAATTTTTCCTCTGTAGTTGAACTCAGGTGGGGTTCCCCTGCTTTCCCCCATGAAAAAGCAAAGAACTTACACCCCGCTTCTTCTGAGTCTGAGAACACTGATAAGAAATGTGTCCAAGTAGATCTCTGCCAAAGAATAAAATTTTATCTTGAAAATAACAACAAAGCCAGCATATCCTGAGTTTGGATCCTTTATTTGTTGACCATGATAATGCTTAGAAGGCATTAATTGAGAGAATTGCTGTTAAACTGAGGGCAAATTGTGGTTGATCCCATTATAAAACCACTGGATTTCATTAATCACCTTTTTTGTGTATGGTGCGATAAAGTTGGTTCTAGACAAACAAATAGTGAAAGCTGAAGAACAGATTTGCAAACGGACCGTGAAATGCTTGGACATGTTGTATCCTTCATGGCACCGGCTCATCTTGCACGTTTTCTCAGCCAGAAGTGTCCAGACCTTTCTTTTCTTGATTGTACGTTTGTGCAGTGCTTTGAAAGGAGCAGAGACGTCGGAAAGAGCGTACTAGGCTAGAGGAGCATTCCAGGTTCAGTCACTCTTTCCATGGAACTGAACAGCATGCCAGTTCTGACAGCGACTGCAAAGGAAATGTCACTGGTGAGTAGAGGTGTTTTGCAGGGATTTTTCACATACAAAGTATTTGTTTAATTTCAGGTAAATTTTACTTGGCTTTCCTCGATTTTGGTCGCACAGAGTCATCAATGCTGTTTCGCTTGAAAGACCTTAAAAATAGGAGGATCTCTTAGCTCTGGATTCCCCAGTCTGCGTGGTCACATGGAGTTCCTGATCTGAAGAAGTGCAGTAGGACTGGTGGAATGTGCTCAGGTGGCCTCTTGGCAAAGGAGAGGATGGCAAGATTGTTACAGGGAAAACACCAGAGTGGATTGGCTTTTGCACATGTGGAACTGGGAGTAACTGTAGCAATACGCAATAGTCCGTACAGCTTTCATAAAACATATGTCAGTCTCTTATCAGTGAGGTTTATGAATCTAAAACACAACTTCAAAATGTATTTTTGTGATTATAAGCTTCCAAATTGCATTAAATGCAAAAAGAAAACAACAGGAGAAAGAATGAAGAGGAGCCCAAACCTCAGTTCTGCCCTCCTTGCTCCATGTCCAGCCTCCTTCCTCCGCACCAGCGAGTGTGCAGTTTGGCTAACTGCTTTTCCTATTTGAACTTTTGGCAGAGTTTGTCTAAGTGTAGGTTATACCATTACTTCTCTCTTTCTTTGAAATCTTCCCAGCAGCCTCTGTGAGGTGGTTGTATTTCCATTTCAAGGAGCGAGTCTCACGTGATGTTGTTCTGATGTTCCTTCAGACGTTTTCTCAGCAGCGTGCACCCAGCTCGAATGTAAGAGGGTATGTGGCACAACCATTAATTTTGTGAGAGGAAAGGAAGGGTCATTCTGGAGAGAATTCGGTTGTCCTAGCAGTCTTGCTCTTTTTGAATTCCCTGCCGTGCTGCTTTGACTTCTACAGAAAAAGTGAAAGGCTGCACAGGCTGAAAGTCCTGTGATTAAAAATAGTTCAAGTGCATAATTGAAGACAATATGGTGATGGGTGTACTCAGGAGAGCTGAATACATGTTGCACTGAGAGCACTTTGATGTTTCTTATGCTCACGCTTTAACCAGTTCCTGGCGGGCTGCCTTCTGACAGAACTCTCTGAAGACTGTTCTGCAGTGCCTCGCTGAACCCTACTTTAAGTAATCAGGTTTTGAGGTTCAATATATTGAACCAGTGAGGGAGAGAATTGGTGTAACTTTTTGCTGGCAGTACTGGCAGAACAAACACCGTAAAGGATAACCTTGTTTTAAGTTTCGTGTCTGTTTTATCAAGACCAGAGATCTTGAATTCATCCTTGTGCATCCTTGTGCACCTTCAGTCAAAATGAATTGCAATTACAGATTTTTTCTTCCCCCCTTTGTTCTGGGTGAGCTCTTTCCTTGTCCTTCCTTCTTGGCTCAGTGCTGGTAGTAGCAACATGGAGATCACAAGAGAGGGATTCTTCTTGCTCTCAGTATTGTGCATCCATGAGTTTGCAGTGGTTCCTTGGAGATGCTACAATGAGCTTTATTTTTGTGCACATCTTTCCCGAATGCCTTCTGCTCTATAACGTGCAGATATTAGAACCAGCATGCACCTGATCCGCGGCAGTGCAGGTATGGTGAAATGCCACTGCCCTCAACATCCAAAACATCTCAATATGTTTTTACCAGTGATTCTGGCTAGGGTCAGATATTCAGCGTGGAGTGTTCCGCTTTGGGCAGCGGGAAGAAGTTACAGGCAGCTGAAGACACCTCATCAGCTGTTGGTGAGCAGTGTGACAAAATATCTTGGTGTTACTGTTACTTCAGTTATCAGTCGTTGACACATCCACTTATCCAATGGAGCTTAGAACTGAACAGAAAGCATTCTTCTTGTAAGGCTGCAGGTCCAGCCTGTTAATATTTTATCACTTTATTTCCCCCTCGACCAACCAGCAGTAGTAGCTGCTCTTAGAGTATGAAATACACATTCCAGTCCTCCCCATGTTTCCTGCTTTCTTTGTTTCTTTCTGCTGGTTCATTGGCTGTTCCTGTGCTCTTGGGGATTTGGGTTGTTTCTAGGTGAAGGAGTAGGAGCAATACGTTTTGCTTATTGTTCCTCTTGAAGATATGGGAAAGAGGAGAGGTAGAAAACCTGCACAGCTGAGGGAGTCTAAGCCTGTTAGCAGCAGCTGTGTGGGGATCCTGTGTTTAGTTAGCAGAAAAATTTGCTTGTATCTGCCTTCCCTTCTGCTAAAGTTCATACGGAGGAACTTGCATTGATCTGGTTCTTCTCACGAGCTGTTTGCTGCAGAGCTCATCCATGAGCTTGCTCCGAGTGGGAAGTGCACTGGAAACTGCTGCTCTGACAGCTGGAATGCACTTAAGGCAGATTTTTTTTTTTTGAGTGGGAAGGAATAAATTACTCTGAATTAAATAAATGAAATTACATTGTTCAGTGCAGAATGAGCTCATCCTGTGGATGTCTTCAGGCAGATTCTAGCTATCGAGCATCAAAGAAGAACAGTCTTGTGAGATGGCTCTGAAGCAGCTGCTGAGTCTTCTGGGTGACTGCACACACATGTCCTTCCACAGCTCAACTAAATTGTCTGATTGAAGCACCCCAGGTTAGGAGATCATTTGTCATGCCAGAAGGACGGGATGTGATCTAGAGGGACTTGGACAGGCTGGAGAAGTGGGCCTGTGTGAACCTCATGAGGTTCAAAAGGCCAAGTGCAAGGTCCTACATCAGGATTGGGGCAATCCATGGTTTCCATACAGGATGGGGGACAACATGATTGAAATCAGCCCTGCAGAGAAGGACGTGGGGTGCTGATTGAGAGAAGCTCAATATGAGGCAGCAATGTGTGTTCACAGCCCAGAAGGCCAACCTTGTCTTTGGCTGCATCAAAAAGAAGCATAGCCAGCTGGGTGAGGGAGGGGATTCTCCCCCTCTATTCTCCTCTCATGAGACTTCACCTGGAGTCCTGCATCCAGTTCTGGAATCCCCAGCGTAAGAAGAATATGGAACTGTTGGAACAGGTCCAGAGGAGGCCACAAAGATGATCAGAGGGCTGGAGCACCTCTGCTGTGAGGACAGGCTGAGACAGTTGGAGTTGTTCAACCTTGAGAAGGCTCCAAGGAGACTTTAGAGCAGCTTCCAGTACCTGGAGGGGGCCTACAAGAAAGCTGGGGAGGGACTTTTTACAAGGGCCTATAGTGATAGGATAAGGAGGAATGGCTTCAGATTGGAGAGAAGATTTAGGTTAGACAGTGGGAAGAAATTCTTCATGCTGAGGGTAAGGAAGTCTTGGCCCAGGTTGCCCAGAGAAGTGGTGGCTGTCCCCTCCCTGGAAGTGTTCAGGGCCAGCTTGGATGGGCCTTTGAGCCCCCTGTTCCAGTGGGAGGTGTCCTTGCCCATGGCAGGGGCTGGAACTGGATGGGCTTTAAGGTCACTTCTAACCCAAACCGTTCTGTGATTCTATGATCTTTGTACTCCTTACATTAACGTATGGATTAACCTTTGCATGCAATGCCTCAACAAGATCATTTTTTCCTTTGGAAGTGTAAAGAGTTGCTTCTGAATCTTTTTGACAAAATGGAGATCTTTCGGCTGCAGTCGGGTGTTCAGGCATGGATGCTTCGGCTCTAGTTGTATGAAAGGCTGTATGTGTTCTGAGTAATCACATCTGTGGTGAGTTCCACTGAAATGAAGTAATTCTAATTTTTAGTCTTGAAACTGGTTTTATCCTGCTATGCTTGCTTGCAGCTGATCTTCCCGTTTGTTAGGAATGCTGCGTTGAGAAGATCAAAGCTCTATACTCAGCATCTTGCATACCGACAAGTCAGCTGGTTCTCTGGCTGCCAGTTATGTTCTACCTGTGAGATAGGGAAGATGGGATTAGTTCTTGTCTATCAACTTCTGGAGAACTTAGGAGTTTCCATCAGGAATGCTCTTGAAAATGCTGGAGCAGAAGAGAGCAGTGGCTTGGTGTGCTGGGGTGCATGCACAGTTTTTATACCAAGGAGCTGCCTAGGAGAGTTGGGAAAAACTGACTGGAAGAATCTCTGTTGAGAGGCAAGTTATTGAGCTGTTTGTAAAACTAATTAATTATTCACTATTCTTTCTTATTGAAATAATTTCCTTAGCACACTGAATAACCGACTGTCTAAGTTTGTTACCAGAGCTGTAACAATGGTGTCTTCAAAAATATTCTGTTATAAAAAGCTTTTCTGGGTGGGACAAAAGTCTGATCCAGTGGGAGGTGACCGTGCCTGTGGCAGGTGGTCAGAAGTGGGTGAGCTTTGAAGTCCAGCCCAAACCATTCCATGATTCTGTGATTCTCTAAATAAGCTTTATTTCAAGTACTGGCATTAAAAAACAGAGGAATATAATCCAGTTGAGTTAATTTGTACAATTTCTACGCACAAATCTGTTTTTCCAGTCTTGTGATCAGAGATCATCAGATTTCTGATGGTGGTCCAGAGAGAATCCGTATGTTTTTCTTCTCTTCTTTTGTTCATTGCTTGCCTGAATCTCGGTTGTGAGGTTTTAGCCTTTTCTCTTATGTCAAATAGATTCCTTCAGCTGTGCGCGTGTGCTTAGGAAGGCGTGCAGCACAGTATGTGAGATTTAAAGGGCATGAGTTAACTGTTTCACAGGGCCAGAGCAGGATCTGGGGGGTGAAGATGGCATCTTCCACACTGCAGGAGGGTGCTCAGGTGTGAGAGGCGCTTCCAGCAATGCTGGGCTGTTTTGCTCTTGTGTTAGAAATAGCTTAAAAAAATCCTTTTAGCAACCAAGCTAAGGTTTAAGGTAGAAACAGGTGAAGAGCATCGGCTCTCTGGCTATGTTAGCAGAAGTTGCTGAAATGAGGTAGAAATGGGCAAGTACTTGAGTAATTCAATATTGTAAGTTCTGTGAGGTGTGGGCATGACAAGATGTTTGTACACACAGAAGAAAACAACATAGTTGTCCAGCTCTTAGTTGCTGTGATTGGCTCCTGCTCTCCCTCAACCAAGGAATGGTAATAGTGGATTTGAAAATTATATTTAAATGTAAGAAATAAATTAAAAGTCAGTGCTCTTCTCTTAGAGCACACAGTTTGGAGTCCAGCATGACAGGTGTAGAGTCCAGTCCTGTGGTGGGAATCGACGTCCTCTTCCTCAGAGGCAACACTTAGAACGTTGATTCCTTTAACTTTACTAACTTTTACTTGAACTTTTTACATTAATCCAATGTTTTCTCTAATTATATCAAAGCTATAAATTTGAGTGCTTGGAATTGAGGTACAATAACATTGCTCTCCATGAAGACCTTTCCTGCAAGGTAGAGATTTTTGACAGACTGAGCAAATGGCTGTTTTATGGTAGCCTTGTCCTGTTTGAACTGACAAGTACAACTGGAAGTATGTCGCTGCAGGTGTGACCTTCTGAGCAGAAAGATGTCCTATTGAGTTTAGCTTCGTTCAGTGCTGTCTGTAAGAGATGAATTAGCTTGGGAAGTTTTCTACACAGTGCTTCTACAGAAAGAATAACCTTCAGAGAAACAGGTGAAAAGGAAGTTGTGTATTAGACCAGGTGAATCAGTCGTCTCCTTTGTTAATGGAGTTTATTCTCCCTTCTGAAGGTCACTCAAAAGTGCAGGATGTAGTTTGTCTCACGTATGTAACTTGTTCAGGCTGGCTGGAGTGAATATTTTGTGTCTGAGTGCACCCGGATGCTTGTCGTGAGCACGCCAGAGCTCACCCCTTTCTCCTAGCAGTGGGACACACCTACGGTTACTGCCCGGAAGTGGCACTAATGCTTAAATATATGAAATAATGAGAGTAGTGCCCAGCCCTTCTGGCTTATTGTATACAGACTCCAGTAACATACTGTGGGGAGCTGCAAGGTGTGTATAGTGTGCTCCAAGGTGGGGAGTTCCAGGAGCCCTCCTGGAGGGAACACAGGGATCCTACTGTTCTTGTTGTGACACTTTCTTTCCTCCTGATGTGCTTCTTTCTGGCATGAAGTGGACTTTGAGTAACTCAAGAAACTTTTAATTTCTGAGTAAACCCTTCCCTAATCAGCCCAGGTAGGAGTATGGTTAACTGAAGCATGCCAAGTCTGCATACACTGCATTTTTATGTTTTCACTGGAAGGGATCATTATGAAAGCAGTGTGTGTTGAACCATGCAATGTGCAGAGTCTTTAAGAATCCCTGTCTATTAAAATACAGACACAATAGCAGTTTCAAAAGTGAGTAAAACCATACTTCCCATGAATATTTTTGAAACACCGCATTGTTCCTCTCTTTAACCAACTATTCCCTTTCAGCGAGATTGCAGCGGGCAGTGTTGTTTACTGATCTCATACACCCAGCTGTTATCGTACATAAACAGACTTGTTTCTCCCTGCTTCTCTGCCCTTGTGTTTTAGTTTTTAAGGTGCTCATCATAGATGTATACATTAACCACTGGAATAAAACCTCTCCAGTTAATATGTGTCCTACCCTTCAAACACCATATGTATGTGCTGATCAACCAGTATGAAGTGATGCAGGTCAGAAAATGGTACATTTGCTGTACCCGATGAACCAGGAAAAGAAATTGAAGAGGTTGAGCCTAAAAAGGTGTGAAGTGCGAGAACAGGCTTCCTAAAGGGGATAACAGAACCATGTTCTCCTAATAGCCCTTTTTTAGTACACTTCTGGATTGTCCCATGTGCAAGTCTGTCCTTTCTTATGGTCCATTTGGGGAGTTTCATCCGTACTCGATGTAGTTTGAGACATGGTTGAAGAAATTTCAACAGCCAAGTGGTGGAGTTTTTACTAAGTTTAGGAAATAGTCATGTTTTTCACTTTTTTCCTCTGTTTTCTCATCCAGAACTCTTCATGTGACCAGCAACTGGAGTGAGAAGGAAGTTCTTCCAAACAGTGGTTCCTGTTATCTCCTATAGATCAGTATCTTGTGGTGTAGATTCACAGCTTTTTTGCATTTGTCAGGGCACAGTCAGTGCCAGGAGCAGCCCTTCCTAATACAGGTGTTTCTTCTGCTCATGCTGCAGTCTGCATTGGGGAACTCCTCAGAGATAACACTAATGCTTCTATTTTGCGGTTTGACTTCAGTGCAGTCTTTATGTAAGGTTGAGAACAGTGGCTGTGGAAGCGCCGGAATAGCGCTGCTTAACTGTCAGCCCAGGTAGATGCAGTAGGAGAATGACTCATACAACCTATTTCTTCTCACTAACTAGAAAGGGTTAAACGTGGTGGATCCTGTCACTTCCCATGGGACTCCCTGAACAAGAACTACATCTATTGGCCTGATTTTACAAAGTGAGAGCATGTTGCTTGCATCTCCTCGGTGTTGCATATGGCCTGTCCCTGAAAACGTTCAAGGCGAGGTTAGGCAGGGCTCTGAGCAACCTGGTGGAGTTGAGGGTGTCCCTGCATTCTGCAGGGGCCTTGGACAGATGACCTTTAAAGATCCCTTCCAACCCAAACATTCTATAATTTGAAGGGTTTGTGTTAGGCCGGCCGGCCATCTTTAGCCGGATGAGTAGAGAAGTCAAGGGTGTCAGAAAGAAGTTGACAGGACTTGAGTGGGAAGGCCAGGACAGCGAAACAGGTGAAATGATTTCAGGGATCCAGCTTGATCCTTGTGTACTTTATGATGGTCCGTTCTCCAGATGAGGACAACAACTGCCAAGTCTTTTCTTTGTAGGTTTTTCTTTCAGTTAAAAACTAAAATAGTCTCATGGTAATGCCGATGCACAGGGCTGAAAAAAATGAGTGATAAAGTGGGATGTGTATCCAGCAGACAGTGGCTGCTGTTTCTGCTGGCTGAAGATGGGGGTAAATCAAGTGATACAGATCCATGTGGGTGAGCAGGGGGATTCCACCCAAGGACTGGAAAGATGTCAGGATGTGGCATCTCTTGTGTGTTACAGGATCTTTCTGAAGGACTGTTCTGTCTGACTGTGACTACAAAATCAGCTGATAGCGCAGTGGAGGATCTTGCTGTTTGACTTGAATCTGTCTGGCCTGTACCTGAAGAACACGTTTGGACTGTGTGCTGCTGCAGTGAGTCATCCTGCTTTCCCAACAGCGCACCCATCCCGAAAACAGACGCCTTATTAGAGTGCTTCCACTTTGAGATGTGTAAGTTGTATAAATTCATCTCAGATTCTTGAAGCAAAAAAGTCTCTGAAAATCCTGGATTGCAGTAAAAGTTTCCAAAAAGATTTTGTGTGGGCAGGTGAAGGACCACATGCAGTAACATCAAAGCTGTGTTAAAAAAAAACCTGGTGCATTCAGATGATGTGATCTCGATCTTCTGTGTTCTTCAGTAGTAGACTTTTCTAGATATGGTAACTGAACACAAGGTAGGGGCAGTGTTTGGGTTGGGAGGAGAAAGCTAGACAACAGTAGTGTTTTTTAAGAAACTAAGTGTGCTTTTGTTTTGTAAGTGACTGTGGTGGATTGTATTCCATTTGAATCTCTTCCTCTGCAGTTCCACGAGTTCCACTAGGAGGAGGGCACCATTTCCAATTAAGGATGCAGGGTAAACTACTTTACAAGAGTATGGTGAAACTCAGGACAGCGATGGAACAGCTTTTTACTGGTATGAAATCTGAACTTTGCAAAGTTGCTTGCAGGCTTGGTCACCAGCGTAGCAATAGCAAATAATAACACTTGAATTGTATCTGTGCTGTCTTCTGTGGCTGTATATGTTTCAGGTTGAGGTCCCACAAGCTTGAAATGCAAAGAAGTTGTGTGTTTCACATCTCTAACCATCCTGTGTTTCTTACCAAGCTTCCAATACTGAGTAAATTGATGCAGGACAGACCAAAACAATGTTTCTTGTAACTTTTTCTCTGTGAAAGCGTGTATGTTTTAGATACTGAGCTGGATCTGGCCATAGAGACTCTGAGCTTTGCTCCTGTAACAGGAACATGAGTGGTATGTAATTCACAGGACTTTTGCTTGTGTTAGCAGGAAACTCTGCTCTGTTCCAAACTGAGAGCACAAAATCTTTGGGGAGGAGAAAAAGACAATCAGGCCTTAATACCAGAAGACTGGGAATGATTGTGGTTACTTCCAGAGACAGGATTACTTGATGAAAATTGAGATCTAATGTGGGATTAAACATACATTTCCTTGTTATACTGGTGGTGCAGACCTGTCATTATAACAGTTCAGCCTATGCAGGTGTTATTGCTGTCTGGAAGATGATGTCTGCTGACTGAGTGAAAGGAGAAGCAAAAGCGTATGACTGTGTAAAATGATTTGTTTTTCCTCAATTAATTGTCTAAATAAGTGAGGTGTTTTAGAAACAACAGCTGATTGAACAATCTAAAATCAGGCAAAAAAGTTAAACCTCATGGTTTTATTTATCTTCAGCATGCAAGTGCCTAGTCCCTTTTATCTGCTAAGAATGTTTTAGCTTTCTTTCTCACCTTGCCTCTCCTAATCCCTGAAGAACACTTGTGCTGCTGTAGGAATGGAGCTGGCTGGTGAGATCTCTGCCTTTGCATCGCCAGGGAAGGCTTCTGCCCGGCCTGTGCGGACATACAGTGCACTAAAATCGTAGCACAGCGTGGAGTTCATTGGATCCTGGATGTGCTTTTGAATTTAGAAAAACCTTGTAAAATCCACATTTACCTGTGTGTGAATCTCAGGCTGTGGCACTGCAGTGGCCCATGGCCCACAGGGAAGAGCTGGGCGTCACCTTCCGATTGCTGCATTGGCAACTGGTGTTTTGTGGAACAGTAAATGGGTAATACTGATTGCATCAGGGCTTGTTGTGCTGGGTACCACATTCTTAAACTTGTTAGAAGGTAATAATAATCAAACTATACTTCACTACTTAAATGAAGCTTAATTTTAGCCAAGTGGTTTTTGGATGGGAATGGCTAAGGCAAACTTTGGGTTTGAAATATTTATTATTGCTTCTAGAGTTTTGCACACAAATTTCAGTTGCAGCCTGATGTAAGCGGGTTCTAGCATTCCAGCAGATGGCTCTTCAGTGTCCCTTTTGCAACCCATATTGGGGAAAAAAAAAGCCCGAAAGATTGAGAAATGAGACAGAAGATTATGGCTACCTAGCTTAGTTTCAATATTTATTGTTGTATTTTTGTCACTGTTTTTCCTTTTCGAGGTTTTCTGGACTTTGGCTCTGTTCTTCGCAACCTGTGGTGGTTCGTCGTGTGCTCCCATCAGCACTGTAAGAAGGACCTCACTGTTTAGAACCACTTCTGCTTGCCATCATTTAAAAAACAAAGGAACCAAATACTATTTCACTTTTTCCTGGATTTCTGTACTTTTAAATTGAATTTTAGGAAGACGGATCTTAACTACCTTTTAGTGGAGGTGAGATAGAGGAAATAGTTATGTAACTGCTCAGTATATTTGCCTTCACCTGAGTCATCTAAGTGCCCTCTGAGATACCTGCTGCTCTGCAAGGTTCACATGGAATAGTTGTGAGGCTTGGTAATTCCATGCAATGAGGAAGGCAGAACAGGCTGACAATCAATTTTATTCTCAGAAATGGACATCGGTGCTTGGTTTTTTAGCATGGGATTTGTGTTGAGAGAAGGAGAATTGAAAAGACAAATTTTGATGTGTTGTTCATTGATCATCTCCTGGAGAACTGCACAGCACTGCATCTTCTAGAGAGGAAGGGAGCTGCAGACCTTTGGGAGATGCAGACTGGTAAGACACTGGTGCAACTTTTCTTTGCTGGCCGTAGTTAACAGTTTTGCTTTTCTAGCTTTCGTTTCTTTCCAACTTTTTACCAGTATTACAGCTGGGAGGTGTTAGCATGTTCTTAACCACCATTAAAAATCCCCAACCACCAGCACGTGGAGCTTTATGAGAAGATGGATTTTTTTCAGTTGGGCTGTTACTACAGGTGTCACAGGGAGCTGGGGCAGGGACCCCTGAGGGGAGCCTGTGTGGAGCCAGTGAGGTCCTGAGCTGAGCTGGTGGTGCTGGTTTATTGCGTTTCTGGGCTGATAGAACAGTATTGTGTCAGGACGTTCCCAGAAGTGTCTAAGCTGTTTACAGAGAGAATGTAACCGTGAAAGCAGCATGGTTGTGCTCATCTTGTGCTTGATTGCAGGAATCTGGACCTGAGGTGGTTTGACCTCTGCCTGCAGCTTCTCCTGCATTGTTCACAAATGGGTCAGACCCATGTGCATCCTTTCCAGTTTCTCTCAAGAGCCTGGTGAGAGGGAAGTTCCTGATCTTGCCAAAACACAAACAGAAAATAAAAAAGGTGTAGTTTTCTTTACATGCTTTCTCCCATAGCTTTCCAGCTCTTGAAGCTTTGCCATGGAGGTCTGTGCTTGTCTCTGTGTGACCCCTTCCCCTTAGGGCTAGCACCCTTTCCCCTTTTCACAGTGATTTCCTAGGAGGCTGGAAGACCAAGTTCTACCCGTCTTGTGTTTGCAGTAAGTAAAAATCTTTCAGTCCTCTCGTTCTTTGGTGGGTTTTTGTCCATGGATACTGGCAGAACTTCCTGATGTCACTGAGAGCCTTGGGTTAATGACTGAGAGGTGGCAGCAGTAGGTGGTATCGTTTGGGGTGTTGCTGTTTGAAGTGATGCTGCTTCACTCTAAATACCTTCCTGTTGTGTTGAGGTCCTCCCGCCTCTGCGATACTGCCTTCCTAGCGTTGCTGACTGCCAGCTTGGAAGAATTTCTGTCTTCCAGAACAGTACAAGAGGTAGCAGAAGGGGTGAAATCAACCCTTTATTGGCTCTGTTGTCTGAGTCCTAGATACAGTAACCTGCTTTTTGATGCAAATTACGCTTCTTATGAAGACTTTTTATTAGGTCCAGATTTCAGCTAGGTTTGAGTGGGCTCTAGAACATCCTGCCTGCATGTTGGTGGCAGAAACCCATCAACTGTTGCTGCTGCTTTGAATTTATTGGTCTGATCCTTTTGAAGCAAGTGTTTTCCTTCTAGATCCCTTGATTTCTGGGCTCCGGCCTGTGCTGGACCACCAGTCTGGCTCGATGTGTGTCTTGTTCTCTTTAGGGTTCAAGAAATGAAGATTTCTTTGGTTTCATTTATTTTTTTTAGGGAAATAGCATGTTGTGATCACAGCTGTCAGGTAACTCTTGACTCTTAGAAGTCGGAGTTTCTCCAAAACTGTTCCTGGTGGATTATCTTAAAAAAGAGAACAGGTAAATGCCAGGTACTGTCACCACTGCACAGCTTTATGAAAGGCCTATGCAGATATTGGTGAAGTGACTCTTGTGTTTTATTTCATCTGCAGGATATTCAGGTTGCCTTCAACCAAACAGTTTCTTTCTCCTTAATAGACAATTTGGAAAAACTAATGATCTGTTCCAGAGTAGTTGGGATTACTTTTTATTCTGTATGCGTAGAAGTAGTATCCACTCTGTGGTGGGAGAGACAGTTAAAGAGAAGAAAGCCTTACCACTAAAGTCAGTGAACACGGATGTTTATTACTTATCCTGGACCAAGCCTCAGACAGACTGATATTCAAAGGCTGAAGTGTAGAAATAGCTTGTCTCAGCTCTGGCAGTTTGTCGCATCTCAGTGAGCTGAAGCAGTAGCTCAGGCAGCCATCGCCTGCCTTCTTATTTCCATGGTCAGCCCTGAGTTTTGGGTTATAGACGATCGCAGAATCATAGAATGGTTTGGGT
The DNA here is from genome assembly GCF_017976375.1 of Cuculus canorus. Classification (NCBI taxonomy): domain Eukaryota; kingdom Metazoa; phylum Chordata; class Aves; order Cuculiformes; family Cuculidae; genus Cuculus; species Cuculus canorus. The sequence continues at coordinate 3,507,056 of NC_071422.1, forward strand.
TGGAAGCGATCATCCAGTTCCACCCCCTGCCACGGGCAGCAACACCTCCCACTGGATCAGGCTGCTCAAAGCCTCATCCAGCCTGGCCTTGAACACCACCAGGGACGGGGCAGCCACAGCTTCCCTGGGCAACTTGGGCCAATTCCTCCCCACCCTCATTGTGAAGAATTTCCTCCTAATGTCTAGTCTAAATCTTCCCCTCTCCAATGTGAAGCCATTTCCCCTCGTCCCTCTGTAAAAAGTCCCTCCCCATCTTTCTTGTAGCCCTCTTCACATGCTCCAAGATTGCTATAAGGTTTTCTCCGAGCTTTTTTTCTCCAGTCTGAACAACGTCAGATCTCTCAGCCTGTCCTCATATGGGAGGTGCTCTATTGTACGGATGCAGAGAATTCTAGCTCCTTGTGAAAAATGAATCAGGGTCTTTCTGAGTATTCTGCAGTAATTGAGGACATTTGATTGCATGTAACCAGATGACTTGCCTTTGGCTTTGTGCTCCCAGATAGGCAGGAGACTGATGTAACGTAGTCTCAGGCTAATTGCAGCTTCTTTAAACCCTGTGTGGCAGTATATCAGCTATTTACATAATAATATTACTGATTAGGAATCTCAATTAAATTCTTCATGATGTTAATGAAGAGGGCAGCAGAGCCTTTCTGAGATTGTGAGGATGATTTTATTCACATTATTTATAATAGAGATCAATCTCATTTGCTGCGTTT